>NC_034595.1:53207204-53252626 GCF_900095145.1 Mus pahari
AGCAAGCCAGTAAAGAACATTCCTCCATGGCCTCTGCATCAGCTCCTGCTTCCTGACCTGCTTGAGTTCTAGTTCTGAATCTTTTGGTGATCAACAGCAGTATGGAAATGTAAGCGGAATAAACCCTTTCCTCCCCAACTTGCTTCTTGGTCATGATGTTGTGCAGGAATAGAAACCCTGACTAAGACAATCTGTGTGTATGCACATGAAGGCATGCACCTTGTTCTTTGCCTTATTCCCTTGCCACATGGTCTCTCATTGAACCCTTGTGGGTTTTGTTGTTTGTTTGCTTGCTTGTTTGCTTGCTTACTAGGAGGCTGAAACCCCCAATGAGTCTATGGCCAGTCTTAGTTTCATTTCCTGTTGCTGTGAGAAAACATCCCAAACACAAGCAACTCAAGGGAGACAGGGGCCATTTAGCGTAAAGGTCCTGGTTATAGTCCATTTATCCGGAAGGTCACAGTAGCAGGAGCTTGAGGGAGCTGGTGATCTTGCATTGGTCATCAAGAAGCAGAAACTATCTGCTCTTGTTTGTACTGCATCCAGGCTCAGCTCATGAAACAGATCCACTTGTATTCCATGTGTGTCTTCTCACTCAATGAACCCAACTAAGATAATCCCTCAGAGGCATACACACTGGTCAACCTGTTGTCAACAAATTTCTCATTAAGATTCCCTTGCCAGGTGCTTTCAGATATTAGATAGTTGAGAATTGACATTAAAGCTGAAAACTAGCCTTGTTTGGATCCATGGTAGGATAATCCAGGATTATATCATAGTTAAATTGTTATCTCCACAGGATTACAGAGCAAACCTTTGAAAGGATCACCACTGGGATCTATGAAAGCAGTTAGCAAGTGACTGTAGATAGTTAGGATTGGATATGCTGAAGCCTTAGAACAGGACAGTGGGGGTGGAGATGGGAGAGGAAACATCAGAGAAATGAATTTCACGTGGCATCAGGATCCTCAATGGACACTGAACAGTAGAAAGAAATCAAGATTTTATGAGGCTCTGAATATAATCTGCTTTTTTTAAAAAAAAAAGATTAAAATGATTCGTCTGAAATTAGGTATGGGATTCAATATTTATTTGCAATGAGCAAAGAAATCACCGGGCTATAGATTTCTGAGAAGACAACAAAAGCTTCAAATCTCACATGCAGGAAAAAAAAATCAAGACGAGCAATCCATCTCAGCAGACAAGTAGACACAGGCCATCTCCTGCCTGCCATGTCTGAGCACCTTGAGCATCTTCTTCTAGCTTGAAGAAATGTGGCATAGCTGAGAAAAAAAAAAAAATCTGAGTTCAGAGATAAGGGTCCAGCCCAGAAGCTCTTGTGCTTGATGATCAGTTGAGGAATTATGTCATCTGGATTTGTACTGCAAATTTAGCCTTGTTTGTACCTAATGAAATATTTTCACTAAGAAGATTCAAAATTATATTATTTTTGGACCAAATAACGGGATAATGACTATAGCTATTAATAATATGAGTGAGGAAAGCTATTCAATGAAGGAATGTTTGGAATCTATTTTTCATACGGGAATTCATTCGAGTGAAAGTGTTTATTACTTTTTTTTTTAAAACCTGCCGAGTAAGGCACCCCAACTCCATGCCACTCACTGTTCAGTCAGAGTGATCTCTGAGAAAACACACCAATCTTGAAACTAGTAATGAGTCCATATTCTTCTAAAATGTAATTACGTTTTCATCTAATTTGAGGTATCGATGAGGCAAAACAAAGCTAGCAAAACTAAAAAGAGTAGACAAGCTGTTTCCAATTGATTTAAAGAATAACAGATATTAGCACTGTGGTCTTAATTCCTGTGACCACCTACCATTCCAGGAAGAAATGGGACAAGTTTTTTTTTTTTTTTTTAATGAAATAAGTCATTTATGAAACTTCTGTGCCTGTTTTGAGAGAGTGAACAATTCAACCTAGCTAAGACTGGCCTGTCCTGCTTCTGGTGGGACAAGTTCAGAACCCTTGAAGAAGTAGATAAAGAACAATAGTTAAATGCATTCTACTTCTGGGTTGGCTGCCCAGTCCTGCCAGAAAAGTGTTGTCTGTCTCCTCAGCTATTGTGATCCTGTTAATAGTGGTGATGGCCTCCTGTGGGTGGGAACATGGCTAACTAACAGGCAGCTCAGTGGAGTGCCTGATGAGTCATTTTCACAAAGCACATAAATTCTCTTCTGTGGATCGTGACTGGTGATGGCCTTGGCTTCAGACTTGCTCCCACTTTCTTCATTTATTGGTTAAATCCCAGTAACTTGTCCCTTCAGGCAGAAAGCTCAGGGTTCTCTCAGTGCACCTTTTATACCATCCTCTGAACACAAGGCGTAGGTGACTGCCACCATCACTTCCATTGGCGTTTGATCACTAAACTTTCATTAGGCAAGCATTGCTTTATTTATGAGTAAACTTGTGCTTTAGAGCCACCCCCATACTCCAAGGTTTCGCTGGATGAGCTGTTTCCTGACAGCTAAGGGGCAATCAGCTCCACTCTCCTCCTACATAGCAATGAATAAGCTTTGCAGTCAATAGCTCCTACCACTGTATCCTCTCATGACTTGAGGATGATGGTAAAGATTCTTGGTCAGATGCTGTTTGATTTGGCAGAGTAGAGCAATGCATGCATAAGAATCGGTATGCTTTTTAATAATCATCTGCATGATGTGACCACCATCTTAATCTTAATTTTATTTATGTGACAGAGGAAGAAGTTAAAAGAGGGAAGAACCCATTGTGTCTGTGGCTGCTTAGTAATAAGAGGATTAAATGTGACTCCCAGGTTCATTTACTTCCTATCTGGGGCAGGTGAACCAGTGCATGGACTTGATCAAAGGTGGACTTTAGGAAATACAGAATCTTCTCAGTCACACTTGTGGTTTTTGTTTGTTTGAAACTGTACCAAAATTTTTGATTAAGAACTCCTTGAGACCACTTCTTTTCCACCTGATATGCCAGAGGACATACCAAAAGATCACTTAGACCCATCAGGGATGAGTTAAGTTTGGGGTCTTCCTTCTCTAGGTCACTCCAATAGTAGAAAAGACAGTACACCCCAACAAATTAACAGAAGGCCTTTTGTTATCTGGGCTCACCAATGCAGGAGTTGATTGCTTCCCTGAACTGTTTACTAGATTCTCTAAAGATGAAGTTTTCATTACCTATTGATAGTAAGAGTATCAAGCTAGAACTAGGGGTTAGGTTCTCTATCTAGTTCTACTGTGAACCGGAAGTCTGGTCATATAAAAATAACTTCACCCTTTTTCTCAGTTTCCTCATGTATGCAATTGAGGTGTAGCTTTTAATGATGTTATCTGAAATTTATTGCTGTTTATATGAATAATTTTAAAAAAGCAATGGCTTCTGAGCATAGTGACCATTGGTTTAGTTCATTGATCTTGTGCATTCTCTGAATTTCTAATGCTTGGTTGCCAGAGGTAAGATAAGGGTGAGAGTTGTGAATCTGTGTTAGTATAGCCAGCTCAGAGCTTCAAAATTGGGGTGGTATGGCGTTAACAACAAAAGAGCACACCCTCATGTGTGCTGCAGTATTACTCAAAATAAGAGGAGGGTAAAAAGGATTTTTTGGAGGAGAGCTGGCCAGGACATATTTTTGGCTATCTTCAAACAAAAATCAGTGTGTTAACAGGTGCTTGTCCTAAAATGATCATCAAAGAATGCAATTCCACAACAACCCTTCAAGAGCACATCCCAGTTCTCAGAATTACTGGTATTCACGGTAATGTGGCATGAGTCCTTCGGTACAAGGCAATCTGGAAGGCAGCAGGGTAGGTTTAGATAGTGCTAGTGCTAAGAGATTTTTCCTCCTGGGGCATTTTATGGGTTTCCTTATTGTTATATACCTCCTTCAGATGCCTTCCTTTCCCTTTACTTTTATGGAACTAGGGATCAAATCCTGAGTTATTTGTTGCTTTAGAGATGGAATATAAATCTAAATTATATATATTATATAATATGTTATATTATATAACATATAATGCTTAATATTAGAGAAAAGTAATGTAGCCATTCTACATTAAAAAGTGGAAATGACTGACTATGATGGTGGCATACACCTCAATTCAGAGCACTTGGCATGCAGAAGGCGGAGGTCATGAGCTTAAGGCCAATCTGGTTATTGAGACTGTGAGAATGTCTCAATAACCAACAAAACATTAAAGTTTTGTGAGGCCATCTGTACATTTCATCTCTGAGTTGTAGGATTTCGAACAAGTTGTTTGACTTAAGTTTAAAACAGGGAAAATGGCAGCCATTTCATAGTTGTTGGGTTAAGGTATAGGAAGAGCCAACTAAAAATCTGCTTTATGCAGCAGATCCTTCTATTTGGAGGAGACTGAGAAATGGAATCTTGGATAAAATTCTTCATCTTCACATTTAATGAAGAAGAAAGGAAAACAAGCATCTCTTCCTGGCTTCCTCTGAATAAGAAAATGACTCACTTTGTCTGAAGACATTATTGAGGCAGGAAAAAAAGACTAATCATATACATGTAATTTATATAAATAGACAATTCCCAAAATGAGTAAGTAAACTATTATCAAACGATTGCACCTGGTTTTTTAAAAGGACCTTAATAGTTTTGATATTATTCAGTCAGTTTCCAATAAGGTCACTGCCTTAGGGTTTCCATTGCTCAGAAGAGACACCATGACCAAAGCAACTCTTATAAAGGACATTTAATTGGGGCTGTCTTATTGTTTCTGAGTTTCTGTTCATTATCATCATGGCAGAAAGCATGATAGCAGCCAGGCATGCATGGTGCTAGAGAAGTTGAGAGTTCTATGTCTTTATCCAAAAGAAGCCTGGAGCAGACTGTCTTCCAGACAGCTAGAAGGAGGGTCTCAAAGCCCACCCCCACAGTGCTATACTTCCTTCAACAAGACACACCTCCTAATCGTGCCTCTCACTGGGGCAAGCATATTCAAACCACCACAATCACTAATGTAACATTTTATTTTTACCACCTCTCCAGGCCAGGCATAGGGTATGAAAGGTAATATTTTTATAGAATTTGACATTTTGTAGATCCACTTACCCACAAATGTCTTCATTACTCTAATGGAGGGAACACAGCTCTTCAAGGACTCACTTGCTCCAGTGCCTGACTATTCACCCTAGAGCATCTGCTTTCCTGGCTGGTGGAGGTAAGCTAGAAGATGAAATGATGCTGACGACTTGTGGTCCTTGCCTCCTAAATACTGACAGGGCTTCCATTCACTTCTTGTAACATCAACCTCACTTCTTTCACAAGCGCTGAGCACCAAATTACTTAACAGCCATCCTACATGCCAAACTCTACTTCAGAATCGGATGTTTGGAGAACACAGTGGACTTTTTATTTCAAATACATGATTATGTGGATGAATAGACCTTTTTTTTTTTAATTTGAAATATCTACAAAGTCAGTTTTCAAACATTAACATGATCTGTCTATCGTCACAGTTTAAGATTTTGTAAGGACAATGTGCCAATATATGTGGCTGCTTACATTCTACAGACAGGGCTTTGAGATGGTACTTATAATTACAAGGCTTATGGAGACACCAATGATCCCATGACACACAGTCACACAACTGAAAAAGTTGAAACTCAGAGGATTAAAGGGTCTCTGGCAGGGTAGTGCTACTGATTAGAACACAAGAAGGCCCAATATGCCTTTTTGACTTAGATGTTGTTTTGATTTTTTGTGAGAGAACTTTGTGTCAAGGACTTGCTTTTTCCCCTACTTTTCTTCTTTTCTCCTTCATCCTCTGTTCCTTTAACCTAATTCACTTCCTCACATCCCTGAGCCATGGCTGTTTCCTAGGACTATGAAATCCTGTCAGGGATGCAGTATGAAGTCTGATGTGTGTAAGGTGACATTAAACACATATGCACAGTTGTAATTCTGTTTGTGTGTGACTGTGATTCAGTGTGTCAAATTAGAAGTATTTTCTGGATCCTTGGCACTACATAGTTCTTCAGGATGAACTGAGTATTAGCCAGGCCTTCTCTGGGTGTCCAGGATGTTCTGGGGGACAGCATCTTCATATGAGGGGTCCCTAGAAGCATAAGAAATGCATTCAGTAATTCTTAGGCAAGAGACTCAATGAAGCACCATTGAGATAGTCAGTCTAGGAAAAATTTTCTATAATTTTTGAGCCCATTTTAGCCTGTTTCCCTGTCAAATGTGTCATGCAAATATATGGTCTGTTTTTTTTTTCTTTCAATTTTCACCCCATTTCTTAACAGATATTTAAATAGTTGAGTCCTTTTGTTTCTGTTTCTACAGATATCTTAGTATTCTTATATCTTCAGCTTCTATAAATGTTCTTATGTGAACATATTAAATGTTTGTTGTATAAATATCAGTTTCTCTTATCATTAGGAAAGAGAACAATATAAGAATCTCTAGGCCTTGCAGAAACCCTGAGAGGCAGACTCCTCACCTCCAGTTTCACATCAACAAGTATTAGGATCTACAATATTAAATTTTGATGGCTCTATTTCCTAAGTCCCAGCCATATTCCAGGAGCTATATGTACCTTAATTATGTATGTCTCAGAATATCCTAGTTGTAGTTGGTATATTTATTATTCTATCCATTTAGACATGAGCAAACCGAGAAAGCCATAAGTAGCCTGACCAAGGTCACATGCTAGGTAAATGTTAAACTGGAGATTCAGGACCAAGACGGCCAATGGTTGAGAGCACTTTCTGCTAAGCCTGACAACCCTTATCTTATCTTCTTCCAAACAGTGGAAGTAGATTTCTGAAAATCACTCTCTGACTTCTACACATGTACCATGGCACACCTACACTTTCACATTCACAGACAGACAGACACATATCTCATAAATAAATAAATAAGAATACATAAATCCACAAATAAATATTAAAAATGAACTGAGATTCAATCTAGATAGAGTACTTGACCACATCAGCTGACCAAGACACAGGGTTCTAAGGGATATGCAATAGGGATTTCAGAGCTAAAGCAAATGAAACAGTTGCTCATACTAGACCCATTTTGAAGACTCAAGGTCTCCCATGACAGAAGGTTGTGTTGGGTTTGAGCTTGAATCTTGTGAGGAGACTTCTCAGCCTACTCCTTTCTCGTATTATTATGTTCCTGGTCATTGTGTTTTCATTTTAAAAGCACAGACTTGATCACGGTTTTCCAGCTTAGAATGATAGATATTTGCTTGCTAAAAGACCCAATGGATTCACTTCAACAGGAACATGGGTTAATATATCTACTATGATTATTTCAACTCAGCTCTACTGATGGATAGTTGGAATATCAAACGAAGGAGGGTATTTGGTATATCCCCTATGACATCACAGATTTGAACACATGCAGAGAACCACTGCCATTATCATAGTGATGAACGTGTCTCTGACCTTGAGAAGTGCTCTGTACCCTGTGACATTTTAAAATAAGTTTTAGAGAGCTACTGTCCAGCATATCTTTCTATTAATACCACCACAGCATGTGCTTCAGGGGTTGTAAGTGAAGTACTATGATCCATGCTATGAGGTTGCTTAGCTTCACCTGGTTTGTCAATAGACTCACTCCTTTTTTTCTTAAACTTTGTTTTTGTTTTTTTTTTCAAAAACCAATTCCTCTTTGTTTATAAGTCACCGCAAACTTGTAGTGTAGATTGGTACAGTCCAGTCACCTTTGTCCTGTGGGGAACTTCTGAATGACAGCTTTCTCAAGTGCACCCTCCCTCAACCACTCCTTCCCTTCCCTATGTGTTCAGAACACATAGGTCTGGAATGTGTGTTGTCAGCATTCAGTGTCCACAGGTGCCCTCAGCTGCCTCCTCTGCCAATGTTCTTCCCAGGCTGCTGCTTTCAGTGTTGTTTCCTCCATCTCATCCCCTCAAATCCCCTTAGTCATTCTCATCTCTCTATAGCACAGTGCTGATAAAACTGCCTCGGGATTTGAGACAATAGAAATTGATGTAGACTGGTGTTGTCATGGCTACCTTCACAGAGATGGTATTAATTGAGCTGAGCTTTTGAAGACTGAATGATTTAGGTGAATATCAGGGATGTTGGAGGTTTGACTTTGCTTATTTAGACTTTGAAAAGGGATTATAGTCTAGAAACTAAGACACATTAAGCTAAGTTTATTTAATTAAATGACCTTAACCGCAAACAGTTAGCCACTGACAGGCTTTACCAATTTTTCAAGTCACTATATTTGAAGGTAATATTTCATAGACCCAAGGTGACTCAGGTACTTAATTGCAGTGAAGGTAGACTTTGTGGGGACCATATTTGTATAGGATGTATAAGGTGAATTACTTTTGGCTCCTACTTGCTCAATTTCTTTGAGGCTCGGTTATCTTTCAGTTAGAAATAGCTAACATATGTTCTGAGAATAACCAAGGTAAAGGATGAATTAATTGCCAGCTAGCTACCTTGTGCACGATAGATATTATTGGTCTTACCTAAAGAGATAGTATTCTAGTCCCTCTAAGAAGCCTCTACTTCTTAGCTTCTGCTGAAGTAACAAATGCACAGGATGGACAAATGAGTGTCATACTCTGGATGGAAGTTAAGTTATTTTTAGACTCTTCCCATCCCTTCCCTCAGTAGCACCACAGTATATGGTTGAACTGACATTTGTGTAGGTGCCCTTCCCCATGCCTCAGCACCAAACAGACACTTTAACTTTTTAAAAGATACCTTTCCACAGAGAGTGAGTGCTATGTTAGAAATCTGAACATTCATAGTAGATAAAATTTTGAGATGTTACTTCAAATGATTTAACTAAGATAAAAATCTCTCACTGGTATCCCCAGCCACTTGGGTTTTAATTAATTACAGACATAGTCAAGTTGACAAACAAGAATAACCATCACAGATAGACAAATACATAGATAGAGAGATAGGCAGGCAGATAGGTAGGTAGGTATGTAGATAGATAGAAAGATAGATAATAGATAGATAGGTAGATAGATAGATAGATAGATAGATAGATGGATAGACAGTTTTAAAATTCATCTTTATTACTATAATATAGGAAGTAATGACTAACACACCCTAACCCTTGAAGCCTGTGAATAGGATAGTGTACTTATTAGATGGGATCTAGCATGTGGACCTGAAGATGGGAGGTTTATCCTGGATTATCCAAGTGCATCTAGTCTAATCACGTAAGTATTTAAAAGTGAAGAACCTTGCTTTAATGTAATCAGAGAGACATTTCACTATAGGATGCATACATTGCTTTGACTGTAAAGATGGAAGAAGGCAGCCATGAATCAATGTTTTCTTTCATTTGTAGCTCCTAGATTTTATGTAGTCACATGAAATCATGTATGTCATGTGTATATATATATATATATATATATATATATATATATATACACACACACACATATATTGATATATATTGATCAGAACTAGGAGTTAAACTGTTTAGGAGAAATCAGAGAAACTAATAAGAGAAGGGATAAGAAAGGAAAAGAAGGGGAGTGGAGGGAGGGAGAATATGAACCTGTTAGAATGCTTAAATATAAGAAAATTTGAAAATCCAGGCAGCATCTACACAGGATGGGGGAAAAGCCTTAGCCAAGTGCACGTCCCATAGGGAATCCACTGTTAGACTATACAAAGACTGTAAGATATATACACTACTCGCCCCAATCATCTGATCACTGAACAGGGAGGCTCTAGATGTGCAGCAACAGACAAAAGGCAAACCGGGAGAAGACAGAAATGGTCCTCCCCTTGATTCCAGGAAGAGCACAGCTGTGCTGACACTTTTATTTTTGTCCAGTGAAACCTGCATCGGATTTATGACCTCCCAGATCTATAAGAAAATACACTTGGTGTCATTTTAACACACCTGAGTTGGTCTGTTAGAGTGGCAATCAACACAAAAGGGAATCATGTTCAGTTTCATGAGACTTGAAGAACGAATAGGTTTTAGCTGTTGTGAAGTCACGTGGGTTCGTCTTGAGCCATTGGTAATGAATATTTAAATTACCCTCCCTCACCCAAGGCCCATTCATGTAGAGCCCTCAGTTTGCTGTGTCCTGGGTTGACCTGGAACATCAACCCTTATTCCCTGGATAGCTGTCTGTCGAGTGCTTGGGTTTTACTGGGAGGTTGTTACATGCTGGAGATGCTGCAAAGAATAGGAGAATGTTCCCAGATGTTAGCATTGCGTCACGGGGCTGTCCTGAGTGACTTTGCTGGAGTTCCTTTTTATATGGCACATTAGGGATGGGCAAGAATCCCTCCTTTCTTCCACCATTTCCCCCCAACGTCACTCCATCATGGCTGTGACAAACAAATTTTCGTAAGCTGAGGCCTTTTTGAAGCTAATACATATATCCTCAAATGTTTTAGTATTTCCACATATAATATGGAATTGAAAGAGCTCTTTTTTTTTTTTTTTTTTTTTTTGGATTTCTTACATTGCTTTTAAGATACTACTTATAATAGAACCCTGGAGAATTTAATACATTTTTCTGGCCAACATGGCAGTGAGCAAGGAAAAAAAAAATAGAATTCCAAGTCTAGACACACACTTGAATCCAATCCTGACTTCAGAAACAGTTTTAAGTAAGTTGTTCTGTGAAAATTAAATCATAAATGACAGATCTGCCAAGATTGATTCTTTCACTACTATAGCATGCTTCCTGAATGTCAACACTGCTTATTTGATTCAGAAGGGACCAGAGCCAGCAAATTATATCTGTGGTTTTCAGTCTGCCTTCATTTGTCACAGAGTTTGGGAGCTCCAGGATTAAAGATTGCCCGATTAATGGTCATATTCTTTTTCCAGTGTTTGTTTGGTTTTGTTTTAACTACTGATCCTGTATGCATTATACAAAAGTCATGGAAAAAAATAGAACAGGACTCAAATTTCAAGGAAGTTTTGCCTTCTATAAAAATATTATTTTAAATATATAATATTTTAAAAAATACATTCAAAAGATGTGGCACTGTCAAACGTGTTTTCCAGTGTGGTAGCCACCAGTCACATTTGTGATAACAGAGTGCTTAGAATGTAGCTAGCTCAACCTGCTCTAGACCTACTACAAAAGAAAAAGATCTTAGGTGGGCATGCTAGTATATATGTACCTTTATTCCTAGTCCTCAGGAGGCAGAGGCAGGGAGGGAGAGAGGGAGGGAGGGAGGGGAAAGGGAAGGAGGGAGAGAGCAAGCAGGGAGGCAGAGAGAGGGGCAGAGGGGCAGAGGGGCAGAGGGGCAGAGGGGCAGAGGGGCAGAGGGTCTCTTCCAGTACAAGGTCATCCTGGTCTACATAGTGAATCCCAGGCAAGCCAAAGGTATAAACATGAGACCTTGGTCACAGAAACAAATAAATAAAAACATCTGAAAATGTCTTGTGATACATTTTCTTTGGAATGTTTATGGAAATGAGACTGAATGTATTAACTACATAAAATGATTATTAAGATAATTCTTTTCATTTCTTTTTATTGTTCAAATAAGGCCACTGGGATGATTTACAAATCATGCACTTGCTTTTGTCTCTGCTGGGCAGGGCAGTTTCCTAATGAGGCTGGCCATTGTGTGGTAGAATATACAAAACTGTGCCTGGGTACCGAAAAGACAGGCGCAAGTTAGGTCTTTGTGAAGCCACTCTGTCCTGGTCCTTTCTTTGTCTGCGTGTCTTTTAAATAGAGAATATCATGAGTGACAAC
Organism: Mus pahari; assembly: GCF_900095145.1. Classification (NCBI taxonomy): domain Eukaryota; kingdom Metazoa; phylum Chordata; class Mammalia; order Rodentia; family Muridae; genus Mus; species Mus pahari. Next base: position 53,218,914 of record NC_034595.1, read on the forward strand.
TAGCAAGAGAAAGAGGAGAATATCACAGTACACCATCAAAGGAAGTGAACAAATCTGACAGAGGGATGGGGGATGGGCACCACGGTCTGGCAGCAGTAACCAGGTTTTTTTGTCCTTTCTTTTCTTAATCAGGAAATATCTTAGAAACTGTCCTTTGAAAATGATACAGCCTTTTTAATCCCCAGATAAAGGTGACATGGATCTCTCAGGAATAAAACCAATTCTCAGGCATATGAGAATGACAGAATTCAACCTTATCTAAATGAAGAAGGGAAGCTCCGGGCAGGGTGGAGCGCAAATCCCAACTTCCCTTGTCTTTAAAACTTGACAATGGCCAGAGTTACTGGGTATTGTAGAATTTATCACTGCTTTGCAGCACTGGTTCACGAAGCATGGAGAAGTGGTTGCGTCAGGGCCCTTTTCTAGATGGTGAGTTCTGACTCTACTCTCACTAAAAATTAAGACTTTCTACTACGTTCTTTCTGTTTTGTTTGCTGGTACATGTGTGTGCTATACGCATGCTCTGCTCCCAAAGAGGTCAAACAGGGGCTTCAGATCCCCTAGAACTGGAGATCTGAACGGTTGTGAACCACTATGTGGACACTGGGTACTGACCCCAAGATCCTCTGTAAGAGTAAAAAGTGTTCTTAAATACAGAGCCATCTCTCCAGCTCTAAAACAAATGTTTAAAAAGAGCATATTAAAACGTACTAGTTTGGGGCTGGAGAGGTGGCTCAGCAATTAAAGAGCACTGGCTGCTCTTCCAAAAGACCCAGGTTCAGATCTCTCAGCACCCATATAGTTTCCTGTTGAATAGGCTGTGGACAGAGAGACAGACAGACCACAAGAAAGATAGATATAGGTGGAGAGAGTTGGTTCATAGTTTTCTACCTTTTTACCAGATTTAAGTTCTTTTTCTTTTCTTTTGTTACAAGGCTTAGCTGAAAAAGCACTATGATGTTGTGTGGAACTGGTGCAAACTAGTATTATCTCTGATCATCTGAATCTTACTATTTTCCCCAAGCTGATACATGAATAGAAAGTATGACCTGGGTCTTAGCAAAAAGGGAGAGTGTGGCAATACCCTTTGCTACTTATGAGCATCTGCTTCAGAAAGAAGTTCCTAATTAGTTCCAGTTTGAGACAGACACACAAGGTGCTTATGGAAGCAATTTACAAGTGATCACGTTTAGCTTCCCCAAATGGGTCTTTATATGTACAGAAGCTGAGGCAGGAGGTTGCTTTTTTGTCTAGTTTTGCAAAATGTTAAATATTTAGGCATTTTAGCATTTGGTAATCATTAATATTCTATGCCCTGACCCGTGGAAGAGGGATAAGTTCACAAATCTAAACACTACAAAATTTTCATTAAAATAAAAAGGAGATAATCAAGATTTTTTTCTAAAAAAACAAAATGCATTTTTTTCTACACCACAGATGAAATTCACTGAGCTAATCACAGACTCTGTAGAAGCTGACATGCTTACCTGAGTGTCGGTCCATCCCATAGCATCTTAGAGAGCTCACTGGAATGACTTTGAAATACACTGAGACACTTTGCAGTTGTAGAGAATTCTCTTCCAAGCACTGCAAATATTCTCAGATGGCCAAGGAAATTCAACTCATCCTGAATGACTTGCGATGGATTAGAAAGGACTTACATTAAAGGAAAAGAAGTGTTCTTTCAGCTTTCCAACAGAGCCTCCCAATGACTAGAGACGGTGGAGAAAGTCTTGGCTTCTGAGCCTTTGTTTCTTGGGCTAGGAAGGGTTAAGTAGTGAGTGACAATAGTCTATAATGTACCTTTAGAATTCTATAATGTACCTTTAGAATTCTATAATGTACCTTTAGAATATAATGTGCCTTCCAGTCTTATGTAGAAAATAAATAGAATATTAGCAAAACCCACTTTCAATGTTTAGATTCTATGTGGTCAATGGACGATTAATCACATTCCTTTTCTAAAACAAATTAAAACCTTCACAAAATTGTGAAAAATGTGTCCAGTTCCTTAGTGAGAATGACAAAATGTTAGTCCAAGAACAGAAGGTAGACAACATTTCTTTAGGTGGTTCCGTACTTTGAAAATCCTCTGGAATTACCTAATGTGGCCCTTTGGGGACTCAAAATGATCCTTTCACATGGGTCGCATACCAGATATCCAACATATCAGATATTTGCATTATGATTCATAAAAGTAGCAAAATTACAGTTATGAAGTAGTAGCAAAACAATTTTACGGTTGAGGTTCACCACAACATGATGATCTGTACTAAAGGGTCGCAGCACTAAGAAGTTTGAGAACCCCTAGCCTATAGATTAAAAATCTTACTAGCTTCTGTAACCCATACTGATACAAGTATTCCAAGGTGAGGGTGCTGATTTTATCTATCTATCTATCTATCTATCTATCTATCTATCTATCTATCTATCTATCTACCTACCTACCTATTTGGTAACTCTACATGAAGCCAGTGTATATTCTATTACTCTGTGATTCTTTTTCTTTTTGCAATGGAAGAAATATATTTTTTCTTTTATGATTCCAGAATGGTTTATGAGACTAGAGATTTGATCAAGAAATGTTTATTAAAAAATCAGTTGGGTAGATAGATGAGTGAATATCACTAAATATATAAAAACTCTTGCTCTCCTGGGGAAGTTGCTACACATTAAACAAATGTTAAAATTATGAATTCTGCCTTGACTCATTGCATACTCAGTCTGTATACAAAGGACGTCAGAAGAACCTTGTTTCCATGTGAAGTAAAAAACTTCTAAGCTCTTAGGCCCTGGTAACGTTGGATGCAAGGCGTTTGGAGAGAATGAGATCTTATTTCTCAAGGAATTCAAATGATATAGCTGAGCTCTGAAAGTCTGGAGTACAGAGCGCCCGCACGGCCGCTTTCCGCTGGATGTTTGCTTGGTTCAGTTTTACTTGACTGTTTAAGATAGATTATGCCATGTAACTTAGGCATGTGCCAGACTCACATGCCTTCTGTCTCCACTTCCCCAAATGCTGGGACCACAGGTCTGTACATCTGACTTCTGCCTCTCCCCTCACCTCACCCTCTTCTCTGAGAGTCCAGGAGTATCTGGAGTCTGTTTTCTGTAACACGACTGTGACCTTGCACTACCTGAGGCACTAATTTGTCTCTGTACTACTTTGTCTCCTGGTTGCCTTCCGAACTTGGAAAATGTTGAGTACTTGGGAAAGTTATTTAAGATTTTGACCCAATAGACACACATACTTTGCTAAGCCTGAGGCAAAAGGAAAATAAGGGATCATCCAGGTGTTCATTAGCAACTCTGTTCACCTCGCCAGCATTTCTCATGGGATCTCCTTCAGTTCTTTCCCTGTCTTCAGTTTTCTTTGCCCTGGGTGTCATAGAATTAGCTAGGTATTTTGCCCCCAAGGTCCCATAAGCCTTCCAGCTCTAGTGGTACTATCTAAAATACTACTATGGGTTTTTTTTTCAAGTTCTGTAGAGACTTAGTTTGTATCAAAACTAGAAATATATATATATATATATATATATATATATATATATATATATATATATACACACAAATGTGTGTGTATGTATAATTTGTCAAAACAGTGAAGTGCTTATTTTTTTCTTTTTGAAATGTTCATTTCTTAAAATTTAAAATAGGAAATTTCTAAATGTGTTAAAATAAATGAACTATAAATATCCAAAGAAAATGCTTTCATAGATGTTCTTACATAAAGCATTCTAATACATTTCATCTTAGTTTTCTGAAATGGGCAGTCCTTTGCTCTTTATTTAGAATAGGATTTGGAAACGGTCAGAATGGACAACAGGCTGTTGCTTTACTGAAAGCCGAGACAGTGGTTTTTTCCTGAGAGTTATAAGCAATCTGTGGGCCAAGCCTGAGCTCTGATCCAATGGAATTAGATTTTCAAGTGCACATTTACCTGCATTTCTGGTTTCACTTAAAATCACTTCTCAGCTCTTGTCAGTGAGAGACCCAGCTAAGACTGAACCACCCCACATGGTGCTAATGAGTTGAGGCTAATGACGGAACTGGTAATGAAGGCATGGTTAGTGTGCTGGACAAAGCCGTGGTTGGTGAAGAGACACCAAGAAACCAACAACAGTGGTAAGAAGTCAGTTTGAAGAGACACAGGGTAAAACAGCATCACTGGGAATACTCTAAAGCCAAGGGGATGGGCGGCCCAGCAGAGGGTGCATGTTGGCCATGCTCAATTAGGAAATAGTGGGGAAGGATTACAGGAAAGCAAGCCTGAACGAGCCCAGAGCCTAGGACTCAAACACCAAGGGCTTTGTCATCCTTTACACTTTCAGTTTACTGCTTAGGGCTTAACGTAAATGAACTCTACAGGAAAGCCACATGCCATCCCCTTAGACTATCAGCTGTGTCCTCACTGGTCCACTTCCTCCTGCGTTACTGCTTTCTTGCATTTTGAAAACTACTGTCTTCCTGTACATACATGGGACCATAAAAACCATATAGTTGCAGCATGTTATTGATCCATTGGACTCTGCTGTCTGGTCTCCTATCCATATTAGAATGCCACACCATATGTTTAACTAAGTGCCAACTCATAGCTATGAGTTGAATTTATTAAAAATGTATTCTGGGACTGAAGAGACGGTTCAGCAGATAGAGGTGATTGCTACCAAAGCTGAGAGACTTATTCCGTCCACATGACCCACACTGGAGAAAGAGAACCGATTCCTGAAAGCGTCTTCTGCCTTCCACACAGGAGTGCATGCACACCTACACTGATACATCATACACTCGTCTACGTGCCCACACACAAAGATAAATAAATGTAACAAAAAAAGTTGTTCTCTGAACACACTGCATTTCTTCAGTGTTTCTGGCCAAATCAGAGGCTAAATATTTTTCCAGAGATTTTTGCAGTTTCTTTTCTAGAAACCCTAATTTTGTTCTTTCTATTTTACAACTATGCAATGCAAATTTTGAGAATAAAGTGAGCATTTTGATTATTTTTTTCCTTTTTGAAATGTATTCTTTGAGAATTTCAGGCAGTATATTTATCATATTCTTTCTCATTTCCACAACCCCTCCCAGAGCCTCCCTGTTCCTGCCCACTTAACTCCCTCTTTTTTTCTCACTCTTAAAAACAAAAATAAAATTAAAAAGCCACTAAAAACCACATAATCTATTTTAGCTACTTCTGAGAATAGGACCACACTAAAGGATGGTTGCTATACCCAGTTACTCTAGGGAAAAAAATGATTTTTCTCCCTCTCTCAGCCACTTTGGTTATTTGAAATAATGTTAAATTAGCTGGTGATTTTATTATTAGTATGTAAAACATTCTTATGCACTGCTTTAGATTTCTAGAGAGAACTTTAAAAAAAAATACTTTCAGCTAAGATCCAGCATTCACCAGAAAGTCCATTTACAAAATGATAATCTTTTTAGACAGTAAGGAAATCTTGGAGTCTCATTAGCAACAATGAAGGCAGAGATTTAAATCTATTTTTATTTTACATCAATATTTCTCATACATGGAACAATAGATTTATTTAGAGCAGCAGTTATCAATCTGTGGAAGAGGACCCCTCTAGGGGTCAAATGTCAGATACCCTGCCTGTCAAATATTTACATTAGGAAAATAACAGTAGCAAAATTACAGTTATGAAGTAGCAACAAAATAAATTTATGGTTGGGGGTCATCACAGCACGAGGAACTCTTTTAAAGGGTCCCAGCATTAGGAAGGTTGAGAGTCACTACTTTAGAGACTAACATCTTCTCTCACTAAAGTTAAGTTGCCATTTACCTTAAGTTGCATCCTAACTCCAAAAGCATTCAAGTGTGAAAAGAAGGCATGTTTTAGAGTTGGGAAGCTAATGGAAATGGCCATGTGGAAATTATGCATGTATTTAAGAAAAACATAGGACAGGAAAATGGCTTATATTCTAAGAGTCATAACCAAAAAGAAGGAAAAATCAAACCAGATTGTCTGATTTATAATTTTTATTGTCTGTTCTTTTTTTCCAAATAGCCTCTTTGTGCCTTGAAGCCAGGAACTATACTTTTTTTTATACTCTATGTAGTGTGCTTACAGAATTGTTTAGTGATCTACTCTAACCTCTTTTACAGGAATAAGAAAAGTGCTACCCTGTCCTGGTTACTTAGATGGTCACAAGCAGAGTGATAGTTGAATTCCCTCCCGTTCCCAGGTTCTTAGCCTTGTATGTTGTTCATTACTCAAACACTTAAGATTTACATCCATCCACAGTTTATTCTCTCCAGTACCAACGCCACACTTAAGTTTTCTTGTAATTAGTACAAACAAGTCCTCTTGATGTGTTTCTGTCACCTATAGGTACCTGTGTGTATCTTCACCTCCTAGGATCTTTATCAAAGGGATGCTTCACTCCCTTCCCGCAATGTTAAATGTTTCATCCTATATTCTTTTAGGTCTGCTTCCTCTCCCTTCTAGCAACTAGAGAGATATATGGGTGATATAGATATATAGATATGTATAGATATGTAGGTATAGATAACAAGTAGAAGTAATTTGCATGTTTGTTGGCCTAAACATAAAATATGTGTAAACCATTTGCTTTTCTTTGCATTTATTTGCATGTTCTGTGCTGAATGTCTTCAGATGCTATGCCATTCTTGGGTGTAATATGAATCCCACCCCTTCTCCTTCCATTCATTACCCAAATATTCATCAAATAAACATCTAGATACATGTGAGAATCATGTAGATACAGTGAGATTCAGAGAGGGCTGTGAATTGAACACACTGAATTATCTTTCCTTTTCTCCTAATGATTTCAGTCCTAATGTGCTTTTAATCTACTCTGTTTCACTGTAATTGTGCAAATTAACTCTTGTGTCATTGATTATTTGGAAAGAAAAGGCTTGCCCTGAAGTGTTGTAAATATCTTCAGTAGTAGTTATTGTACAAAATTCCTAAGTGTTCAAAGATAAAAATAATGTTCAACATAAGTAGGAAATAATTGGGCTTCTTTTTGTTGAACAAACAAAGCTGATTTTGCCTTTGAATTTAACTACTACACTTTGACACTAGCTTTGTTGACATGGCAATGTAGAAGCAGTGCATCAGCATTCAGGAAAGTGTAAATTAAAATTCAAAGCCCTGGGTAGATTTTTATATTCCTCAAAAGCTGCAGAATATAACTATTCATGGAAGTACCATTTGACTTTCTTCATCTTAAAAACTAACTGTTTCATGCCAACTTTTGGTTTACACACACATACATACACATGCACACACACACACAAACACACACACACACACACACACACACACACACACACATATATATATATATATATATATATATATATATATATATATATATATAATTTTTTTCTGAGACAGGTTTCTATGTAGCTATTTACTACATAGACCAAGCTAGCCTCAAGCCCATCAAATTCTACCTACCTCTGCTGGAATTACAGGCATAAGCCACCACACCTGGCTAATGACTTTATATTTGTAGCTTTATATTTTTACTGTTTGTATATGTTTTGCCTGTGTATGTGTATATGCACCATGTGCATGCCTGGTAGCCACAGATGCCAGAAGATGGCATCAGAACCCTAAGAACTGTAACTACAGATGGTTGTGAGCCACCATGTAAGTGCTAGGAATTGACACCAGATCTAGCACCAACTTCGTAATTTTAAATCCAAATCATATTCAACTCTCCCCTTAGAAGTCTAAATTTTAATGGTACTGAATTTGAAATGGATCTTATAATGGAGTTTGACTCACTTTTCCCTTATTAAATTAAATTAAATTGGTTTCATATTTTGTAACCAACTCATATATTTGGATTGAGAAAATATAATCATGATTTCTTGTATTAATAGCTAGTTCACTGTGAAAAAATTTCAGATAAAAATATGGAACTTTTATCTAGTATCAATATAAAAACATACTTCACATGAAGCTATTTTAATCTATGCTAAATGGAAGCCTTGGATGTAAGAGGACACAGAAGACAAATTATCACCATAGAGAATGAAGATTCAGAGGAGGTCAGGACACAGATATTGTCCACTGTTTTCGTTCATCTTCTTTTAACTTTGGCTTTATAGTAGATATAAGAGTATATCCTCCTGTTTAGTTAACTATAAGTAAATTCTGCTTCAAAGTGTAGCTAAATCTTTTGAATTAAAAATTGTGATGCTCTTGTAAGGTCCTGAATGAGGCACTTTTTCTAGTATATTAGAAATGAATACAATTTTGAATTCTACAGACAGGGGCCGGGAGACTCAGAACCCTACTGAGAAACACAGGAAGAGAGCCTGATGAGCCAGCGGTGGTCCTATCCAGAACTAATTTCCAGGGACAGGGATTTCTATTTGATGAATGACAACTCCCTGCTCTATTCTTACTTGGTTTCTGCTGAATCATAGAGTTTACTGGGAGGAAAGTTCTGGTGTCTAGTTTTGTCAACATCCAGCACAATTCCTATTGTGGTTTTGGTGGCCAATTAAATGATAATTTTCTGTGGGCATCTTCCTGTTTCTTCCTGTTCACATGATGCCATTCACGATATTTCCTCGATTGTGAGGTCCAATTGGTGACTTATTTCCATGTAATGAAATCTTAGTCAAACCTTAATGCACAACTCAGTCGTCACCCTCTGATTCCGTCATTTCTATTTAAAACTCTTCTTATTTAATTAAAATATAACTATATCATCCCCCTTCTGCCTTCAACCTCTCCTTTGTCATCTCCACCCTTTCAAATTCATGGTCTCTTATTTTACTTATTTGTTTATTTTGTAATGCATTCATTTGAATAAATGCAAATGCTAACTGCTGAGTTCATTTAGTGTTGTGTATCTGTGCATTTCTTATGTTTTTTGGCTGTGAGCCTAGCCTTTCACGGCTGAGCCATCTCTCCAGCATTTCTTAAGGCACAGCACTTGGAATTAGATAACCATTTACCAAGTACCTCTCCAGTGTCAATAATTTTCTTGATTATTTAGTATTAATTCTCGGTACCATTTTGCCCTATTTTCTTTTGGTATTTGTTAAAGTTACTTTTGTATCATACTGATTCCTAAATGGTTCCAAGTCATTACAATTCTGTCTTTTTTTTTTTTCAATAGAATTCATACATTATACTTAAACATAAATGGTATAGAGATAAATGGGCTTATAGTCTGTGCTCTCCAAATCTCAAGTCTAGGCTGGATATGGTAGTTTATGCCTATAATCTCAGTACTTGGGATAGAAGCCAGCCTAGGCTACACAGTAAGTTTCAGATTTTCAGGACATCCTGGGCTAGTTAGCATGGCCTGGTCTCTAAAGCAAACAAACAAATACATAAAAAGAACAGAGTAGAAATCTAGGGAGGAAACACCCCCCCATACACACACACCCTCTGAAATTTGTATTATTATTTTTTAAATATTATTCTCAGTCTCTAGCTCCTTGCCCATGATGCTGTGCTGGATGTGAAGCCAGCCTAGGGCCCACTTCTACATCTCCACATGAGCACTTCCTGACTGTCATACCATAAATTGCCTGGCTGTTCTGGGGGCAGCAGAGAGCAAATAAAGAACAACCATCTCCACAGTTTAGGCTGTAGCTATAAATAAACCCACTTTCTGTACTTCATGCCACTCTCCCAATGTGGGTAAGGCCCCTATGTCCTTTTGGCTTGGGGTTCTGGTGATGAAAGTACTATCTCGATACAAAGCAGAGTTTCACGGAGTGTATGTAGCACGGCAATTTGAAGCTCATAACTGGAAAAAAAAACTGGATAGGGAAAAACGAATTTAGGAGGAAATTAAATATCATGTTTAATTTTTCACTGTCAACTTGACTAAATTTTGAGTCGAATCATCTAAGAGACTGATGAAGTCCACCTTGGCAACTTGGGGTGCATCTGTGAGGGAGTTCCCAGGGAAGACTAACTGGGGGGGTGGCAGGTAGGACTTTGAACATGGAGGTAGCTCCCCTGGGCCGGGACTGGAAGGAAAAAAATGCAAGAAGAAAAGAATAATGCCACCCAAGCTCAGGGAAATGACATTTCTTTGCTCCTTGGTTTGACATCATGTCAAGTCCCTCTGCTGTCAAGAAGGACAGACCCCTGAGAAACCATGAGCCCAAAATAACCGCGTTTCCTTTAAATTGTTTGGGTGCGGGGTGTGGCCATGATAATGAGAAAAGCAGCAGGCGCATTTAGCCTTACAACTCTTTCTTTGTTCTCTCAGCTAAACCATTTGAGCGAGCATTTTTCTCCCTTGGGATATTATTTTCTAGGTGTGTGATTATTAAGAACCAGACTTAAATGGCCAACACAAAACATACTCAATGGTAATTTTTGGAGGGTTTTGCTTTTTTGTAACACAGTGCTTTGTCTCAGCATTGTTTTTAAATCTTATATAGGTCTTTCACTTACAATATCATAGTTTTTGATTTTGTGTTTTTATGGGATTTCTCTGTGTGTGAATGTGTGCATCTCTACAGCCACACGTTTCTTTTTTTTTTTTTTTTTTTTTTTTTGGTTTTTCGAGACAGGGTTTCTCTGTGTAGCCCTGGCTGTCCTGGAACTCACTTTGTAGACCAGGCTGGCCTCGAACTCAGAAATCTGCCTGCCTCTACCTCCCGAGTGCTGGGATTAAAGGCGTGCGCCACCACGCCCGGCTAACCACACGTTTCTTATGTTTTTTTTTTTCTTCCACCTTCTTCTGTTTTTGTTTGTTTGTTTTGCCCTGTTCTAGTTTTATTTTATTTTAGACAAATAAAATGAATTTTTACTTAGATAAAAATAAATTAAAAATAGTCTGTTTTCTAATGTGAGAGAGAAAGAAAGGGTATGGATTTGGGTGAATGGGGAGGTGCAGAGGAGCTGGGAGGAACTGGGGGAGGGGACGATCTGATCAGAATACATTGTATGGAAAAATCAGTTTAAAATAGAAGAGGAAGAATCAGACTTAGGGGCTTGAGAGATTGCTTGGAGTTTAGGATCACATGTTTTGTTTTTTTTTTCCCAGAGGACCCAAGTTTGTTCCCCAACATCTATCTAGGGCAGGTTCCAGCTACCTGGAACTCTGGCTCCAGAAGATCCCACATCTTCTGACCTCATCTGGCAACAGTGCTTTCGTATACACACACATAATTAAAAAGAAAATACTTTAAAAAACAGATTTGACCCCCTTATACCCTAAAACTCTCCAATCCTTATTCTTTGCCATCTAACCTTTACCTCCATGTGTGTGTGTGAGAGAGTATATGGGTGTTCTTGTGTGTACTGTGTGCTTTTATGTTGGCTTACACAGTGAAATTGAAATCTACATATCTCACAGCTACATATTTATTGTCCTTAGTAGTCCCTTTTCATGTTTCTATACAGGGTTGACTGACAAAACAACCAGAGAAAATGCTAACCCTACACATCGAGACACAGAGTTTCCATATACTCACTCCTTTAAATGATCTCTCTCATGTGTGTACAACAGAACGAGATTGTCCATCCCTCTGGGATCAGATGCCTCCACCTACTCTTAATCAAGTCCAGAGGTGTGACTCGAGTGCTCGGAAATGTGGAGTGGGGTTCAGCCTGAGAAGATTTTTAGTTGGGATAGATGGGTGTGCTCTTGCCATTCTTGTTAAAGTCTAACTAGACAAAGAAAACACTCTGAGAGTGGAGGTGATGGATCTCCATGCTGGAGAGGGAAAAATGGCTTCATCAGTGTTCCAAAGAATGTCAGAGAAACAATAGAGAGAGTGAGAATCTGAGGGTGGTTGGAAGATATGAGGCAAAAATCTGCGAGTAAATCATTGGAAATTAGTCTCCACAGTGCTGGCGACTCTAAGTTCATATTGGCCAAGAAAATGTCAAATTTTCTCCTACCGGTGGAGATGGTGGATATTTAGGCTAGGGAAAAGGTAAATAGATTCACATTTCCATAGAAACAATTTTCATAAAGTATCGATCAGCAAATGAATTAGATGAGAAACAAAAAGACCGTTGTCACGGTAACAAGGACATTCAGAGTCATGCATCTGAAGAGATGCCTTCTTAGAATAAAAAATTCAGAGTTGTCACAACTTGATGCACAATAGTTTTTAATATTCTTTTTTTTTTTTTTTTTTTTTTGGTTTTTCGAGACAGGGTTTCTCTGTGTAGCCCTGGCTGTCCTGGAACTCACTTTGTAGACCAGGCTGGCCTCGAACTCAGAAATCCGCCTGCCTCTGCCTCCCGAGTGCTGGGATTAAAGGCGTGCGCCACCACGCCCGGCTAGTTTTTAATATTCTTAAAGTGTTAATAAAATTTTATGACAAGGTTAAGCTGTATTCATAAAGTTAGGGGACTTTTTTTGCTTTATGATTCCATAAATATGTCTTTTTCTAATTATAAAAGTCATTTTTAAAAGCTATGATAAGAGTGTGAAAAGATCGTGATGAAGCCATTTTGTATATTTCATATATGCTATACGTTTTTTTCAAAAGTAGAACTGGAATATAAGAGCCCCAAATCCCATCGCTTATTCAAAGATATTTGCCAAGTCTGTGACTGTGTTGCTTAGGAGATGGCAATGGAAGTCAGACTATGAGCCAGCAGGCCCCAGGCTGCATCGTTGAAGTCACCTAAAGGCACTTGGAATCTCAGCTCCATCCTGGAAGCCCTGGAACTTCTATGGCAGGTGTGAAAGGATGGACATAAAACCATCTCACTGAGGAAGAAGAGTATAAATGGTGTTGCTCCCCCAATGGAGGAGCTAGAGAAAGTACCCAAGGAGCTGAAGGGGGCTGCAACCCTGTAGGTGGAACAACAATGTGAACTTACCAGTACCCCCTGAGCTCGTGTCTCTAGCTGCATATGTAGCAGAAGATGGCCTAGTCGGCCATCATTGGGAAGAAAGGCCCCTTGGTTTGGCAAACTTTATATGCCCCAATACGGGGGAACGCCAGGGCCAAGAAGTACGAGTGGGTGGTTAGGGGAGCAAGGCAGGGGGGGAGGGTATAGGGGACTTTCGGAATAGCATTTGAAATGTAAATGAAGAAAATATCTAATAAAAAACTGAAGACAAAAAAGTTTGGAGACTAGGGGTGAGCAGATACCCTATTCCTTGGACAGGATTGGTCCTTGCAAAATTGGGGCTTTGTAGGAATGGAAGGGCAGAGGCCTGGGTGTCAGGTGCACATTTGGAGCAGTCTGCCTGGGGTCAGAGGTCAGGCATGGAATTTCAGAACAGTCCATTCATGATGAGGTAAAACAGTCTCAGTAATGGGGAACGATGGATATCAACACCGGCCAATTCGCCTTGGGGCTGGTGATGCTTTCTAGCTCCACTGGCCCTTGAGAGACAGAGGAAGAAGAATTAAGTAGCCATTGTCACCAGAGGCAAGGGGTAATCTCAAGGAGGCCTTTATGGAGGGTTGCTTGAGTGTGGGATTGAGGTCAACCTGGACAACATTGGATGAGCCCTAGGTAAAAACCAAAAGAGAGCAAAACAACAGAAGGAGAAAAAAATAAAAGAAAAAAAAAGTAAAAGATAGAAGAAAAAACACAGAGCAGTCAAGTGGCACCCTCGCAAAATTCTAGGCAATGGCAGGAGGATCACAGGTTTGAGGTGAAAAATTGTAACACTATTATCTATCTAAAAGTAACCTGACTGAATTTTCAAGGTTCTATAAATAAGAAATTTTACTTTAAAGCTGTCAATGAGATGGAATCTGCATATCTTAGAAGCTGGTTAGACATAATTTCATGTCTTGACTCTTTACGAAAAGACTCAGCTTTCGAGAGTAAGATTTTTGGGGTTCACATCTAGATCGGTAGCTAACTTCTTGGGCAAAAAATGTTCAGTTTCTACAACTTCAACTCAGTCCTCCAGGGTAGAACGTGCCAGCTAGTACTGGGATAGGGAGGAAATGGTTCAATGTACAGTTTCTTCTCTCTTTGGAATTTGAGGAAATGACATCTGGCTCCATCGCAAGTCATTCCAATCCACTTCTGCATTCCAAACGCATAGAGGTAGGAACGTAAAAGGTCCATTAGGTGTTGGGCTCCACCCCTCCAAGGCCTAGCAAACCAAAGGATGCCACCAGTGCTCATCAAGCTCTTAAGGGAGCTCAGATGACAGATCCCATTGGTGATCTGCCCTGCTCTGGAGATCATAAGACAGACAAAAGTGGTCACAATCTCCGAGATAGCAACCCCAGTTGGTGCTGGACCACTCTGTGCTGGAGTCAAACAACACCACCCAGTTCTGAACAATCACTTTATGGGAGCAAGATGCACCACCACCCAACTGCAGAAAAAAAAAAAAAAAACTGTTTAGTGTGGACAAATGACAAACTCTGGAGGCAGGATATCTATAGCGGTCAGAGGACAGCACCCCCCCGTATTGAAGAAAGCCTCAATCTTTTAATGATTTCCTTTAGTAACTGCACCCAAGTAGAGGAGTGGAATCTTTTATCCTTCAAGTTCTTTTTTTTGGCCCCAGGACAAACTCCAGAAAGCTTTTCAGCTTTCTCTTTACTCCAGAGGCAACCTCCACAAAAGAAGCCAGAGCTCAAGACCTAGGGTCTTGTGTTCCCGGAGAAGACTCAAAGTTTGAAGCTTTACTTCTGGATATACCAGGATCGTGAAAAACCTTACACAGTCTCACTACCTCATACGAGGAAGCACACTGAAGAAAAAATCCTCTAAGTGCAACAGACCTGCGTGTACGTGTAAGTTCTTCCATTCAGGTGAGCTCACCAGACACAGGAAGAAGCACCACATGGATGGTTCTTCCTGAATGCAAGTGCAAGAAAACCTTCGCAAGATCTCCTGCAAGCTGCACGAGAGAGTGCAAGAACAAACGTGAGCCAGCGCTGGAACCTGACTGTCCACAAGGAGTATCTGCCCCACTAAACTTCTTTCTGTTACCCCGTGTCTGTTGTATGCCGTGAGGAAGGAGAAAGAAAACACCAGTGGGCTTGTGAAACGACAGAATCTTTTATTATTCCCACCACATATGCAGAAGCACTGATTGACTGGGGCCACCAGACAAGGACACAGGAACTTTGTTTCTTCTGACAGCATCGAGTATGGCCTGAAGCAGGGTTCATAACCATAAAACCCACAAGCATCTGAGTCAAGTTACAGTTTAATTTGTGCCAATCAATGCAGGGACTAGGATTTTCCCAAGCGTTCCGTTATCAGTGTCAGTAGACATTCAGTCCAAGTGATTTGCCCAGCTAATCAAATGTGTTTGTTCTTTCTGTTGTTAGGAACAGGCATTATGTCTGGGGTAACTAGTTTTGCTTAGAGAGGGCATTGGTAACAGGTAGGTTTTGGGGCAAGGATTGTTGCGTAGAGAGGGAGTTAGTCAGCTTAGGTAAAATGGAATCTAAAGTCAAAATGGCAGTACTTAAGACAAATCCCTTTAATCTGTCCCCAACAATTTCATTCTTCCAAGGACATTGGTAACACATTGAAAATGCTTAAAACTATTTGTGGATGTTAAAAGTTAGAATAGATAAATAGGAAACATCTAACATATAAAACGGATTACTTTGTATTTTGCAAAGGTGACTTAATTTTTTTGCCCAAGGATCTTCTAAGAACTCACAGATATCCTCCTGTCTCTGACTCCTGGGTGCTAAGATTAAAGGTGTGTTCCATAACCGTAAGGCAAATCCTTTAATTTTCCTTTTCTTTAAGATTGCTAGTAAAATGACATTTATATTAATTAAACTTCCATATTGATTTCTAATTGTACCAAATAACAGCAACAATAGAAATATTAAGAAATAGTGAAAGAATAATAATGAAATAATGTAGGCTCAATTTATCGTCCCTCTTTTGGACTTGAATATTGATATCCATTTTAGGTTTTTGGTAATATATGGCTGCTCTGGAAGTCACCTTATATGATCCAAAGACGCAGTTCTACTTAGTGCAGTATGCCCCTAGCTGAGAAAAAGCAGAAATAACTCTGCTTCCCATAAGTTGTATCTGGTGACTTATGGTCACATGATCAGCAAAGGAAAAGTGCGACTGAGTCCATCAATAGCTTTTTCTCCACGTTCTCTCATGAAGACAGTTTCGAGGTCACTTTGTTCCTTAGTGGCTTATTTTCCCCATTAGTAAATATTAAAAGTAAATATTAAAAGCCATATTTTCATTTTTCTCCTCAAATCCTCAACTATGATATTTCTGCATGTCTTCTTATATTTACATTTGCAGGTGTGTGTGTGTGTGTGTGTGTGTGTGTGTGTGCTGCATGCTTCTGTACATTTTGTTCTGTGAAATCTACATGTTTCTCAGCTACACTTATTGATACATGAAGGAAGGGGGGCTGGCACAGGGGTGTGAACCAGCTCAGTTAGTGTGTCTGCAGACATTTCTCTTTCCCTTTGGGAGGAGAGTTTATTTTAGATTTTCAGCTGGCACGTGTGAGTGTTCTTGGTACACTGTATAGCTGGAAACTACACAGAGGGAAGGATCTGATGGTGGAGGAGACAAATTTGTAAGCTGGGAGGGAAATAGAGTTGTTGGTGTCCAGGGGAATGGAGAAGAAGGGGGAGAGAGAGAGTGAGGACCTTGGGGTGGTTGGAAGGTGAGAAGAGGAAAAATATGCCAATAAGGCCTGTGAAATATCCCCAGAGGGCTGACTCTTTTGAGATCGGCCTGGGTGAGGAAGTCTAAACTCTGCCTCAATGGTGGCTAAAGTAGATGAGGAGCCTACAGGAAAGGTGATCAGATTCTCCCTTACATAGAAAAACTTACATCAAATATTGATTAGGAAGTTAGCAAACAGGAAGGAACCAAAGATGGTTGCCGTGGAAACAGACAAACAAAGCCCTGCATCTGAGAGATTCCTTCAGAGAAGTGAAGGATAAAAAGTACTAATCCTCCTTAGAAGGGGGAACTTCAGAGCAGAGACTGAAGGAAACCCCACCCAGAGACTGCCCCACCCTGGGACCCATCCCATAAACAACCACCAAACCCAGACACTATGGCAGATGCCAACCAGATTTTGCTGACAGGAACCTGATATAGCTGTTTCCTGAGAGCATAGTGCGAGGCAAACACAGAATTGGATGCTCACAGTCATCCATTGGAGGGAGCACAGGGTCCCCAATGAAGGAGCTAGAGAAAGTACCCAAGGAGCTGAAGGGGGTTGCAGTCCCATAGGAGGAACAACAATATGAACTAACCAATATACCCAGAGCTCCTTGGGACTAAATCACCAATCAAAGAAAACACATGGTGGGACATGTGGCTCTAGCTGCATATGTAGCAGAGGATGGCCTAGTCAGTCATCAATGGGAGGAGAGGCCCTAGGTCCTGTGAAGGTTCTATGCTCTAGTATAGGGGAATGCCAGGGCCAAAAATGGGAGTGGGTGGGTTGGGGAGCAGGGGGAGGGGGGAGGGGATAGAGGATTTTCAGAGGAGAAACTAGGAAAGGGGATAACATTTAAAACATAAATAAAGAAAATATCTAATAAAAAAAAATTTTTTTTTTAAATGTGCTACACCATTTTGTACTTGTTAGGGACCAGGCTGAGAAAAACCAGGCGTTTAACAGCCTCCATCTGCAAGGAATTTGACAATCAAAAAAATACTCTCCAGAGCTCACAGTTGCTGACTTGGGAAGATAGTGAGGGTAATTCTTGTTCTATTCAGCCCTTGGTTGTTCCTGGCCTACCTGTTAACCTTTGGGGAAGAGACAGTCTCTCTCAAATGAAAGTTTTTATGTGTAGTCCCAATGAAGTTGTTGCTCAATACATGCTCTCCCAGGGCTATCTCCCTGGACAGGGATTCGGCAAAAATGGGCAGGGGAGGCACATGCCAATAGCTGCCTCTCCCAAAGTGGGTCGTGCAGGCTTAGGTAATAATTCCCATTTTTCATGAGGACCATTGCTCCCCCTGCACACCAGACAGATAAGATTATGTGGAAGGATGATTCCCCTGTCTGGATTGACCAATGGTCCCTCCCTGCTAAAAAATTGTCTCCAGACATAGAGTTAGTACAGGAACAGTTGACAGCAGGACACATTGAACCCTCTACCTCGCCTTGGAACACTCCTATATTTGTCATTCAAAAACTGAAATGGCAAGTGGCAATTACTGCAAGATCTTAGGGCAGTTAATAAGACCATGGTCCCCATGGGAGCCTTACAACCTGGAATCCCCTCTCCAGTGGCTATTCCCAGGGGATATGCCAAATCAGTCATTGACTTAAAAGATTGCTTCTTTTCCATCCCCTTCCATCCTGAAGATTGCAAACACTTCACATTTAGCCTTCCCGTAGTTAATTGTGTACAGCCCTCTCCTCGCTTTCAGTGGAGAATTCTCTCCCTCAAGGCATGGCCAATAGTCCCACGCTTTGCCAGAAGTATGTGGCTCAGGTTGTTGATCCCTTCAGGAGGTCCTACCCTGATTTTTACATTGTCCATTGCATGGATGACATCCTTGTTTCTGGGCCTGATAAAAATCAGTTATATTGTGTTGGTCTACAAAGTGAGTTACAGGACAGCCAGGGCTATACAGAGAAACCCTGTCTTGAGCCGGGTGTGGTGGCACACGCCTTTAATCCAAGCACTCAGGAGGCAGAGGCAGGCAGATTTCTGAGTTCAAGGCCAGCCTGGTTTTTATCAGCCTGGTCCCCAACACGTACTAATTTTTACTGTTCCTAAGATTTTTTTAAAAAATCAGGGTAAGTTGTATTCAGGGAAATTCAAGGTTTATTCTTGCTCTTCACTCTACTAATATATCCAATGACCAAAAATACAATGTAAAATACGATATAGGTGTAAAAAGTACAAGATGAAATAATTTTGCCGAAATCATTTATGCAATTTTTTTCCAAAAAGAAGAGTAGAATACAGGAAGTCAAAGCCTGTAAATTTCTCATAATCATACTCTGCCTCTGTGTGACTAGACAGCTTGGGGCTTAAAGGATAAGCTATGGAGTGTGCCTGCACATCTCAGGCACTTAGCTTAACAGCCTGCTTCTGAGAACCTCTGAACTCCCATGGAGGGAAAAGCCTGCACGATACCAGGTCACCAAAGAGCTAGGACAGGGTCAGTTCTCCAGAGGAAAGAGTGAACGTGGTGCTGGAGAGAGCATTTAGAAAGCAATGGACAAATGCGTCACTGGACAGATATTTTATAAGAATGGGCTCTGTGGTGATGAGGAGCAGAGACTGTGCTTACCCGGCCTAACTTGGAGTTGGCTGATATCACACCTGTGATTCCAAGAGAGTCCGCCCTCGATGAGGTCAACAGTCTCGGAGGATGGAGAGGAAAAACTGCCATTGTAGGATAGTTGTTTATGGCTGTAATACTGTAGCCAATCAAGAGGCAAAGACAGAAAAACTGGAAGCTTGTTTGGGTTAAAAAAAAAAAAAAAGAAGAAGAAGGAAAGACACCGGCCTTCTCACTGCTAATGATAGCAATTCTAAGGGCAAAGAAGGCTGAAGAACAAGGATTGGCTGGAGCTCAGGTGTTGTGGCCCGACCTTGCGACACAATGAGTTTCCATGTTGCGACACAATGAGTTTCCATGTTTAAAGAAGATGTTAAAACCCAAAATACAAAACAAACAAGAATAAACGAAACAAAACACCAGGCTCAAAAAGGCTCACCTATCGTCTACATTAAGGCACGAGGTGCCAGAATTCGAGTTGAGCCTGACCTTAAGAGAGAGCCCATGTATCAAAAAGCCAGATCAACCAACAAAAAAAAAACCTCTACTGTCAATGCTAAAGAGACCATTTGAATCTTCAGTTTTTCCAACTACAAGTAATTTGGTGAAATTTAAAGATGTCAAGGACATGGTATCTGCATATCTCAGTTGTTCATAGAACTAGAGACTCAGGTGCTCTGTGTTAACATCAGTCCTCAGCTAGAGAGCAAAGCCCCGAGGAATAACATCTGCATCTATAGCTAACTCTGCAGAGGCAGCTGTCTTCAGTGTCTCCCTTCTCAACTCTCACACGCAGGTCAAGCACTAGGGCTGTGGTAGGGATCACGAGCCCAATATAGAGTTTCCCCTCAGAGTAGCAGAAACAACAACATGCAAGCCCTGTAGCCTTGGCTAGGGGACTCAAACTCCCTTTGTTCTCCAAGTGTCTGTTGGGAGAGCTGAAGTCAATAATGTAGATGCTAGGCTCTGCCCCAAAGGCAGAGTGAATAAAAGTTGTCAAGGAGGTGAAATCTCCACAGCCCAGCAGCTGATCAGACATAGAAATTCACATCCTGGGTGTTTACACACAGACTCAATTCCAGTGAGCAAAAAGAAAAAATCTGCCTGGATCATTAGCTAATTCTCTTGGCCAGCTGTGTTCTGTGTCTGCACCTTCAACTCCCTCAAGGAAGACCAAAGGAAAACTGGCTACTTACTCCTGTGATACAGATGGCAAGATCCAAAGTGCAGCTTCCTCCTATTGGACTTCATGACTTCAAGGAATTCCTGGCTCCTTTGCTGAATTATTCAGTTACCTTCTGCATTCTGAGTTCATGAGAGGAAGAGCTCAAGCAAATGTTCTGAATTTGAACTCCAAGGCAAAGGGTATAGCCCTGCCCACTTCCTACTGAGGTTTCTAAAAGCAGACTCCAGACTCAAGAGCTGAGTTTAGTGTCTTTCTCCCATCCCACTTTCCTTACAGTTCCTGAAGGTCTGAAGCTCACACCCTGGATCTGTTGGGTCTACCACTAACCTCTGTCTCTCTCTACATTTGACTGATTTTAAAGACTTAAACTCTCAGAACTGAGAATGTAGTTCAGCAACATGATCTCCAATCCCTGAACAGTAGAAGAAACTGAGGAACCTCTCCTGGTCTTCTCTGAACTGCTTAAGGAGCAGATAGAAAGCCCAGGTGAATTTCAGCCAGAGTCCTGCTATCCTCACACTGCCCCTGTGGAAACCAGCTGACTTGTGACAACTGAGTCATGTGATGCCGACAAAGACTCAACCAATGATGTCATCTGGCTATTGTAGCATGCCTGGGACAGCCTTCATCCAGAACTCAACAGCATACTCAGGAGAAGACATCAGTTTCCAACTTGGAAAACCAAATGAGAATTTAGCCATGTACCAGCAAGTCATGTCTGCTGACCAGATGAAATTCCCAGCAGGCTCTCGGCTGCAGGAGCTCAACCACCAGATTTCCCTCACTGATATCCAGAAGAGAGCAGTCCCTGACAGCCAGTCTACAGTGAAGTCATCCAGGTGACCTCCCTGAGCAGTAGTGAACATCTTGGGCTCCACAGTATAGCCATATGTGGTGATCAGAGGATCAGCCCTGGTGATAATCAAGATGCTCTCCCTGGAGGGGAGCAGGCAACTCTTGAAGGGAGCCATGTAATGTTCTCCAGTGGTTACCAGACTGCAGATGAGTACCATCTGGTTACTTCTGTGTTTGACCAGACCATCCAGGAGGAGGATCAAAAGATGCCTGCCACTGGGAACCAGATGCCTGCCTGCAGGCAGATGGCAACCAGAATGGATGAGCTTTTTCTCTATGGGGGTCATATGACAGATCCCATAGCCAGGCTCTCCATCCCAGTCAGGTGATGATTTCTGTTTCTGACAACAGTTAGTGTGGCTATAGGAGAAAGATTCCAATCCATGGTTCCAATTCAGTGACCTTCTATGGAGATCACATGATAGTGTGTGTGTGCATGTGTGTATGGTCTATGTGTGTATGTTTTGTGTGTGTGCATGTATTAGTTTATTCAGTGAATCTACATATTTCCTAGCTATAGGATCCTTTCACTTTTCTATAGTATGTTGACTGCCAAAACTGCCAGTTAAAATGATGAACTTCAAAGCTGAGACACTTAGACCCCTTTCCCTCATAACTTTCAATGACTTGTTTCTTGTGTATGCAGCAGGTAGTGTTTGACATCTCTGCCCAGTCCTAATCCAGTCCAATTCAGTTCCCTTCAAGTTAGCAGGGAGGGGGAGGGGGGATGTTAATCACCCAATCAGACTGGTTCTCTGTTTCTCTCTCTGAAGGAAATATCTGTTGGGTGGGGGGTTCAGTGGGCATACTTGAATGTCCAGTTACTATATGCAGTTAGAATATATATATATATATATATATATATATATATATATATATATATATTTCTGTGGGTACCGGATATAGGTCTGAAAACTAAAGGTAAAACAACTGCATTCTTGATCATGGAAATGGTAGAGGGAGAAGTAGGGACAGCTTATCTGAATGTAGCCCCAGATGGCTGGCTATTCTAAGGCCATCTTGAGCAGAAAAACTCACAGTTTTGTCTCACCTGTGCTCAACATGGGTCTCTAGGTTAGGAAAAAGGATGGATACAGGCTAGAATGGTCAACCATAGGGATAAAAAGTGGGACGAGATTTGTAAGTCTATCGTCTGTGGCATGTTTACGTTCTTCATGGAAAATCAGGAACAAGATGTATGTTCTTAGGTCCCCTCTCATTTTCTTGAGATTTTTGTCTCCTTATCTCTGCATATTTGGTTTTCCCTTGATCTTATTCCAACCTATTAAAGATTTTCTTCCAACGACAGAGTATAGGTAAGACAACTATTTCTGATTAAAGCTGTCATGAATATGCTCAGGGATCAGTAGACACTCGTCTCTAGTGTTCTCCACAGTGACAAAAACGAAGGTCTCGGTGGACCCCAGGGAGAACAATGAAATCTCTATCTTTCCTAGGTAGGATGCTGGAAAAATAACAAAAAACAAAACAAAACAAAAGACAAAAGGACAAAGCAAAACAAAAACCCACCTAGCACACACCCGCTGGGTGGAAGGTCAGACATATGTGCTTGCTTAGGGAAAAGAAAGGGTGCTGCCAATGCTTAACCACCTGAGAATGTAACTTGCATAACGATGTGGATTATGGGCAGACTTTTCAGGAGATATCATGAGTCTAAGACTGACCAGCTACAGGTAACAGAGCTGGAACCTGAAGGTCAAGAGAACTGTATTAAGAAACAAGACGGTTCTCACGAAACACATCCTTAATCTGAAGGTAGCCAATGCCCACGAGAAGCTCCTGGCAGACTAGGTTGAGGTGTACAAGATTTAAGACCAAGAAATCACACTGCAAACACCTGGAGGACCTCCTCCAGGCCAAGAAGTAGGAGAACATCAAGACTGCCAAAGGAAGAAGAGACCAAGAGATAAAAATTCATCTTGTGTGTGCACATAATGGCCACTGTGTGGCTTTGTATGTATCAGTGATTTAAGTAAAAGAAGCCTTAAAACAAAAGAAAAACAAAAACAAAACAAAACAAAAGAGACCCAAACTGCTTGCTAATTGAATCATGGTTGTATAGCTTCCCTTAGTGACTTGAGAGTACCCAGGGATCTTGACGCCTCATCTGTAGTTGATTCCCTGCAAAGGCTACATGGGAAATGTGTCAGATTTACCTGCCGCTGTCCTAAATGGCTCCACAGATACTCTGCAGCGCCCTTAATCAAATGTATTGTGCCCAGTTTTGTAGTATGCCCATAAAGCCACAAGTAATACAGCTTAACAATCACTAATAATGAAAGAAACTTCGGAAAATATGCCACAAACTGATTAAGGAAATGGAGAGAGTAATTCAGAGAAAAGATTAAAGGAGTTAATTATGCACAGCTTGACTGAGCAGAAACTAAAAGGAGAGTTAATGGGCTCTTTGATATTATTTGAAGATACTAAATGTCAAGGAGAAAAAAATGTTTTGTATGATACAGTGAAGTGCTATTAGAGGAATGAGACTGAATTGAGAATGGGAATATTTAAATGAAGTATTAGGGATGCTTTTGAAAGGAAATTGTGTAGTAGTCTTTCCAATATGAAATATGATCTCTTCTTCACCAGGGAAAAAAGCATAGAAAAAAATATAACAATTTTTGTTTGTACTACTTGTTGGATGGTATAAATGCTGCATTTCTTTAGTGTTTATGAACATCCAATTTGAACTGCCTTCAATTTCAACAAGAGCCCACTCTGTTCCCAAATGTTTCTGAAATACGTGTCCTGAGAAATCCTGTTATCATGTGTAATGTAGGGCTGGAGAATGACTTGTTTGTTTGCTTTTTGAGACAGGATTTCTCTGCATATCCCTGGCTGTCCAGGAATACCCTCTATAGATCAGGCTGGTCTTGATTCACCTGCCCCTGCCTCCTGAGTGCTGGGACCAACGGTGTGTGCTACCACCACCCACTTTTTCCTTTTAAACTAATTTTCTTATACATTATAGTTTGATCATAATTTTCCCTCCCAGATAGTCTCTATGCTTCCACACATTCAATGCCATGCCTTCTTTATCCCTTTCTTTAGAAAACAACAGGGTAGTTTTAAAAACAGAACTGAACAAATAAAATAGGAAAGACACAAAACAAAGCAAAGACAAAAGAAACACGCATTCAAAGACAAAACCCATAAAAACACAAAATTGGGATCCATAATCTACAAGCAGAGATCAGTACGATTAAAAAAAAAAAAAAAAGTCCAAACAAAACAAAATGAGACAACAAAAATCTACAAAAATACCACTGAGTTCATTTTGTGTCAGCCATCCACTGCTGGGTATGGGGCCTGCCATTCCATGTAGTTTGTGCACTCAGAAAACGAATTTTTTCCCTTGCAAACAGCTGTCAATTAGAGAGAGAGAGAGAGAGAGAGAGAGAGAGAGAGAGAGAGAGAAGGAGAAGGCTTCTTGATTAGGGATAGGAGCCCCTGTCCATTCTCAACTCTGCTGCCCCTTCTAGCTTGAACCTGTGTAGCCCCTATTCATGCTGCCACAATATCTGTGATTTCATACGGACATCAGTCCTGCTGTGTGGAAGAAGACACTGTGTCCTTGGTGTTGTCCATTCCCTGTGGCTCTAACAATCTAAGTCCTCGTCTGCATATTTCTTTGAGTCCTGAAGGATGGAGTTTGATAAAGACATCCCACTCCAAAGTCTCTCACTCCCCTTCCATGGTCATGTGTGGGTCTCCATATTAGTGAGAAAGATTTATGATGTTGGATGAGTTAAACACTGGTCTATGAGTATAGCATAAAGTTGTTAGGAGTCATTCTATTGCTATATTTGTTTAGCAGAACAATACTATTGGTTTTACCCAGACTCATGGTCTGTCTAGTCTTAGGTTCTTGGCCACCAAAGCAATGTCAGACTTTGGTTTTATCTGATGCAGTGAGCCTTAAATACAGATAGCATTTGGTTACTCCTACAACTTTTATGTCACTATTGCTCCAGTGTTTCAGGCATGCAAGTTACTGCTGTAGATCACAGGGTATGTAGCTGGTTGGTGGTTTCCTTACTCCTCTGGTAGCATGCAGAGTAACTGGTAGTACCATGAACACTAGTCAATAGGGGTAGATACTCTAGTTAGGCACCAGCTAGATTTTTCTGTATTCAACGAGGTATTTAAGTACTGTCTTCATCCATAGGGTATTACCATCAGTTTGTGGAGAGCAACCAATCTATGGGGTCCGTTTGGCTAACAACTCAATTAGATATAACCAATTTCTAGAGCTGGGGGTTTCATTTGGTAGCAAACGATGTTTTGTTTGGGAATTATATCCCCTGTTATTTGGTGATTCCACACACACACACACACACACACACACACACACACACACACACACGGCTTGTTGTATTTGGTGTCCCTTACCATATTTCTACTCTACTGCCTCTTCCCTCTCTTCATTATTTAATCCTCTCATTCCATTCTTTCCCCTGTCTCTCTATAACTATATATTTATTCTATTTCCCCTTCTTTTGGGGATCTCTCCTCTTCACTAGTCCCTTATTCTATACCTAAAGTCTGTTGTCATAAAGATTGTAGCATGCTAGTCGGCCATCATTGGGAAGAGAGGCCCCTTGGTCTAGCAAACTCTATATGCTCCAATATAGGGGAACGCCAGGGCCAAGAAGTGGGAGTGAGTGGGTAGGAGAGCAGGGCGGGGAGGGGGGGGAGAATATAGGGGACTTTTGGGATAGCATTTGAAATGTAAATGAAGAAAATATCTAATAAAAATAAATTAAAAATAAAATTAAAAAAAGATTGTAGCATGCTTACTGAAAGCTTAAAAGATAACATGTATGTATGTATGTATAAGAGAATATACAGCATAGTTATCTTCTGGGGTCTGTGTTACCTCACTCAAGATTTTTTTCTAACTCCATCAATTTTACCCATGAATCTCACAATTTATTTTTTTTTTTATAGCTGAATAATATTTCATTGTGTAAATGTACCACAGTTTCATTATCCATCCACCTGTTGATGGCCATCTAGGCTGTTTCCAATTTCTAGTTATCATGAATTGAATATCAATGAATAAGGTTGAGCAAGTGTCCCTGTAGTAGGATGTAGAGTACTTTGGGTATCTGCTCAAGAATGATATAGCTTGACCTTCAGGTGGATCTATTCTCAGCTTCCTGAGGAACTGCCACACTGGTTTCCATAGTGGCTGATAATTTTCACTCTAACTAGCAATGGATGCTTACACACAACATCTTCACACACCATCCTCACCAGTCTGAGCTGTCATTTGTTTTAGTTCTTTAGATCACACTGACTGGTGTCAGATGATATGAATCAAAGTTGTTTGGATCTGCATTCCCCTGATGACTAAGGGCTTTGAGTACTTCTTTCATTGTTTCTCATCCATTTGTGCTCTATTCTTTTGTTCCCCATTTTTAATTGGTTTATTTGCTTTCTTGATGTCAATTGTTTCTAGTTCTTTAAATATTTTAGGTATTAATGCTCTACTGGAAATAAAATGGGTAAAAATTGTTTCCCCGTTTGTAGCCTTCTTCTTTATCAGAATGATGGTGTCTTTGTCATACAGAAGCTTTTTAATTTCATGAGGTCCCATTTATTAATTGTTCTTGGTGCCTGTGCTGTTGGTGTCCCATTCAGAAAGTCTTTTCCTGTGACAATAAGTCCATGACTATTTTTCACTCTCTCCTCTATCAGATTCAGTGCATCTGGTTTTATGTTGAAGTCTTTGATCCATTTAAAGTTGAAGTTTGTGCAGAGTAAAAAATGTGGATCTATTTGCACTCGTCTCCATTCAGACATCCAATTTAGCTGTCACCATTTGTAGAAGATGATAATTTTTTTCCAGCATGTATTTCTAACTTCTTAGTAAATAACTAAGTGTCCAGTTGTGAGTGAACTTATGCACGGGTCTTGAATTTGATTCCTTTGATCAATGTGTCTTTTTATATTCCAATGTTGTTTTTATTACTATCACTCTGAAGTACAACTTAAAGTTGGAGTGAGTGATACTTCCAATAGGTGTTTTGTTATTCTTGGAGAATGGCAAGAATGTTTCATTGGTGCATTTCTGAGCGTAACAGAAATCGTTTGAAGCTGTTTGATGCGTGTGTGTTCTTAAATAAGATGAGATATTAATTGACAAGTTATAAAGGGTTACAGAGAAAGTCAGTATATAATAATAAAGTATGTATCTCAGTGGTACATTGGCTATCATATACATATGCATAGTTCTCAATTTGATCCTTTGCATCATAAGTTTCCCTCTTTCCATTATGTACACATATACAAATTTGCAAGAAAACATAATTATAAGTACATATGCACCACAATATCAGAATACCCAAATACATAATGCAATTAGTAATGCATCAATTGAAGGAGAGACAGACTATGATGCTATAATAGAAAGGAACCTACTTAATGCCCATGTTCAAGTGGGAAGATTATCTAGACAGAAAACCAACAAAAACACATTGAATTTGAAATGTCCTTTAGACTAAATGCGTCTAACAGGCATATTGCTCACTAATAACAGCCTAACGGGCAGGCTTCTTAACTTAATTCAGGAAATATTCTCCCAGATGCATTCTGTATTAGGTCAAAAATAAATACTAGAAAAATTAGAAGGCTCCAAGTCATATTGACTCTCTGTTTTGGATCACAATGGCATAAAATAGAAGACAATAGTAAGAGAGATTTAAAATAATTTATCAGACCATGTCTGAAGAGAAGAGAGGAGGCATACACATACAAACATACACATACAGGTACACCTGCACACACATACACATACAAACATTCACATACACATATACATACAAATATACATATACACGTACACCTGCACACACATACACATAGTTCTGTGTTCCCACCTAACCACTGAGGTATCAGAACACCACCCAGGAAGGTGAAATGGAGGGACACTAATCTACATTCCATTCTTCTGTTGGGATGCCTGGTTCATGTGACACCAACATGTCACTCAAGGAAGATAAAACTCTGGGCTCTAGGTTGCATGGCCAGTTGTCATGGTCCTCTCAGTGAAGTGTGGTCACATGCTCCAGGACAAGAATCTGATTGGGATCAGACTCAAACACCTGCTATTCTCAGTTATGAGAATTGCTGGGGTTCCTTAATCTGCTTGATTTTAGCAGTTTTTCTGTCTAGTGACACAGTTCTACTTGCCCCACAACTCCTTTTCCCTTTTATAAAGGGGAGGTGTCATTCGAGTAACTCTCTCCTATATTTTTTGTAGTTAAAAATGTGGGTGGGGTGGATGTAAGCATTAAAAGAAAGTACAACATAAGCCAGAGGGGTAGTGAGGGGTGGGAGTGGGGAAGACAAAGGATTATAGAACTAACTTAGTTGCTCAGTAGATAGATGTTGAGAGTTTGTACAGAATTTTCTGAGGGTATTAACATTGGTCTTAAACAACTTTTGATGTATCTACATAGACATAACATTTTCCTTACTACCATGTAAGTTTCCCCAAGTGTAGTAGCCATTGGGCTCTGGCAAGAGAGTTCATCTGTCGCTGGAAGGACCCAAGGCTCTCATCTGTAGTTCTCAGCATCCTCTTGACTGGAAAGTGTCTAGTCAAGCGATATGTCTGAAGAAAGGCAGCTTCGTGGCCTTAGCCTGGTCCAAGGAGATGGCAGGTCAGTCTCTCCCTCTGGCCTGCCGTGGTAGCACTGTCTTTCTCCTTTTGTAGAGATAAACTTGTAGAATAATCATAATGGGGGATCAGACCCTTGGCAGGCAGATGTCTGCACAGAGGTGCGGTTAGGTCAGGTAATGTATATGTTAAGCCTCTACCAGTTTGATTGGAAAGACATCAATAGTCTGTTGCTATGGTCCTAGAAAAAGACAGGAGTGTTAAAGGAATTTTAGTCGTGGAAGGAGTCCTTCGAGTGGGGAGTTACCTGTGTTGTATTAAGGAAAGCAGAGGGAAAAGTTGCTTGCCCTAGGTAGCTGAGGAAGAAAATACAATATTAATTATGTATCTGCTAGTAACAGCTTGCATGTAAAAAAAGAAAATCTGGCTTAAGTAGATAGTATTATTTTATTAATTAAGGATTAAATAATGATTATTAACAGGGTTTGACTTATGGGGGTTAGATTAAATATGGTTTTTGAAGCTGAAAAGACATTTTAAACAAATTGAAAATTTTCAGAACAATTTTGGGCTAAAAAGCATGAACAACATTGTGTCAGGTGTTCCTGCTGGGGAGAAACAGCAGCATTTATACAAAGAAGCATGAACATTTTGGGGTCAAAGGTTTCAGGTGATTTGTTTGTTTGTTTGTTTGTTTTAAATTCTCAGCAGCAAGATCTCATGCATTACGTTTTGGTTTGGTGGATCCTTTTCACCTAGCTGGAGGAGGAGGAGCCTGCTCTGCCATACTGTAGCTGCCGGCCATTTGCTCTAGCAGGCTGGTCCCTTTGTTCCCCTGAGTGTGTTTTCATCTTGGCTGATACCTCTATAAAGCAGGGGATGGACTGTGTTTTGTAAACCCTAAAAGTGGAGTGGAAAGAGGAGAAGTATAGGGACTTGGTGGCACCATATTGGCGGGGTCGGGTGGGGATCCGAATCCAATTGGACTGTCTGGATTTAGACAGGGATTGATGCAGAAACTCTGCCTGAAAATAAAAGTGGGAAGAAGACAGTGCCTGTCTTTAAAGTGGGAAAGACCCAAGTTGGGCTCCAGATGAGGTTCTGTGTTTCTGCCTGGACGCTAGGGTGTGTGAGTGAAGGCAGCACGGGGAGGTGAAACCCTGGGGTGCTAGGCTACATTCCTTTGGGTTCCTGAGGCCAACACACTGCTCAGGGGAGAGGAGACATAGCCTAAAATAGGGGTTCCAGCCCATGTTGAGAATGGGAGGCCACAGGCTTGAGGCAAGCCCAGGATGGGGAGAATCTGGCTTAGCTCAGGGTTGAGTGTCAGGTGTGAAGAGGGGCCTTCTGCAGGAGATTTGGCTTGGCTTTGTATGATGAAGCCCCACTGTGGTCCTTGAGGAAGGAGACAGTACTTGTTTGGCCAAACTGTTTATTCATGGTGGAAAGGATGTGTACAATTTACTCAAGGTAGACCAGAGATTAAATACCTTTTACGGGAAGGAATATCTGGGAAGGGAAGCTTATTGGCTAA
Source organism: Mus pahari (assembly GCF_900095145.1). Lineage (NCBI taxonomy): Eukaryota > Metazoa > Chordata > Mammalia > Rodentia > Muridae > Mus > Mus pahari. The sequence continues at coordinate 53,249,315 of NC_034595.1, forward strand.
ACCCTCAAGGCCTATATAGCTCATTAGCAAGGAGGATTCTGGGCTCTATGCTACATGACCAGTTGTTATGGTCTTCTTGGTAAGGTATTGTGGTCAGGTGCTTCAGGCCAGGAATCTGGTTGGGACCAGATTCAAACATGTACTGTTCTCAATTACAAGAGTTGCTGGAAGCCAGGTATGGTGGCGCACACCTTTAATCCCAGCACTCAGGAGGCAGAGACAGGTGGATTTCTGAGTTCGAGGCCAGTCTGGTCTACAAAGTGAGTTCCAGGACAGCCAGGGCTATACAGAGAAACCCTGTCTCGAACTCCCCCCTCCAAAAAAAAGAGTTGCTGGAGTTCCTTAATCTGTTTGACCTTACCAGTTTTTCTGTCTGGTCACATGGTTCCTCTTGCCCCACACATATACACATGTACCTGTACACATACACACACACAAACATACATATATATCCATACACACATGCACACACATATGTGCATATACGCATACACATATACATATATACACACACATATAAATGCATGCACATATGCACACACATATACATACACATGTACATGCAGATTAGTACATACATTTATATATACATACACACACATATATACATATACATGCACATACACACATACACATATATACAGATGCACAGACACATACACACGTGTGTGAAAGTATAAACAAAATGCTGCTCAAAAATCAACACTAAATCATGAGAAAATGGAAAATCTGAGAAGTTTAATAACAAGGAAAAAGCCTAAATCAGTAATAAAAATCCTCACCTCTAAGGAAAACCCACAACTGCTGAATTCTGCTAAATATTTAGGAAAAAACTACACAAATTCTTCTCAAATACTTTCAAATGTAGTGAATTGGAGGCTAGCTTCTAAGCCAATTTTATGAGGCTAGCATTACTCTGATACCAACATAGACGTCTAGGCCAATCAGGCTACACAGTGAGACTCCCCTGCCCCGCTTCCCCTATACATACATATAAATCCACTTACACACACGTGCAGTGATGTGTGAGAATAAACAAAATGCTACTGAAAAATCAAGAAATAAATAAGAAATAAAAATTTCTTGTAATAAGATAGAAACACAACATACAAGAACTTGTACACACTGTAAAGTCAGTCCTAAGAGGGAAGTTTATAATTTAAAAATGCAAATTTCCATAAAATTAAAAAAAACATATTAGCAATATACCTCAAAGAACTTGGGAAAAAATAAAGCAAGTTTAAAATCAATAGAAGGAAAAGACAAAGAAAGATTAGAGCAGAAATAAATGTGACAAAATCAGAAGATTCAGTAATACTAAACTCTTAATAAATGATAAAGTTGATTAATGACAAAAGAGGAAACACCTCTGCAAATAAAGGAGGCAAGAAAGCTGAAGAAAAGGTACTGTGACTGACACTGCTCCAATACACAGGCTCACGAGGAACACTCGCCAGCAAATGGGCTAGCCAGACAAAATGGAAAAACTCCTCAGACACACGAGGTGCCAACACTAAATCACGAGGAAATGTAAAATCTGAGTGGATTCATAACAAAGAAAGAGACTAAATGAGTAATACAAATCCTCACCTCTAAGGAAAGCCTGGAGCGGCCCAGCTTTACTGCTGAACTTTGCTAAATATTTAGGAAAGAACCTCACAAAATCTGAACGCTTTTCAATTCAGCGACTCAGAGGCCAACTTCTAAGCCAGTTGTCTGAGGCTAGCATTACTCTGATAACAAAGACACGCAAAAACAGGATAAGAAAAAAAAATGATGGACAAGTTGTTTTGAAGAATATAGATTCAAAAATCTACAACAAAATACCAGCAGACTGAATCCACAAACATTTAAAGAGTTATTCCTCATGTCAGGTTACATGTTCTAGGGCTGTAAAGATGGCTCAACACATGTGAATCAGTAAATGTGACCTGCCTCATTTTAAAAAAGAGATTAAGGAAGTCATGTTATCACTTCAATAGATGCATAAACAAACATTTGCCAGAGTACAACCTTTGTTTCAGGATCAAGTCCTGCATAGACTGAGTGTAGCAGGATTTACTTCAATACAAAGAAGTGTTCTCATGACAACTGCCTAGATAACATCTGTGGCAAAATCTGGTATCTTTTTTATGATTAAAGATAAGACAAAGATGCCCATTCTCCTCATTTCCTTTGCACAGCCTTGGAAGTGCAAGCCTGAGAAGGCAAGAGAGAAAAACCAGAAGGCAGCCAACAAAAATGGTTCAACTGTCTGTATTTGTAGGTGACATGATTGTTAACACACAATTAACTCTAAGATGCCACCAAGATTTTGTAAAACCAACAAATCCAGTAAGCTTCAGGATACTCCATTAACATTCACGAGCACATACCCCTCTCCAAAGCATTCCTGTTTTAAAAAGCAACAGCAACACTCAAGTAAAATACCTATGTACTGAAAACAACAGGACACTAATGAAAGAAAATCTGAACAAAGGGAATTGGAGTCATGGTCAGTGATCGAATAAATGTTAAAATGTCTGTGCCGCAGCTTCAGGGGAGCTACAAAGTTAGTACAGGTGTGTCAACATGCTAATGCCACATTCACGCAGAAATGGAGATGTCTTTAGCACCACGCAGAACCACAAGCGATCTTGAATCAATGAAAGAGTCAATCAAAAGCATGTGTCAGAAGGCACCATGCTCCTTTATAACAAAATATATGCGGTCAGTGCAAAGGTAGAGAACCCAGAAACAAACCCACCTATTTATGGTCAGCTGATATTTCCTGGCAAACGTGCTAAGAACACACACATGATAAGGACAGCATTATCTGGTTTTGTAGTATTGCCTGGAAAACTGGAAGGCCACAAGTGGTTGAGTGGTGTGAGGCCTTCATCTCACACTGTATACAAAACTCAACCCAAAGCATACTGTACTTTTCCATATAAGAGTGAGAACTGTGGGCTGGAGGGATGGCTAAGTGGATAAGGGCATTGACTGTTCTTCCAGAGGTCCTGAGTTCAATTCCAAGCAACCACATGTGGCTCACAAGCATCTGTAGTGGGATCTGATGCTAATGTCCTCTTCTGGTGTGTCTGAAGACAGCGTCAGTGTACTCATATACATAAAATAAATAGATAAATCTTAAAATAAACAAACAAAAAATGAACTACTGAGAGAAAATAATGGCACAGTCTCTGTGGCACCCACCTGAATGATGAGTTATTCTGCTTGTGACACATAAGTACAGACAGTAACACACACTCACACACCACCACCACCACCACCACCACCACCACCACCACCACCATCACTACCACCACCACC
>NC_034595.1:53254686-53257138 GCF_900095145.1 Mus pahari
CCTCGAACTCAGAAATCCGCCTGCCTCTGCCTCCCGAGTGCTGGGATTAAAGGCGTGCGCCACCACGCCCAGCATTTTTGTTTGTTTGTTTGTTTGTTTAGAATGATCCTTTTTAAAGCAAGACAAAACCAAGGGTTTGATCCAGTGTGGATGAACATGTGCCTTAGAACAACCATTATGGCAAACAGTACAGAGTAGCCTCCTAAAAAAAACATCCACCCAAGCTAAAGATAGAACTACTATAGAACCACTATAAGCTTCAGAATCCTGCTAATGGGCATATACCCAAAGGAACTGAAACCAGTATGTTGAGGGATTTCTTTATTCTCATAATGAATACAGCATTATTCACACTAGCCTGTGTCATCAATCTGTGAAGCAATCTAAGGGTCTGCTAATGGATGAGTGGATGGGTAAAGAAAATGAAATATATGTATGTATATATAGTCTCTCTCTCTCTATGTGTATGTGTGTGTGTAAATAAATATGCAATAGATCACCACTCAGCCTTCAAATAGGAGTTCCTGCCACTTATGTAGGTGGATACGTTGTATAAATATAGGTAAATACATTGTACAAAGCCATTTAACAGAGGAGTAGCATCCTAGTGAAAATAAAGCAACAAGTGAGAACATAAAACAGAGAATGAGACCAAAGAAGTCCGGGAGCATTCACTGACCCCCCTCCCCACACCCCCCTCACCTTCCAGCCCCCCCCCTTTACCTCCCTCACCCCAGCCACTGCCAGCATTCTGCCATTTGATATCTTCTGCTTTCTTCCCAGCATGCCACACCCCACGCTGCTCTCCATCTGGCTTGTCTGTTGGCTTTATGGTCTTTATTTTACATATCCTTTCTTCTACTCAACTATTGTAAGCCTGACAGAAGGAAGAGTTTAATAACCCAAGTCAGTGCCTACCTGCGTAACTCACATAGTAATTTAATGTTTGTGGAGTGCAAGGTGGGTGTAATTAAATGGTTTCCACTCTTTCTTTTTGTTTGATAGGGCTCCTCATACCAATCAAACATCTGCCCACGCCAGCCCTATATTCAGAATGTAGTTCTGAATTCTGCTTTTGTCATTTTTCTGGTGAAGTGACCTTTGAAGGACTATTGGAAACTTGCTATACCTGTTCTATGAGATTAAAGTGAAAGATAATCTATTGCACAAAGTGAAAGATAATCTATTGCACAAAGTTAGGGTTGGAGTAAATAATTCATGAACAGTGCTTTAACCATCTTCAATCAACAGGATTGTTATTTTTAATACTCAATATTATATTGAAAGGATATTATGTATCCTTTCAATATTTTTCTAAGAACAAAATTGCTTGGAATACTATGCTAGACACTGGTGAATAAGATAGACTTACTGTCTCTCTCTATGCAACTCAGAATCTAGTAAGTGATAAAGAAAGGACTATTATTGATTAATTACTATGGTTACATTTGACTTTTGACTCACTTGTCCTCAAGTACAGCAGTTACAAGTTCCTCCCTAAGTACACTGTGACTACCTTTAAGTATTTCAGGGTCTCTGTATGGCAATCGTCTGCCGCATCCTTCATCCGGCTTTAGTCACTCTGTACCTATGAAACACATAGCTTTCTAGTCCGTGCCTGTGATATTTTCTCCTTTGCTCTCTTCCTGCCCGGCCACATTAATCTTCTTTAAACACTGCTTTCATCTCATCGCTGCCCTGTTCAGGAACTCTAAATAGCTCCCGCAATCCTCCTCTGTCAAGTCCAAAGTCATCTGCTAATTTACAAGACTACCCATCCTTTGTCCCCAGCTTCAGGAGCCTTCTGCAATCCCAGCATCCCACTAATATTTCTTATAACTAATCTTGATTAGGTCAAGGCTCTTCTTAGAAATTGCCTGGTTTACAACTGAGAAGGGAGATTGTGACTGGTTGAGGACTCAAACATCTAAACTCAGCCTGTTCTCCTCCACTTCTGGTTCCTTTTCGGCAAGCTTTCATTTCAGCCTGTGCAAGCTGTGGAGTCATTTGATCTCCAGTGTCTTCCTCAGTCTATCCAAGACCGCATTTTGACTCTCCGCACAATCCCAATCTTCAAGTCCTACCTCGTGGAACTAGCTCTTCTGTCTTTGCTGATTCCCTTTACTTTTGAGCTAACTTGTCAGTCAAGTCACCAATACCACCCTCACATTTGGATTACACGCTGTGCATGCCAGTCCTTTCGCTGTCACTTCCTAGGTCCCTCATAATACTACTTCATATTTCCTCAGGTGAATTTCATCATTTACTGAGCACTAGGTGATCATGTAGTCAATACTTGTTGATAAGATGAATTGCCATCCTTAGCATTTGAGTTATTGATGAACATATCCAGGAATGAATCAAGAAGCCGTAACTAAAAGATAATTGTTTATAAGAGATATAGGACTCATATATATATATATATATATATATATATATATATATATATATA
>NC_034595.1:53257605-53271385 GCF_900095145.1 Mus pahari
TTTTTTTTTTTTTTTTTTTTTTTTTTTTTTTAGCTATGTGGTAGTCTATTCTATTTAACACTCTGGAATTTAGAAGTTTGTAGTATGTCTAGGCTACAATGAAAATGTTTTGTTGTGGTTGTTGTTATTGTTTGGGGGTTTTTGTTTGTTTCTTTTTTGCTTTTGTTTTTGTTTTTGTGCTAGGAACTAGAGAAGGTTCCAGCAAATTCAGCTGGAACCCTATGCCCAGTTTCTGTTTGGGCTGGGAACAGGACTAGTCATGAAACAGAGGCAATGAGGAAGCCATTTGCATAAGGTTAGAGGAGGGTAGTGCAGATGTGGAACACCTTGGTGGAGTTAGAAGTATCCTGGAATACACCTCATCTCAGGGTGAGTAGGGAGAGGATGGGAATATATTTGCATTGAGCTTTATTCTCACCAGCATAGCAATTGTCCTCTGAATGTACGACAGTCTCCTGAGAGTACCTGTTAAGTGTATAGTTCTAGTCTACTCCAGAACCTACTGAGCAGGTACCTGCTCTAAGGGGTCCTGGGCAGGTGCATGCTTAATAATTTCCAAGGGTCATTTTTCTGTAGACTAAAATTTATAAACATCAGAATCATGGCTAAATGGGTCCAAATATACATTTGAGATTGAAGTATCTACTCTTAGATTGACCTGGAGCTGGCATTACACCCAGAGCAACTTTAGTGAGTCTTAGAGGATTAGACACCATTAAATTTTTTATGAAATGGGATGATGAAGTGTCTTGGAACAAGTCATTGAATTTTAAAACAGGATTTTTATGAGAGAACACAGACAGGGAAATTTAGAAGTCCTCTTAATAATGGAAGCAGGTACAAATTTAATGAAGGGGGTGAATTTTAATCTGAGTGAGCGGCACGTCCTGCATTTTATACTCCTGTGAAGGGCGTCTAGGAAGTTTTATTTTGGGAGAATGGGAATCTAATGTCGCCGCATGTGGCTAGGGAAATAATACCTTGGCAGGGGAGGAAGACAGACGTATTAGGTTGCCATAATAAGAAAAGTGGCTGGATGCTTAGACTCTAGAATGTTCTGCTGATTCTGGATACAATTTGCCAGCATCGGCGTAGACAGGCGGTGCACATTTTCCTTGGACGTGGTGGTACCAAGGCAAGCTTTGTTTGCTTAGAGTGCAAAACAGGTGTTTTGGCTGCAACTTTGTGCAGCCGCCTCTGTAATGGGGAAGAGTTCAGCCCCTGGTGCTGTTTGTTGTGTGACTGCTTCATTTGTTTATTGTAGTGATTTTAAATAGAGGGAGGAAAGAATTGGAGATAAGGCTCGAACCAAAGCAATCAGGCAACTTCCATAATGAAATGCTACCCAGGCTTTTGCATTAAGAAATCTATGCAATCCTGCTGCTAATGCTCTTCTAGCTATAGGGATTCATCCAGCCTATTTTATCAGCTCAGTGGGGTTTAATGCCTCTCTATTCTGAAGGGTAAAAAGTGGAATTATCGCCAAGGTAATGAACACCACCCCTCCCATGCGTTGTGTGGTATTTTATTAAAAGCATGTTGCTTTCGTCTTATATACCAGTTGCAACGTGTGAATATAAAACGCCAGAATAGCTCTCAAGGGAAACATTTTCTTGTGTGCTAATTTAAAATTCCTCAAACAGCACGCAGTCAGGTGTGATGTTAATATTTTGCATCTTTGCTACGTGAGCATTTGAGGCAGGCGCTTGTTGGCTGGTTGGTGCAGTAACGGATCTAACAGAACTATGGTCCAGGGAGGGACTGTCAGCCTAAGTGTGGGAGTTTGTTCTGGTTTCTTTCCAAACACCCCCCCCCCCCACACACACACACACCGCCTTTACCTTCCTGCTGTTTCACACTTTCAGTATTTTCTTGTGCCTTTAGGCCATAGAGAATTCCAATTAGTGTGTCTACTGTGAAAGGGTAAGCGGTCTCTTTCCTGTTAATAATCTCTTTGCTTTTTTTTGGTTTTATAAATTAACTAGTTGCTTGTAGTGTTCTCTCATTGATTCTATTCTCTGAAAACTTTAACCTACTTTTGTTTTTGGTAAACTCTGCCATCAGTTCCATCTCATTAGCATCTTAGTCCCCAGCTCATCTCCATCCTAATTCTTCCCAAGCTTTGAGGCTTATGTTGAGCTCTAGGGCAGTTAATTCGACCCCAGCATGTTGGCCGGTGGAGAAGATAGACTTGTAAAAATAGATAGATAGATAGATAGATAGATAGATAGATAGATAGATAGATAGATAGAACAAGGTTGATGTCAGGCGATAAGGCCAATGACAAACATGGTTAAAAAGACATGTAACTGGGGAGTGTAATATTTGATTTGGGTTCATCAAATCACCCAGGAAGAGAGCCATAAGCACAAGATTATGAAGTCTGGGAAGAGTCGAGCTTTCAGTGATATTTTGGAGGCAGCCTGGTAGTTCAGTGACCACAAAGTAGGTTGAGGGTCAGAAGATGCAGCCAAAAGTGTGGTGCTTCTATTGTGAAAGCCCTCCCATGTACACTGGTGGGCTTGGGTCTGGCCTACTGACATTCGTTGGCAGGGATGAAGTACTTACAAGGCCTCTTGGAAAGATTGCTCCATTTGTCATTGGTGGCCAGGAGATCAGTTAAGAGTTTGCAGCAGGAGTCTCCAGCTTGCCTGAGAGGAACTATTGGCTTGAATAGGTACTGCTATGGTAATTGGACATTGGAGGTGGAAGGGCAGGGAAGGATGCAATGAATCTGAGGTTTCTAACTTAGGGGTCAGCTGGCACATGTCAACACTGATTAAGTATAAGAGGATAAGGTCATATTTTAAGGACAAGGAGTGAGTTATTGAATGGTACTTACCTCTGGATGTCTAAAGTATATCCTTTTAGATATTACTATTTACTTAGTAAGGAAGCCTTTCTCTTAGGAGGAAGGTTTAGACAGTAGATAGGGATTTGAAAGTATTGGGGCTTAATATTGGCTAGTCTGGATCATGACATAGGATGCTATTTATATCCACTGCACATGGCACGTCAACACAGAGGTGACTTATTTAGAGTGTTCTCTAATAATCCTTAGGTGTTTCTCCATCTGCTGCATGTGTGGCAGACCTACTCTGTAGTATATTTGCATTGCTGTACTTTTAAGCCTACTGCTTCATCTTTGCTCAGGATCATCACATGGAGCATTCAATGGGCAGAGGTGAACAAAACGAGGCCGTATCACTCACCAGGGCGCTCCTCTCTCCTCTCAGGAGCAGTGTAATTGCTTCCCTGGCTTCTTCATCCCTTAGACTTAGCCATGTGACTAGCTTTCAGTTCTCAAAATAAGGAGAGAGAAGCTATGCCATTTCGAGGCGGAAGGTTCAAAAGTTACATCCACCATGGAAATGTCAGCCGAGATCGACCAGGTTTCTGTAGGATGGTAATGAGCAGAGGTCCCATGTGACCCATTTTAGACCTAGAGTTGAGTGAGAAATGAAATTTTCTCTGTCAAGCCACCATCCTGGTTAGTTTGTCAACTTGACACAAGCTAGAGTTATTGAGGAAATCTCAATTGAGAAAGTGCCTCCTTCAGATTGACCTGTAGTTAAGCCTTGGGGAATTCCTTTGATTTATTATTGACATGAAAGAACTAGGCCTAGTTTGGGAGGTGCGTGCTCTGGCCAGGCCATTCTTGTAGGTATGGAAAAGGTAGCTAAATGTGAGCCTAGGGTCCAGGCAGTAAGCACTCCTCAGTGGCCTCTGCTTTAGTTCCTGCCTATAAGTTCCTGCCCCTACTTCCTTTCATAGTGAACTACTACAACTATAAATTGAAATAGACCCTTTTCTCCTCAGGCTGCCTTTGGTTGTGCTATTTAGTCACAGCAAACGAAGACAGCCAGTGGAGCTGTGATTTTTGTTCTCAAAGAACAAACTATTCAATCTAATGGGTAACAAGATCACCATACACAACTCCTACCACCAGACTCTCACTATTTAACCAGCTGCAAGCAAGCCAAATAGCTTCTTTGAGTTCCAGTTTCTTCCTTTTGAGGATGGACATAATGTTATTATATATGTCAGAACTTGGTGGGCATTTTTGGAGAAAGAACTGAAAATACTTTATGAATAACAGGAAGCCTTTGTATTGGAGCCTCCGGCTGTCCTTTCAGACACTTGTTCAGTTTTAATGTATTGATTTTGTGATGCTGATTCGTCTCCTATTTGTATTGTGCTTAATCTTCTTGGACACATTGTCTAAATACTTATCTGAGCCCCAACTAATAAAGAAAAACAAGCAAGTACAAAGGACGGGGCTGGGCACTATGTCAGTAGGGGCCTTCTCACAAATACTCCCTCTCTCAGTAGAACATTATAGGGAGTACACAGATAATTTTTGTTATAAGTCTAACACTCATGCTGGCACTGACAATATAGGGTTTTTATATGAGGTTTTATATAAAAGGATTACTTAGCCTTGCTAAGACCACATTTAAGAGAATCATATGTCTTTTCAAATATTTTACCTAATGCGTTAGTGTTGTTGCTTTTGCTCCATCAAGAAATATTTTGAGGTACATAGTTTCTCAACCATTCTCTTTGCTTCCACTATAATCCTGTCACATCCTATGGTATCTACCTCTCTGCCACACCCCCCATCTCATTTTCTAATTGGCCTCTTGAATCATATCATTTACGATTCCAGTGGGGTCTGGAGAAATGGCTCAGCAGGTAATAGCACTGGTTGCTCTTCCAGAAAACCTGGGCTCAATTCCCAGCAACTAGCTATAACTTCAGCTCTAGGGAATCTGATGCCCTCTGGCTTCACTGGGCACCAGGCATAGATATACATGCAGGTTAAAACATCTATACACATAAAATAACAATTAAAAAATAAAATAAGAAAATACAACTTTCCATTGGTTCCACAAGACCATTGCCCATGATATAAAATATATGAAAAACTTCATCCATTTTAATAGAACCTGAAAATCTAAATTTACATAAGAAAAGAACCTTTAACAAACCCTTGATGGATATGGATGGAAAAATACAACTCTTAGGAAATAGAAAAGGAGATGGTTGGAGTTTGTTCCAGTAAGTTCATTTTGAGAAACAAAATTGGTGGATATTTGGAAGTGATCATTACTTGAGAATAATAACACTGGCTAATATAGAAAAGGGAATTAGACTGAGTGGTAGCACATTCTTTTAATCTGAGGAATTTAGGAAGCAGAGGCAGGAGGATTGATGCATATTTGAAATCAGCCAGGGTACACAGAGAGTTCCAAGCCATCCAAAGGTACACAATAAGATCCTTTCTCAAATACATGGATGCAAATAGAAGAGGGGGGAGTATTGATGAAGCAAAGGCATGTATAAAATGGAAAGCACAGGCTTTAGAATTTGGATATAATTAGAAAATAAAAGGGGGAAAGGAAGTTTACTTCTCCTAAATGTCTGATTGGGCTAGAAAGTCTATTTTTTCCCAGTATGGTACACATCAGAAATAAATTCAGGTTCTGAGCAGATTTAAATAGATTATGAATATACCCACAATCTGAGCACAGAGCAGGTCACAGGAATATAAGTGGCCTTTAAGGGGAGCTTTATAGGACCCTGTACTCTGAGAGAGAGCACATTTCAAAGGGTTCAAGAGCCTGACCAAGGTTAGACAGTCCTTTGTTCTTGTTCTCCTGGTGTAGCTTCTCAGAGAATGAATACCCATGGGTTTGCTAGAATCACAAACTCCAGGATCAACTTTATTTGTGCATATATGTGTGCAGGCAAACATCATAAAACACTGATGAAAACTCAGTGAGATGTTTAAGGAATTAGTCCACGCTTTTTTTTTTTTTTTAACAATAAAGGAAGCTAGAAAATGTTGGAATGCATAGGCCTAATAACGTACAGAGTCCTGCCCCCCCACCCCCACCCCCGCCCCAGTTGAAGTGACATATCACCATGTCTTTTCCACTAGGTAGCCAGATTAATTGGAGAAAGGAAGAATATGTGTGCTGTGCTATGGCTAATCTGCTATGGTGGGGTTCTTTCCCATCAGCCCCTGCTAACACTCTGTTGTGGCCCTCATACAACCTGTGTGATGGCCTTTAAAAATGACGAAGTGTACTTCTTAGGTGAGGTGATTTAGCTGGCAATTAAAGAGGCATCCTAGGATTTTTTTTAAAAAGTTACAGCAACTTCATGATTTTATTTTCCTAACATCTGTTCTATTCAAGCCAAGCCTACTGTGGTGATCCTCATGGAGACAATTCAGCAGTTTCCTAGCAACCAAGTTTCCCGTGGTTTCCTTGGTTATGAGCAATGACATAACTCTTGTGGGTAACTTCAAAAGCACAGAAGAAAGCTCTCCTAAAGAATGAGATTCCAAAAATTTCAGGTTGCTGCTTGCTGGGTGTCTATAAAGGATAAAATGTCTCCTTATGGCATTGAAAATACTAATGAGTGCTATGGATATCTTAGCATAAAACCCTATGTGCGATTTTGTACACTTTTTTAGGTCTTTGTCATATACTTGCTCTCCACAACCCCCTCTGAAATGGCATCATCTTCATCTATCTTCTAATGAACTTCTATCTTTAGTCATAGCTAGCAGGTAAAACATAGACTCTTGAAAATTGCAGACTATTTGGGAAGACAGGAGAGGTCCAGTTGCTCAAGAATAGGACTTCATAAAACTGTGATGTCTTTGCTAATCTAGCATATTCTAGAGACTTTGATGGCACTGGGGACTGTTGCTTGTGCTCATTAAGGAAATGTTAATTCCTTATAATAGCTATGGAGACATTTGAGGACAAATTTAATATAAAAAGGCAAAAGCTACAAAGCTGAAATTCAGAAAGTGAGAGTCGGCATAGAAAGAGAACATATTTCAGACAATTACGGATGATCCCCCCTGGAGACTTAGAAGCCAGATTGAATGCTTAGCAGAGCCACCTACATGAAACCAATCAAAACATCAGTATAGTTGTGCCTTAAGATTTATGGTACAAGTACATCCCTTAACTGAAATGTTGAGCACCAAAAGGATTTTAAATTTGGGATTACCTGGATTTGGGAATATTTGCACATGCATGGTAAAACATCTATGGGATGCCTGAGGCTAACAGCCAAATTCACTCATGTTTCTTTTATACTTTGTATGCATGAATTGCAGGCAATCTGATACACTATTTTTAGTGCACCTGCATTTTTCAGAAGCCTATTACATGAGATCAAATGTGGAATTTTCTATTTGTTCCTCATCCCAAAGCTGAAAATATTTTAGATATTGGAACATTTTTGGAATTCCAATTTTCTGATTAAGTATCTTCAATCCATATGAAATGTTAAAATTATCTAAGAACTTGATTTGAGATGGCACACAGCTCACAGTGTGAACGGGTTATTTGGACAGACCATACTAGTTGACTTCTTGGCTGCTGTGTTGATGCACTGACTGAGAAACAACTGGGTTTATTTCACCTTACAATTGGTTTACTTCAGCTTACAGATCGCAGGCAATCATCCAGGGAAGATAGGGTAGGAGCTCAAGGAAGGAGGATGGAGGCAGGCCCTGAGGAGGAACATTGCTTAGTGACTTCCTTTCCCCAAATTGTTCAGTTTGCTTTCTTATATAACGCAGACTACACAGGAGTAGTACCTCCCACAGGGGGCTGGACCCTCCTACATCAATCATTACTCAAGACAATGCCCCACAGGCATTCCCACACAGCAATTTGATGGAGGCACCTACTCAATTGAAATCCTCTCTTTCCAGGTGACTCTAGTCCATGCCAAGTTGACAAAAACTGCCCATCAGAGTAGGCAAAGGTCCAACACAGGGCATGTTGAAGGCCAAATGGCAGCATCGGTAATCCAGGCAGGGATACTGGAAACCTATGGCCGAGAGCCAGGCCAGAGCTTCAGGAGAGAGAGAGGAGAAGAAGAAAGCAGCATTTACTGAAGATGGTTTGACAGCTAATACTTTATAGACAGCCAACCTTTCAGGGAGGTAGGCATTATCTTCTCCCTTTTTATAATACTAAGCGGCTCAGGAAAAGATACTACATATTTAAAGATACTATAAATAAAAAAACTCTGGATAACATTATAGCAGCGAGGCAGATTGAGATCTAGGAACTTTCTTCAGCTCTAAAACTGGCTATTTTTTTCCTGTGTGACACATCATATTTTTACTATTCTGTAAGGCAGTTTGAGCCAGGATCTGGCTATCAAGATGGCCTCAGCCTTGAAGATGGCTGCCCCCTGGTAAGTAGGAATGCAAAAGTTTACCCTCACTTGCACATCTTAGGTCTCCGGGAAATGGGCAGCACTAAGTTTAGATTGGCTGAAGTAAATGGTTACCCCCCACACACACACACACACACCACCGTTTGTAATAGAAACCCCTATTCACATTTGTTCAACTAACTTTTGTCTCATCTTCGAAGCTACTTTCCTAACGACCACTGTGAAATGGATGGACTTGAATTTTGACACATACATTTATGCAACCAGATGGGCAGAAACAAAACAGTTCACACTCCTAATATGTGAAATGGTGAGAACAGGAGCCCAGAAACCATTTTATACCCCTGACGCCTACTCGTTTATTCAATAGATTTTCCTTTTTGCTAGGTACAGTTCTAAATAGCACAGAGATTCCACTGAATAACGCCCTTGACATTGTAGGAAACATACAGGATGTGACCTATAATGACTTGTAATGCTCCCACGTTCTGGGAGTCAGAGATGACATGAAGTTAAACAGATGAAGAAGAGAATAAAAGTGAGCTAGGAAAGGCTTTCTAGGGAGTAAGATAAGATGAAAGAGTAAGGAGTGGCTAAGAGATTCTTGGATCAGAAAGACAGCTCAAGACAGAAGACACAGGAAGCTGAAAGTCTCTGAAGCTCGGGAGGTTAGAAGAACAATACACCTAAGATTTAATAAAAACAGTGATTAATGGCTTTTCACATCAGTAACTGAGATTCCTGACATTGTTAAAAGAAGAGATGTTCAAACAAGTCCCTGAAGTTGAATCCATAGGATTCCAAATCTGACCTCGTTTAATTGGACAGCTGGATGGGAGGTAACTTCGGCAGCAGCTTTTGTTTGGTAAGTCACTGTCATGATTCACAGACTTTGAGGATTATGTTAGAGTTACATAAGGATGTCTGGGTGAAGGTCTTCTGTTGGTTGCACACTATCTCATAACTCTACAAGCACTGAAGTTTGGGATTTGAAGACATCTCTGAACTGACCTACAGTTCCATGAAAATGATGAACTCCTATAGACCTGGTTTCGTCCTCATATTCTGTGCCAAGATGTAAGCCGGAAACTGAGGATCACAAAGGGCAGGATTTCCTAAGTTCCAGAAGATCACAGACTATTAGGGAATGAATCAATGTGGTATGATTCCACGACTGTTGTATTTAGTCAGAATGGGAAACTGAGGCTAATTGGCAAAGCAGATTTTCCGAAGTCCAGACTTAAGTAACAGTGGTGGCTGAAGCTTTGTCCAGTATCACTCCAGAATCAGAGGTCTTAATTACTACTCTGTGCTCTATGGCATCATTAACTTCCCAGAATAACTAGTTTAAGCTCCACAGTAAGAAGTAATGCTGTTCAACAGAAAGATTCTTTTGAACGAATGGAATCTCCCATAGCTTCTATATTGCAATCTTGAGCAAGCAAGCTGTTTAACTTCTCTAAGCTTACCTGCAAAATTTGGGTACTAATCCTTGCCAAATTGTAAAGAAAAGGACCAGTGTAGAGTATCTAATGCATATCATACAAGCAATCACTTCAGTGTTAGAGAGGAAACCAAGTTAAGAGGAATTATATCATATGTTTAATAGTTCAGTGTCCAGTTCACAAATCAGGCATTGCACTGAATCTTTCTTGGATTAAAATGCAGAAAAGACTTACTAAATTGAAAACTCATAGAAAACTTGTCAATTATTCTTATGAATCTGTGATATTATTTATATAATTTATATATATATATATATATATATATATATATATATATATATATATATATATATATATACAGCACACACACACACACACACACAGGATTGCTTATCTCTTTGTTTTTATAATACTTCTATATCTTTGGTCTTTACCTCCAAGTACATGAAGACAGGCCTTTTACATTAGCAGATACACAAATCAAACTGCTACAACTGATTAAACTCTGCTAACATTCACTGTATAATCCTCCAAGGTTTTTCAAATATGCACAGTTACCTAACTATTGCCACTAGCATGGTAAGGACAATTCTGCTCAAAATGACATGGGTCTCCTCAACTTTGGCATGTGGCCAGCTCTAGTTAAGTTGTAGTATAAGTATAAAAATATATTCAATTTATACATATTCAATAATAACTTTTTGCTTTATAGTAACCATATTTTCATTATATATATATATATATATATATATATATATATATATATATATATATATATATATGCCTGGCATTACATTTCTATTGGATAACTGTTATGTAGAATACTGTCCTCATATCTAAAATTCCCTCTTCTGCTATGTTTTAGCCAATCACCTTCCACTACCTCATCACTTAGCAGCAACAGACGTTCTTTTTTTCACTAAAGATTTTCTAGGAAATCAAATAGTGCATAGCCTTCTGTTTCTTGCTTGTTGCTTTTCAGTTGGCATCATTTTTCTGAGATTCATTCATACATAAATATATATACATATATATACACACACACACACACACACATATATATATATATATATATATATATATATATATATATATATATATGTATATATACATAATCCCTCCTTCTCTGCCACTGTGTTCCACAAGGACCATACCTTCCATGAGGAGCTCAGAGGATAATTTGTAGTAATTGGCCCTTTTGTTCTATCACATGGGTTCTGGGAATGGAACTCAGGTCATCAGGAATTCATGTCTTATTAATCAGTAATTCGTTCCTTTATTGGTGTGTAGTATGCCTGGGTAAACATTCCACAGTTTATTCCTCTGCCTTCAAGGTGGTGGTCACTTGGGTTGTCTCAAGGTTTTGTTTTTAACTATACCAGGTTGGTAAAGAACCTGTGGAAACAGGAATCTATGTGCATTGGATAAATACTTGAGAATGGAATTACTGGTTGGCATGGGAAATGCATGTTCTACTTCAGATGAAACTGCCAAATTTGGAAAATGTTTGAAGCACCTCATACCTTACTCTTGAATTAGAATTCAGTAACTCCATGTTTTTACCAGTCTCACTTCATGTCAGGCACTCCTGTGTGGATGATCTATGACATTCCATCATGGTAGTTTTGCAGTGTGATTTTCCTGTTTTTAATGATGCTCAAGCCCTTCTCATGTGCTTAACTATCTTTCCCATTTCTCCTTTGAATAATTGTTGCTCCAGAGTCTTGCACATTTCTTTTAAATTTAATTTGCTTCTCAAATTGAAAGGACAGAGCTCTCTGCACACCCGTGTCTCGTGACTTCTAGGTCCTGCTCTCCATTTTTCCTGCAGTGTTTTACCTACCAGCAATGGAATGCCCTGTGGTCTTCTCATTACTTAGAGTACTGTGTTCCATGCCATTTTCTTTTCTCTACCCTTCTTTGCCACTTTATGGCAGATCAGATAGAATGTATTTATATTCACTTATTTTAAAAGTCCTTGTCTGTATACTCTATTGAATCTCTTTCTGTTTACATTTTTTTTACTTCTCTGTCCTATATTTCTTTATTAGCTTATGGATATTTTATATTTCGAATTGTTTGTGTCTTCATTTGCCTGTATTTTTCCTGGCACAGCTAGTCCACTTAGAATCCATTTGATTCTTCTGGAGCTTGTTTTTGAGATGTTAGAGCAGGTCCGTAGCCATCATTAGCCAGGGGCTCGTTAACCTTTACCATTACAGTGGTAACTAAGAGATGATTCCTAATGATGCTCTCCGTAATGACAGCAGTTAGTGGAAACAATTTAGGATTAACTGAACACGAGCTCCCGGAATTATTCAGACTGAGGTTCTGTCACAGTGGTTTCCCCTCGCTGTACATATGTCACATTCAAGGGGATCCCAAGTTCCTATCCCTGTATCTTGCTCACCTCTGGCAAGGTCTTGGAATATCTGCTTCTGTGGTCTTCCCTTAACTCATCAGTGTCTCTAGACCATGTCTCGGTCCTCTTCTATAAACTATACCTTGGCAACTTCGTCTAGGTAATACCCTGATGTGTATGGAATTCACTGTTTTTCACTTTGGCTAAGGAAACCGTCAATTGTTTCATTGATTTGGTCAAGTTTTTATTATTTGAGGTCGGAGAGCTGATCTACTCCACTATTTGTTCACAGCTGGAAACCTTCACTATGAAAAGAACCATCTTTAAAATGCACACATTTCACATGCAAGCCTGGCTTTCCTTTCTCATCAGAACTCTTGGAAGCTCTTCCAGAGGTTAATATTGAAGTTTTTCTCTCTAGGTCCCAAGAATAAGAATCTTAACTTCAGCATTCAAGAAACCACTTTCATATGTACTCTAGTGAGTGTGCCCATTTCTAAATATTTATCTAAAGCTTTGATTATGCTTAAAAATTACAACATTAAAAAACATTTTGACTGAAGCATTATCTTCTAGCTTTCCCAACTGCATTAGTTAGGGGTTCTATCACTGTGAGAAAACACTGCAGCTAAAAGCAAATTGGGGGAGGAAAGCATCTATTTCATCTTATAGCTCTTAAGTCACACTCTCACAGTGGGAAGTCAGGGCAGGAACTCGAGATAGGAACCTAGAGGCAAGACCTGAAGCAGAGGCCATGGAGGAATAGTGTCTAAGGGCTTGTTCTTCATGGTTTGCTCAGCCTGCTTTCTTTACCAACTCTTTGCAAGTGTGGTACTGCCTATCCTCCATGGGATGGGTCCACCCATATCAATCATTCAATGCCCCACAGGCTTGACCACAGGCCAATAATATACTATGGGCATTTTAGAAACAGAGATTCTGTCTCTGCAGATACCTTCAGCTTGTGTCAAGTTGACAAAACCAAATCAAACCAAACCAAACCATCATCCTAGCCAGCCCTCAGCTATACTTCCATAGCTTAATTATGCCATACAAAAAAAAAATATCTCCTGCTAAAACAGTTGTGCATGGATACATACCCCTGGACACAAGGAACTGAATCGCCATAGTTCATTTCCTCTAAGTTCCCAAATTAAATCTACATGTTAGATTGGTTTTTGTCCTCTGGCTTGTTGAAAGTCTTAAAAAATATGTACTCATATGCCATTCAACACATTTCTGTTCATTTGGAATCTAATATATATATACCTTGTTGTTCTAATATATTTTTCTTTATGTTATCATAGTTTCAGAAAGTCAATCTCATGAACAACAGAAAATTGAAGGATGGCTTCTAGAGGCTGGAAATGCAAGGGTCAAAAGGGCACAAGGAACAGGGAACTGTAGATCAAAAGGTTCAAATTCCAGTTAGACCTTTGGAATACACTTTCATATGATTTTAACAGCAAATGTATTTTTAAGCCATTATCTGAATACAATTTGTTTGTCTAATTTGACAATATTACATAAAAAGTTAGTATTCAACATATTGATAATATAATAATTTCCTGGTTGGTTATTTTTTTCATTTTTTTCAATACTTAACATTAGCAGGAGGCATATTTAAGCCATAATTCTACTCTTCATTGATATACATATCTTTCTCACCTGTGATGGCCCCTCACAGTGTACCTCATTCAAATAGTCTTTCATTTAACTCTTTACTTTGTCAAGCCCTTTCTTTTTTTTTTTTTTT
>NC_034595.1:53273370-53279580 GCF_900095145.1 Mus pahari
TTTTTATTATTCCAGATGAATTTGCCAATTGCCCTTTCTAACTCTGTGAAGAATTGGGTTGGAATTTTGATGGGGATTGCATTGAATCTGTAGATTGTGTCAAGCCCTTTCTTAAATGTCACTGCACCATGGAGTCTTTGTTAGCCACCTTCTTCATTTAGAACCTCCTCTTTCTACTTCTCTCTTTTAGTTTTTAAAATAGACCTATTTTATTTTGTGTGCATTGTTGTTTTGTCTGCATGTCTGTCTGTGTACATCACTAGAAACCCCTGGAACTGAGATCGCAGTACAGTGTAGGTGCTGAAAGTCAAACCGAATTGTCTTAGAAGAGCAGCCGGTGCTCTTAATCTCTGAGCCAGACCCTCTACTTTATTCGGTGTTCATATTTTCATTTTCCCTCCTTCCCTTACCTCAGAGTGAGTTGTCGTCTATGACTTGGAGTTGAGCCTATGAATATATCAGTGTGTACAGTACCTGTGCAGAGCTCAGCACTGGTAATGGCTCAACCAGTGAATGAATGAATGAATGAATGAATGAATGAATGAATGAATGAATAGTATGGGACCAATCTGAATGTTAAAGTTCAGCTTAAATAGCTAGTGTTTGGCTAAGATTTCCTTCCATGATCCAGCTGTGTTAGGATTTGTCAAGTTCTAACTCTACTATACTTGTGATTAGAGAGTAACCGCTGTATAGAGTTTAATTTTCCCCAAAGCACTAGAGCTGAGTCAGCATTGATTTACCAAATGTTGAGGTTCCCACCCAGGGTCTTAATAGTGAAGTTAATAGACATCAGTTGGTTTAAGTACTTATATCATTATCATTTAGGGATTGTTTTAAAGAAACTTTGTCTGTCTTGAAGCAGCACTCTGACTTAACTGTGGAATTTCTGTTCTAATATTTTCAGAGAAGTACTCACTTTGAAGTGTTATGAAAACACAGATAGTCCCAAACAGATTTGAATTTGTAAATAAGAAACTGCCATTTACGCTGCGTGTGGGAAACACTGAGACTGACTTTGCATGAGATGAGCTGAGTTAGTGAACCCTGGCTTTGTAGTACTGAGTGTCTTTGTTGTTTGCGGGGGGAATTACCATTAAAGCCTTTTAATCACATATGTTGGACTTAGGTGAAAAAAAAAAATCACTGGAGATACTGTAAAATCCTGATGGGCAGCTTCTGTTAACATGTCTCGAAAACATGTCTCTCTTCATGCATTTGGAATTGACATCTATAGTTACTTCATAAAGTAATACACGTCTTTTGTTACTAGAATAAAACTGGTACAGAAGGAATCAGAGATGCTTCTTCAGTTTGCATGTGAGGAAACCCCACACCTTTTCTGGCGTCTCAGCATGTCTTTTTCATGATCACTTAGTTAATTACTGATAAATCGAGAAGTCAGAAACCTCCTATTGAATTTACTGGGGATCATACTGAAAACATAATTTCAATAGTAAATTTTACCTCTTTGGGAATTGATTATATAAATGGAATGATCCCATGGTTCTTTATGGTATGTTATACAGCTGGCAAACCTGTTGTTTGTGATAGAGTAAAATCACTAACCCCCCCACAAGGATTATTTAGCTCCGTTGGGGGATTGAAGATGATACATGTTTGTAAACTTGACTTAAACACTGTTCTCTGCCATGAAAGAGCTACCAAGGCTCCTCACCTAAAGATTAATATCATTGACATAGTTGAGCATAAGAAATGCAGAAAAGATATCCTGTCCTATACAAGTGTCACTTGGCTACGTCTCTGTGTGCTTACCTATTGAGAGCTCAGGGACCTGAAGCAGGACTAGGAAATGGGTGTTGCCAATGGTTTTGCTCTCCTTGCATGAAGTAAAGTAGAAAGACTACAAGTTCAAACTCACCCCAAGCCACATAGCAAAACCCCTGCTTCCAAAAGCCTGACAGAGGGACAAATGCTGGCCTGGAGTGACACTCTCAGAGTGAAATGGAATGTTTTCCTGATGCCTGGCACTGATACAGTAGACACTGATTCAGCTTGGTGAAGTTGGAGAGGAGCTCTGGTTGTTCAGTGAACACCATGGCAATTTGCATCCTGTATCCAGTTTTTACTATGTGCCCCACAAGACAACAAGCCAATCAATGTAAGCAATATAGTACAATAGAAAGGACCTAGCCTAGTTCTCATTCTCTCTCTCTCTCTCTCTCTCTCTCTCTCTCTCTCTCTCTCTCTCTCTCTCTCCTCCCCCTCCATTTCCCCCTCTGTTTCCCTCTCCCTCTCTTGCCTTGCTAGCCCTTTGGTTATGTATGAAGTCCTTAGTCCTGTAATAGTGACGACACTCCATTGTGCTCCTCTGTCTTGATGGTGGACATTGAACAAAATTTGAATTACTTTAAATAAGAAAGATATTTCAATATTCATTGCTAATCCCTGTTCCTGATCATTCAAAGATGAGATAATTAATGCACTGTTGTTAGAACAGAGTGTCTGAAAAAGTATTTAGGATGTCCTGGTGGAGATGCATCTGAAATGGACCACAGATGTCCTGAGAGCATTTTAGAATGATTTTCCTTTCAGAAATTTATTAAATTCTATATGAGAATATAAAATGTTGAAATGATACAGCTTTGTAGGTGACGTTAAAGGCTGCTCTAATATTGTAAGGTTTTTTTTTTTTTTTCTTTTCCTTTTGGTGAGGCTCTCAGGGGCAAACTAGATTTATGACTTTTTAAGATGGGTTGGTTGCAAAAGGAACAAGTCATTTCCTGACAAAATTTTTCAGTTGAAGTATTAAGCTTAATGGAAACTCCCAGCAGTATTGCAGGGCCTGATATCATAAAAGCTGTTGGTTCTAGCGAAAACATTGTAAATCTTCATAAATGCATAGCATTCTGAAGGAATCCTGACTTTTAAACCATTACCTAAGTCTTGGTTTTCTTAAAGGCTACCAGCTTGAAGGAAAACAAAAAACTTGGTGTTCTGTGTAAGGAAGAGTGAGTAAAAACTGGAAGATTTTTACTGCCCCATTATCTATAACCAAGGTAGCTTTAATTACTTGGGAGAATGCTATTATATATTCCTCACTACAAATGTCTACTCCTGGGACAAAGTAGAAGGAGTCAGACAAGAGACAGGCTCCACAGACACACATCTGTTCACTGCTAAATAAGCCATTAATGTGACTGTTATCTGATCCACAACAGACCAGTGTGGTGCCTGTAGCGAATGGGCGAGGATGCTTGGAGGCTGAGGCATAGATGTAGGAATCAGTTCACTGTATTCTCACTCTGCTTGCGCAGTAGCATTTAGACAAACCTGAGAACTTTGACTTCTCTGAGGCTTTCATGATAACAATCGTGCCCACCTTATAGCACTGTCAGAAAAGCACTTGAGTGAGATGTACAGAGAGTAAAGGAACTTAATATGTGGGGAGCACTCAGTGCAGTCATCTCCAGTTTCTATTAAACAGCAACTAGGAGGAGGGGAGTTACTGTTGGCCTTACACTGCTTCGGGTGTGTGTGTATGTCTGTGCGTGTGTGTGTGGGTGTTATGCTTATGTCTCACAGAGCATTAATGCAGCTCACCTCTCTCATGAGAACTGATGGAGACTGAAGAGCAGCAGTGTTCAAGCTTGGGTCAAGACCCCTCTGGAGACCGAATAGCCGTTTCACAGACTTTTCACATAGCAGAGTCCCTGCATATCAGATATTTACATTGCAATTCATAACATTAGCAAAGTTACAGTTATGAAGTAGCAACAAAAATAATTTCATGGTTGGGGTCATACAACACGAAGAACTGTATTAGAGGTCATAGCATTAGGAAGGTTGAGAACCACTGCTCTAGAGGTTTTTGAAACATGGATGAGAAAGGTCAAGAGCTAACTACGGCAGCCAATTTCAACAGAGCTGAAAGTTACTTTGAAGCAAATGAAAAACCATGAAAGTCACCATGAGGGCCAAACCATCTGATAAAATACCTTTAGACTAATTACAAACACATGATGAAACAATACCGCCTTCATCACACATTCAAGACAGACAAATTCTTGCCATTGTGAAAAGACATGATGCTCAAGATTTAAAAAAAAAAAACAAAAAACCTTTTTATGGGGCTAGTGAGATGGCTCAGAAGGTTAAGGAACCTGATGCCCAACCCAACAACCTGAGTTTGAATCCCAGAACTCATGTGGTGGAAAGAAAGAGCTGACTTCTCCAAGTTGTTTTCTGTCTCAGTTGTACCCATGCTCACAAGCATAACACTCACCCATACACACACACACACACAAACACACACACACACACACACACCCATACATATACACACAAACACACCCCCATATACCACACACACACCCCCATATACCACACACACACCCCCATATACACACACACCAATACATACACACACACACACATACCTATGCACACACACATTATTAAGTGATATAAGTTTTGAAGTAGCTTTAGAAATAATTGTCCTTTATATTTTAAAGTAATCGATATCCATTTCTCTTTTTCTGTGGCAAAATATGTAAACATCACATGGTTTTGGTTTTTTACCATTTTAAGAATTTTAGGGAATGTCATTGAGTGGCACAAGTACTTTTGAAGTATGGTATAACTGTCATCACCATCCATTTCCAGAATATTTTATCCCCCTGACTAAAATTCTTTATGCTTCATGGTACTCTCTCTCTACCATCCCTCACATGATAATCACCACACTTCTGCATGTACTGTTTTATGCAATTTGACTACTCTAAATCCTTCATAGCTATACAGTTAATTCAATATTTTCCTTTGACATTTTACTTGATACCACGTTCTCAAGATTTAGCTATATGGGAGCACCAGTTGCAACGCCATTCCTTTTTAAAGCTGAATAATTCTCGTTATTTGATCACACGTTCAGCTATTGATAAATACTGCCTTTTTAAAGCTGAATAATTCTCATTATTTGATCACACATTCAGCTATGGATAAATTCTGCCTTGTTCTACTTTCTGACTTTGGCAAATGTCTTAGTAGGATTTCCATTGCTGTAAAGAGCCAGCATGACCAAGACAATTCTTAGGAAGGACAACATTTCACTGTACCTGGCTTACCAGTTCTGAGATTCAGTCCATTGTCATCATAACAGGAAGCATTGCGGCATCCAGGCAGGCATGGTACTAGGGGAGCTGAGAATTCTACATCTTGTTCTGAAGGCAAACAGGAGAAGACTGACTTCCAGGCAGAAAGGAGGAAGGTCTCAAAGTCCACACCCACAGTGACACACTTCTTCCAACAAGGTCACGCTTATTCCAACAAGGCCATACCTCCTAAATTGCCACTCCCTGGGCCAAGCATATTCAAACCACCACAGCAAACAATGCTTCTATACACATAAGTACCTGTAAGTACAGAGTTTTATTTACACTACATTATAGTTCAAGTTTACATCATAGTTCAAGCTTTGCATAATAGTATTCAACTTTGCTTCGTTCAAACACATGCAGTAAGCATTTTTTCAAAGGGGGAAAAGTGTGGCACAAAGTTTTGTACTTTTAGCTTACAAGCAAGTCTGTTTCTTTTGGACTTATATAAAAGAACAACATTATTATGAGTGTGTGGGTCAGAGGAAAAGGCTCGGTTCGCGGTAGTCATGAAGCCAAAGGAGAGAGAAGAGCTAGACACACCCCCAACCCCCCAGGGCTGCGGGTTAAGGGTGCTTCCTTTGCAATCATGAGGACTGGAGTTTGGATCCCAGCACCCCCTATCCCAACACATACCCGGAACCTGAGTTCTAAAGTGGGCCAAGGCAAGAGGATTTCTAGACTTCATAGCTTTCAGTCTAACCAAGAAAACTCAAGTTCAATCAGAGAGCCTACCTCAGAGGAGTAGGTAAGAGTGATAGAGGATACTTGATGTCCTTGTCTAGCTTCTACGTGTGCTCATAGGCATGCACACCCCCATCCCTAACACACAAACACATGCATCTTTAAAAAAAAAAAAAAGAGAAAAGAAACCCACTTCCTTCACAGGGCCTCACCTTCCAGTGGTGTTCTGGATTACGGACTAAACCTCTAACACATAGTTCTTTTGGAGTCACTTACCAAAACTGTAGCCTTGAGCTAGTGTGTGTGTGTGTGTGTGTGTGTGTGTGTGTGTGTGTGTGTGTGTGTGTTGAAGCATGCCTTCAATGTCAGACATAGTCCACAATGCTACCTCTTCCCTTAGAAGAATTGT
>NC_034595.1:53279665-53293216 GCF_900095145.1 Mus pahari
GTGTGTGTGTGTGTGTGTGTGTGTGTGCATATGCATGTGCGTGCCTCATTTATTTGATATTAGCATACTGCCTTAAAATAGCGGTTATTGAACTTTATCGTGTATATTAGTCACCACCCTAGAATGCTTGTCAAAGAGATTGCTGGACCCTCCTATAGGGCTGCAAAGTGAATCTCAAATCAGCCTGAGAACTCGAATTTTAATCATTCATGTGTCCTCCAGATGCTGTCCCTCTTGGACTTAGGACCTCATTTTAACCAACACTGTTTTAGAGCAGTGTCTTTCCCATATAAGCAACATCTGGTGTGGCTGGATTTCAGTAGTTCTGTCTCTGAGTAGGCACTCCTCTCTTCACCAAGAAATTGTGGTATATACACAAATATTCATAA
The DNA here is from genome assembly GCF_900095145.1 of Mus pahari. Lineage (NCBI taxonomy): Eukaryota > Metazoa > Chordata > Mammalia > Rodentia > Muridae > Mus > Mus pahari. Next base: position 53,280,055 of record NC_034595.1, read on the forward strand.
AACATAATGCAGAAATGTTCTGCATATATATGGATAGATGTCAGGATCCTAGGAATAACCTGAGCCCTCTCAAACAAACATTTGAGGAGATTCATCATGTATAAAGAAAACCATGGGAGGTACTTAAGGTGTGAAGCTGTAAATGTTGGGGCCTCTGTTATTCCGCAAGTCTCATGAACTGAGGGTAGGGATGAATCCAGTGCATATGTGAACCCAATGTCATACAATACATGAGGCTTTTCCTTTGTCCAGAATGACTCCTGGAAAGGAAGCTAAGAATTGACTTTCTGGTTCTGCCTCTACTCCTCATGGGCTAAAGTTGTACCAGGAAGCTAAGTACAATTCCTCAGGGAGGTGAGCCTTTTCCAGCTCAAGGAAGGACAGTTTGTTTGTGTGGAAGGATCCAACAGACACTCTTTGGCACACTAAGGACAGTAAATAAACTCCCCTACCTTCTGGAGCTTTTTATCATAGTGATTACTTTTTAACCTCGTTAAGTTTCTTATTCTGTCACAAGTATGTCTCAGAGTATGAACTCAAATTGTGTTATGTTGCCTTTCCAGCCTTGAGTGAGTGATGTCTAACAACAAAAAGAGTTGATTAGTCGCATTCAGTATTGTGAAGGCTTTTGCTTATGTCATAAAACATTGGCAGGTGTGAGTCCATGTAGAGGGAAGCTTAGAGAACAAGAGCCCTGACTCCTGCTAGGCTCCAGCTTTCTAGTTGGCCATGAATCTTTAAGACCCTACACATGTGACTTCATTGTCAGGAGATTAAAATGGCTCATACATTTTCTTGTCAGGTATTTTATTGTGTGTTGCCAGGTGTGGCTTCTTAGCAAACAATGCCTAATCCCAGAGTCTGCCAGATCACCATTTCCCAACAGCTTATGTAATACCAAGTCTTTTATATTAGAAGTCCACTATTTGTGTGGCCAAAAATCACACCAAACCAAACCAAACTGAAAACCAAGACTGCAGCTGTTTTAGAACCACTACTTTTAACCTACAAATTAAAGAAAAAAAATTAACCAGTGTCTACAAATTGATCATCTCATGATAGGAAGCCAAGACTCAAACGAGATGCTTGGAATATTATAAAGCCTCTGGGTCTGAGTTAAGCGTGTGAGCTGACCTTGGCCTAGAAATACAGTACTGGTAACAGCTTAGAAATTGTCCCAACCTCTCAGTCAACAAACACTTCTTGGTTCATTTTGTTGTATTCTTTACATTTCAAGCATTAATTCACAATAATGAATTGGAAGAAATCAATCAGTGAACATCTGCTTTGGCAGGCTGTAGTGAGGACAGAAACAGGTCATTATTTTCCACCAATGTGACAGGGAGGATTGGAAAATGCCTAATGCAATAGTTAAAGAATCACATGAGCACAGTCGTAAAAGCGTACCAATGGGGTAGCAGTTGAACATGGATCATCAAATTTACTGTTGGTCTCCTGATGCCCTGTGCAGGTTTTCATTTCAATTGCATAGTCAGGATGACAAATGAATATATGGGATTTGCTTCCATGGAAGCTGTGTGATGTTCACAAGGCAGTTTCCCTTTGTCTATTCAGCCTCTGTGTCGCTCTCCTGTCCCTGTAGCACCAACATACAGCCTTATTGCGCTGGATCATTTTGAAGTGTTGCAGAGTTACAGTACGATTTGTGTTATTAAGGAACGACCTCCATAATAACCCTATGGAGGAGGTAGAGTCCTCCCCACTTTACCTACAAAAACAAACTCGGAGATATGTGATGATAACTAAGATACCAGCAGGAAATAGCCAAACAGGACTGTAAGCCAGGTCTCCCACTTCAGAATCTAGCGGGGACTGCACTTTGCTCTATAGACTGGCAGCTTCAGAAATGGCTAAGGCACTTTACAGTACTTTTCTCAATCAATGTGAAGTTTTTGAGACACTAACTTTGCATTTAGAATTCTCCAGTCCTGAAAGGTGCTTTTCCTCACGGGTTTGGAGCCAATGTGCGAATAGCATCTGAAAAGGTTAATCTGTTTACCCAACCAGAACAGTTTGCTCTGTAGAACAAACCAGGAGTTGCCTTGCTAGCCTGCTCCAGATGTCCTATGCTTGAAGCAGCTTTATTTGCATTTGGTATTTCAAGCTGGTGATCGATTTACAATTATAATTGCCAACAGGATTCTACTTTAACTAGCTCTTTGTAAAGGAAAACATCAATTTACATTATCCCACAGAATTGGAAAATATCTAATGATTTATAAAACAAAAATGGGTTTCACCAGGACAAGTGAGTACAAAATTGCTGCGGCTGCCCTATGTTTTAATCACTTTCTGATCCAAGATCCTGTGATTTTTATACAGCAGTACTCACTGTGGTAGCCCCTAATAAGCTAATTCTAGGCACTGGATTATCTAGCTTCTCAGAGAGAATGAAGAGCACAGACATCAGTTAAAAATGAAACTGCTGATTGTGATATATCCACTTTAGTGGCACTCATAACTGGATTAACAGAGATCCCCATTCCATAAGACAGCTCTTATTTTTCATATCTCCTTTAATACATAAAAATGAGTCAGTTTCCACCCACTGTTAATAGAGCTCTACTTTAGGTTGTAGAGGTTTTTAAAAGATATTAGTTTCTTTAAAATATAAGAGAAAGAGAAGAGGGGTCATAAATATACACTATTATATTGAGTACTCATAGGTAATAATTAGCATTGATTAAGCACTGGCTTGGAGCTAGATTCTGTGCTGAGCCTATTATGTATATAATTCCATGTAATATCTGCAATGACCATTGGAAAGCAAGCACTTCAATTATTATGAACTGCTGTGGTCTGAATGTTCATGCCCTTCCAATATCACATAACCTAATCACCAAGGCCATAGCATTAGGAGGTGGGACCTTTCTGGGATGATTAAATCAAGAGGCCAGGGCACATAAATTTGATGGGTATCCTTTTAAAGGAGACTCCAGAGAGTTGCCCTGTATCTTGTACCACAGAAAAACACAAAAGAAGTTACTGTTTCTGGTTAGAAAACAGGTCCTTAAACTCCATCTTCCAAACCTTTATTATACAGATTAAGTAAATTTCTGTTGTTTGTGAGCTACTCTGTGCAGGGCATTTTGTCATAGCTGCCTGAAAAGACTCAGCTCCTGTTCTCTTCCTCAGAGTTGAAGGAACTGACCTTTGCCTAGCTACGTTGCCTAAGGGTTTATAGCAAGAGATAGACAACGTTTCCGATAATGAGGTAGATTTCTCAGATAAGATGAAGTCCAAGAAAAGGAAGAGCGCTATCAGGTTCTGAGTTGTATAAGTCTGATCAAAATAAAACAATTGATGCATAAGTTATGTAAGCTTAAAATGAAATTAAAAAATCTTAGATTGAAAACCCTCTGAAAACAAACATGATGTCTTACCCAGTTTTGGATCTCCTTGTAGGGAGTATCCCACAGACAACAGTGTGTTGAATTTTATCTGGCCTCAGTGTCTTCCCGAATTAGACACTGTTAATTTAATTTATTGTTGAGAAGTTTCTGTCTAAAAGGATTCTTTAATCTGTTACATAACTGCCTTTCTCTCTATAATTTCCCTCCATTGAGTTTGTCTGATCATGGAGAATGAACGCACTAAGTATTAATAGCATGGCATTAATGTTCAACCTACGATGATTTCGCCATAGAGAAGTGTTCTCAAGTGTTGCTTAATTTTAGATCAACTATGTTTAAAGCACTGCTCGGGTTCTACAACAAATCAAATTGACCTACATGTCTGAAGTTATTCTAAACATAAAAGTTTTAACAGCTCTCTAAGAAATGCAAGTGTGAATTCAATGTTGAAAAATCACCACTGTCAAGAAATAAACATTAACTATAAATGTGTTAGGTTTTGTAGCTACCTGGCCACACAGCTAAGGTGACACACAGTGACAATATTCTTATGAATTCCTCCAATACTGAGCTCCAGTTTGATTTTTTTTTAACCCTACATACAAGCTAAGCAGACTACAAAAAAAATCAATAATATGTTCAAATTGATGATCAAGTATGATATCAGCTATATTAGGATGGCAAGCATTTGGAGACTTTCCACCAGGCATAGGCACAGTCTGAAATCCCCTTCTCTGACTTTGACCAGCCAAACAGACAAATGTTTGGCATCTGAATAGGAAAAGTATACAGTGTTGGCCTAGTTTTCTTTTTCTTTCTTTCTTTCTTTTTTTTTTTTTTTTTTAAAGTTTTTTTTTTTTTTTTTTTTTAAAGATTTATTTATTTATTATATGTAAGTACACCGTAGCTGTCTTCAGACAGTCCAGAAGAGGGCGTCAGATCTTGTTACAGATGGTTATGAGCCACCATGTGGTTGCTGGGATTTGAACTCCGGACCTTCGGAAGAGCAGTCGGGTGCTCTTACCCACTGAGCCATCTCGCCAGCCCCGGCCTAGTTTTCTTAACACTGATAAAATAACCTCACCTCAGAAACTGACCATGATGCTCACCTGAAGAAATTCTGAGGTTCTGCTGATCCAAGATTCACTGGGCATTCTAAACGTTGGCAAGGTGACTTGGACTCTTGTTTCTCCACAATTCTAATAGAACTTCCCAACTTTCACTTTACGGTTTCTAGGAGTAGCAGCATTTTCGTTCTGAACTTTCACTCCCAATTTTTACTTCCTTATCGGAAGTCTGGGTTCTGGGTTTGATCGTGAAAACTACTGTGGTTCCCCAAACACAATAGAATTTGGAACTTGGATAGATATCCTGGTCATGATTATTTCTCTACTATGTTCTCTGGAAGCACAAAATTTAGCTTGTCTTATCTTATATGTGTTGTTTGCTATGTGAATCTATATTATGTCCTTACATATATAATATAATATAAAACAATATATAAGTATATAATGATTATAGAAAGGTCTCTGTACTATGCATTAAGCAAATTTTATATCTATGTAAAGTCTCCCAGTCCACTATAGGGAAACCCAACTTAAGTACCGTGAGGTCTATACAGACATATTGGGGAGTGGTCCTGGCTTGGGGACAGAAAACCCAAGAGAAACAGATTCTGAGTCATGTAGGTGATGGGTTCCAGATGAAAGTAGTCAGTCTGAAGACAGATACACACAGGTAATAGGAGAATCCATAGGACGGGAGTGGACGCTGACTGGGTCCGTTGGAGAGAGTTTGAACTGATGAGGGGTGCTTTTAACCTCAGACTTTGAAAAATGAAATGATTGGGTTTGAGCAAGCATGAAGAAAATGAGCAGTTGGTGGACAAGTGTGGGATAACTTTAAGAAAGAGCAAATACTCCTATTTGGCTGAATTGAGGGTGGGTGTGGGGGTGACGGCGGCTAAGAATTAGACAAGAAGACCGTGCTGAACTTCTCCTTCTGGAAAAGATTGATGATCTTTTCTAGATCACTGGTCTTGATTTAAGAGTTTCAAGGTTGGAAATCTCTTTCTAATTTCTGTCATTCTCTAATTTCTGTCACAATCTGTAGATTGTGGGGCTTTGGTCTGACATAGCTCTCGAAGGCAGGTCTAACTCTCCCAGATAACACTCTTCACTCTTCTACTGCTTTGGCCCGTGTCAGCGTTCTTATGTTGTTAAAAGTGTCCAGGGAACTTCTTAGCTGAGTGCTCTGACTGCTTATGGAGAGAATTGCTATGTCCGTGCTTGAGTCAGGCGATTTTCTCATTTTCATGTCCCCTTTCACCCTCCAGTTTGTCCTGCAGCTTCCTGTGCTTCTCACTGTCTCCCTCCCTCTCTGTCTTTTCATCTCCTTCTCTCTCCCTTCCTCTTTCTATCACCTCTTTCTCCTGTTTCCCTCCCTGCTTGCTTCCTACCTCTAAAGGTATCCTGACAGTGAGGAGAAATGCCTTTGGAGTCTCATGGCCTCAAGTTTGATCCCAACTCTGTGATTATATTATATATTAAATATATAATATATTGTACTGGCTGGTTTTGTGTGTCAACTCGACACAAGCCGGAGTTATCACAGGAAAAGGAGCTTCAGTTGAGAAAATGCCTTCATGAGATCCAGCTATAAGGCATTTTCTCAATTAGTGACCAAGTGGGGGAGTGCCATCCCTGGGCTGGTGGTAGTCTTGGGTTCTATAAGAAAGCAAGCTGAGCAAGCCTGGGGAAGCAAGCCAGTAAAGAACATCCCTCCATGACCTCTGAATCAGCTCCAACTTCCTGACCTGCTTGAGTTTCAGTCCTGACTTCCTTGGTGATGAACAGTAGAGTGGAAGTGTAAGCTGAATAAACCCTTTCCTCCCCAACTTGCTTCTTGGTCATGATGTTTTGTCCGGGAATAGAAACCCTGACTAAGACATATATGTACATAAATATAATATACAATAATATATAATGTATACATAAAATATACACAGGTACAATAGTATGTAATCTACAATATAGACTACATATTAACAATATTATATAATGAATAACATAAACATTAACATATGTAAATATTCATATATTAATTGCATTAATTAATATACAAATATGTGATTCACCCTGTGGCTGAAGAAAAGCAGAGGCTTTTAGCTTTACCTTTCTCATCTTCAAATTGAGGTAATGCAGTCTTAGTGTTATTAACTATTTTTGTTGTCATAGTTGCTACTGTGTTTCTCACATTCAATATCATGGGAAATAGAGTCTTTTAAAAATATGGAGTATAGAATCTTATACCTGATCCAATACATTTTAGACATAAATGATATGTTTTCATATCCTAAACAAATTTTTGTTTTGAAATAACATCAAATATACAATTGCAACACATATACTTAACAGAATATATTATCAAATGCTGGCGGATGGGTTAGCTTTACACTGAGATCACCTTTACAGGAGGATGCTGGCTTGAAGATGCCTTGATCCCTGATATGGAGGAAGTTGGACATGGTGAAAAACTTTATGTGGATGGCACAAGGAATTCTTGAGTTTGGGGAGATATCAGATCTTTTTCTTTGTGTGATGCATTTGTTTCTCATCCTTTTCCTTCATTGGGAATATCCAGCAGATCACACCTATACATTTGAAAAGGTCAGTGGTTTCCTAACACTAGTAAGCAGGCTTTACTTGAAATTGTCAAGGCTGAAATTCTGATTCTTCTCCATGGGCTGAACAGAAGCACGGAACAACTCCGACCTGTACACGACGGCTCAGCATAGGCCTGCTCACTTAAGTGGCGAATCAACAGGTTTGACAGCTGCAGTCCTCAGAGGTCTGAAAGGGGAGAATGTGTAAATATCACATTTCTGACATCGAGATGAAGGGCATCTCTCCCCAGCACCTGTCTGTGCATCATGCTTCCTATGCAGGTAGTTTCTTCTCACAGATATTTGAGCTAATTTTTTTAAATCTGATTTTCAAAATGAGTAACACAACATAGGTAGACTGGCCCTTTCTCTCTTTCTGGATTTCATTCTTTCCTCCTCCCTTCTTGACGCTCTCTCTTATTTTTAATTAATTAATTAACTTTATATCCTGATTGCATCCCATCCCTCCTGTCCTCCTATTTCCAGCCTTAAAAAAATCTCTCCTTCCAGTACACCCTCCTCTTCTCTCCAGAGAAGGGAAAAATCCCCCTTGGGTACCACCCTGGGACATCCAGTCACAGTAGGACTAAGCAATCATCTCCCACTGAGGCCCACCCAGGCAGTAGGGGAAGGGGATCCAATGGCAGGCAACAGAGTCAGAAACAGGCTCTGTTCCAATTGTTAAGGGACCCACATGAAGACCAAGTTGCACATCTGCTACAAATGTGTGGGCTGCATAGGTCCACCCCCTACACGCACTTTGGTTGGTAGTTCAGTCTCTTTGAGCACCCTGGGGCCCAGGATAGGTGATTCTGTAGGTCTTCTTGCAGTGTCCTTGACCTCTCCAGTTCATTCAATCATATCCCCTCACTCAGACTCTGCCAGCACCGCCTGATGTTTGGTTGTGGGTGTCTGCTTCTGTTTCTATCAGCTACTAGAGGAAGCCTCTTAGGAGTCAGTTATCCTAGGTTCCTGTCTGCAAGCATAGCAGAGTATCATTAATTATATCAGGGATTGGCTCTTTAACATAGGATATGTCTCAAATTGGGGCAGTCACTGGTTGGCTGTTCCCTCAATGTCTGCTCCGTCTTTATTCCTGTGCATCTGGTAGGCAGAACAGACTATGGGTTGAATGTTTTTGGGGAGGATTGATGTCTCCCTCCCTCCACTGGAAGTACTGCATGACAATAGGAGGTGGCCACTTCAGACCCCACATACCCTGCTGGTAGTCATAGGGTCACCCTGTAGACTCTGTGGAACCCCCCCCTCCATCCTAAGTCTCCTGCTACTCCCAGCGATCCCCACCCCTATTGATTGCCATTAAAAATATTTTTAAAGGAGATTCTTCTTAAAATGTGATATCAATGTCACTCATGTTAAAAATTTTTTAATGACATTAATTCCTCATAACAGACATCCTTTTCCTTCTTAACCCAAACCCACCAGCTTATCAAATCCCAACTCTATTGTGCTTATTTGATACCTATTAAACTGTGAACACCTTCGAACGAAGAACGTAATTCCTTTCATGATATACAGAAGGACTTAAAATACAAATAGTCATGAGAAATGACCTGCAGACTCTCCTGGCTCTTGGCATTGATTTGCTCCGAAGGGGAAAGACTGGTTCTCCCTGGTTCCCTTCCTAAGCTGTTTATAGCAAGAATAATAATGGTAATATGAAACTTCCGTGAAGCTCATGAAAGGGTATCAGATGTCTCCACATACACAGTCATGATTGTGAAATCTCTTCAGAAGTGTAGAAGGCAAAACAAATGCAAGAAGTGATTTTCAGTTGCAAATTAAAGACAGCAACAAAACAGAAACAAAAGACAAACTGTCCTGCACCAAGTCTGTGTGATAGATACCATTAAGCTTTGAATTTTTCCTCTCCAACTATGGATTTGTCCCACGAGAGGTGGTGAGCTTCACAACCTCAACATGCATGAAACAGGACTAGCAGAAAATGTAAATGTTGTTCAGGGGACCAACAAACCATGCTTGCTTATGTCACAGCCTGAAGTGGAAAATGACCATTCTGGGGGAATTAACAGATTAACTTACTGTCAATATGAGACCGGATCTAAATTTGTTCTAATGCAACTCAGATAAAATATAAATATTCTAGTGCATGAAAGAGTATGTGTACTTGTTTATGAATTTTATTCCCTTGGACACCTTGAGAGGAGTATACATACATCATCATTCTGTCATATCCAATAGATATGAGCATGATGGGACATGCTTTTGGAAGTAAGGAGAACCCAAAACTCAGAAAGGCTAAATGATTTTGATATGATCAGATGGCTTTTGGAATGGCTCATCAAACTCTCTTAATATATTCTCCTCATATTTCATCTGTAATACTTTGACTTCTCATGAGATTGAACTCTTATAGTTCATAAGTCTTTGAGCAATACTTTTACTCATCACTGGCTTTATCCATCCATACGGTCAAATTTTAGTAAATATTAAATTTTACTGAGTCCTTTGTTTTAGTCTACTTTCTATTGCCATAAGAAAATACCTGATGTTGAATAGTTGGTAAGAAATATAAGTCTGTCTGATTCACTGCTTGGAGCCTCTCTTGGTATTGGGGGAAGACAATGTTATATCATGTCATGGCAGAGGATAATATATAACAAAAGATGACGAGCACTTAGCTTGTGTCAGACTTCTTTTTACACATCAACTGATGGGAGCCAAACATAATGGCTTATGCCTGTAATCTTAGTACTAAGGGAACTGAAGCAAGGAGCATTGTCTTGAGTTTGAGGTTAGCTTGGGCAGCCTAGTGAGTTCCAGGCCAGGCTACCAAGCAAGACCCTGTCTTTAAATAAACAAATAAGCCATTAATGACATCATAGGGTCTTGCTCTCTTGACCTCATATAGTTTTAATTATCTCCTTAAAAGTCTTATCACAAAAATATATGAATTTAAGGCTTGACCATCCAACATGTGAACTTTGAAAGTACATGGTTGAGCCTTGTGACACCCTATGTGTATTGCACGGGGCTGACAGACAGTGGAGATGCAGGATGAACTAAATAAGAAGGAGATTGTTGCACAAGCAATGAAAATCCAGTATGAAGAGTATAGCAAAGACCAGGAGTGCCCAATGAGACACAGCAAAAGACAGAGTTGATTCAACAGACAAAGCCAGGAAAGTGTCCTGAGAACACGTTAGTTGAAATATGAAGGTGGTCAGTTCATTCTCTAGAAAAAGGACCAAGATCTAAAACCTTTTTAATACTATTAATATCAAATACAGGTGAAAATTTAGGATCATAAGCCTCTAGCATCATATTTACTGTATGTATTCTCACAATAAATTAGCTGTGATTTTATTGGCCCACAATGTGATTAATTTCTTCCAATCTACCTTATTAAGATACTGGCTTTGGTCTTTTAAAACTTATATATTTCATAAAACCTAAGATAAAGCAGTAAGAAGTGATAATTAAAAAATGGTTGAAAGTTCTTCTCAACAGACTTTCAGTTGATAAATAATACGAGAGAAAGCAGACTCTGCCCCTAGGAAACCATAGCAATTGCAGCTCCAAGCAAGCCCCACTGAGGAGTGACACACTTACTGAGTGAAGGTTTGAGAGGGCCAGGTAGTTGCGTAGCCTCAAAGGGTCTACTCCCAAATACATCCATGTTGTAAAAGCTAAATGCTAACACAGAAGTGGAGAAGCCCAGCAGGTTTCACTGTAAGTGACTAAGCTGATTGTTAACTCCAAAAGGATGTTCTGAAAACATCTATCCCCTAAAGCATCGTCATAATGGGCTTATTATTTCTGAGGACATTTTTTAATGACCGTGTAGTTGTCTAAAGGGTCAAAGCCACAAAAGACAGAGAAAGGGAAGGGAATCATCATAGTCCAAAGATGAGGAAGGGATTTTAAATCCTGAGTTCAATCTGAATTAGTGAATGGACAACATGGAGTTGAAAAAGCGACATAAACAGAAAAAAAATGATTTATAAGCTACAGATAGTTTGGAATACTGAACCCTGCTGATTCCTTTGTTTTGATTTTTGTGCCATGAGTATACAAGATATTAACAAAATAGGAATTTGCTGAAAGGCTGAGTACAAGCTAAATCTCTATTATTTTACACATTTTTTAAGTTTAAAATTATTTCAAAATGTAGTATCTTACAAAAAATATATTTCTGCATTAGAACCATCTCTTCATGAGTTTTACATTGAAGACAAGGTATACTGTTTAAACTAATCTAAATTATCCTACTAAAGAATATGGAGAGAGAGAGACAGAGAGGGAGAGAGACAGAGAGAGAGAGAGAGAAAGAGAGAAAATGGATATATGTCGGTAGTGCCTTTATTCTAGAATTTCACTAAATTAGAGTAACCTAGCAAAGTATGGAATTTATCCATATGATTACTTTTATCACTTAGTCATTTTAAACCTAAGATTAGCCTTAATTGATTTCAAAATTAGTCTTAAATGGTCTAGTGTTACACTTAAATTTAGATATTTAAATAAAAATATTACACAGAAAAAGAGCATTCTCCATTAGATCTAGGAGGTTAATTTAGGGGAGAAACGAAAAAAGGGTGGGGTCTTAAATCCCTCCCCCTGGAGAAAACAGAATGCCATTTATTTAGGGACTCTTCTTTATCCCCAGGGGACTTGATTGGCTTGAGGTGACTGGCTTCACGAAGTTGAGCTTTCATTCTGAAACTTGCTAATAACTTCTGCTTTCCTTACTCACCTGATACCTCTCTTGGCTTTTCCTTTATGGAAGATGATTATCATAGTCAGCAAGGGACTTTAACTGCGGGATTTTTCTAAACTATTCAAGTGTAAGAATTTTCAGGTAACGCTGTCTGGGTTCCAGCATTCAGGCTTGACAGCTTTGCTTTGAAACCTTGTAACAGTTTGTTTGACCTCAACTGAACTTGGTGGGCTTGGTTGCAAACTTGTTCCAAATGATATCTTGCGTTTAAAATAGGTAGATGCCAGGCCTAATTATGAAATTCCCTTCGCTTAAAATTTTGTGCGATCAAGGTGAAAGGTTTGTTTCCAAGGAAACAAATGCACAGGATTTTTATCACATAAAATGTTTTCTGCAAGAAAATCCCATAACCCGTCTCCAGGGAGACGCTATGTTATAAGATAGCACTCACTGGAGAATTTTTTTCAGAAGAATATTCTATTTTTGTTATTCCAAAAAGCATTCTATATTTAGTCTATGTAGTCATTATGATTTTGTATTAAAAAAAATTAACACCAGCATGATGGCCATCCCCTGACTGGAGAGTCATAAGATGTGCATTGTGAGACTAGGTGGTTTCCCTGACCATTAGCTTATTTTTACACTGGAGTCTAAATAGCATTAATTTGGGATGTTTACTGGAGGGACGACAACCTATTCAAGGATCATATTTGTCACTGTGAAGGCTGAAAAAGAACCTCACCCTTTATTGGTACTTATTTCAAGTTGGAGGCGATTGCTTCCTGTTGAAAAGACAATTTAAAAGATGCTCAAGTAGCCTGGCTTTGCATACTCTTGTGGTTAAATTAAAGCTAAGAAAATTGCACAAAATGGATTCTGGTCACAAAAATCTGAGGTTTTGTTCTGATCTGTCTTATTATATTCTTGACCTTGTCACAGGGATGCTTGAATTCTGAAACACCGTGTTCTTCATCTTGCAGCCTTGACCTAGATTATAAGTGATACACAAATGTTTGAGACTGTGAGGAAAGAGTTAAGTAATTACACATTGCAAAGGCATATTTTTAAAAGTAGAAAGCAAACGATGGGTTGAAGGAAATGACCTAGCAGTCAAAATTAAAAGTCATAGCTCTGTTCCTTACCTAATCTGTGACAGAAAAACACTAGAATCTCTCTGTAAAAGAGAGGTGTGTCTACCTCACTAGGTAGTTAAGAAACACAATGTGTGTTAGAGGTTTGTGTATTGGGAGCCAATGAAATGGCTCAGTGGGTAAGAGTGCTTGGCACTAAGCATGATGATCTGAGTTCAACCACAGAGTCCATGAGAAGGAGAAACTGACTCCACAGGTTCTCTGATCTTCACACGCCTGCAAGAGACGCATGCAGGAGCGCGCACACACACACACACACACACACACACAC
>NC_034595.1:53293407-53299883 GCF_900095145.1 Mus pahari
ACACACACACACACATACACACACACACACACACACACACACACACAAACATTTATTGAAGTAACAGAATCAGTAAGGGACAGAGCCATGACTTTAATTTTGACTGTCTCATATATATGTGTGTGTGTGTGTGTGTGTGTGTATGTTATGTATGCATGTATTTACACATAAATACACATAAATGTATAGACATTAATATGTATGTATATATATGCATATATATGTGTTCATATACCCATGTATATTCACATAAATATATAAATGCAACTTGATCAGTTCATTCAGTGTTGGATATATGTACATATGATTCCAGGGATAAATGCAGTACTAGATAACCATTTATGGGGATCATGCCCAGGGACAACTATTTCTCCCTCTCTCAGCAGTCATTAGTTGCTTGTAGTTTTTTTCCACCTAGGGATGAGGCCCTATGACAATTTTTTTCCATGAGAGCAAGTCTATTGGTGTTGTATGTGTTCTTGGTTAGGATGCTATAGTGTTGAGGTAGGAGACTTCTATTATTTATTATTATTATTATTATTATTATTATTATTATTATTATTATTATTATATTTTCTTTATTTACATTTCAAATGTTATCCCCTTTCCTACATTCCCCTCCGAAAACCTACTATTTAATCCCCCGCTCCCCCGCTCACCAACCCACCCACTCCTGCTTCCTTGTCCTGGCATTCCCCTACACTGGGGCAAGGGCCTCTCCTCCCATTGATGACCAGCAAGGCCATCCTCTGCTACATATGTGGCTGGAGCCTTGAGTCCTTCCATGTGTACTCTTTGGTAGTTTAGTCCTCAGGAGCTCTAGGAGTACTGGTTGGTTTATATTGTTGTTCCTCCTATGGGGCTACAAGCTCCTTCAGCTCCCTCAGTCTTTTCTCTAGCTCCTCCACTAGGGACCTTGTGCTCCAACCAATGGATCACTGAGAGCATCCACCTCTGTATTTGTCAGGCACTGGCAGACCTCTCAGGAGATAGCTATATCAGGCTCCTCTCGGCAAGCACTTGTTGGCATCCACAATAGTGTCTGTATATGGGATGGATCCCCAGGTGGGGCAGTCTCTGGATGGTCTTTTCTTCAGTATCTGCTCCACACTTTATCTCAGTATCTCCTCCCATGGGTATTTTGTTCCCCCTTCTAAGAAGGACCAGAGGACACATACTTGTGTCTTCCTTCTTCTTGAGCTTCATGTGGTCTGTGAATATTTTGGATATACTGAGTTTCTGGGCTAATATCCACTTATCAATGAGTGTATACTGTGTATGTTCTTTTGTGATTGGGTTACCTAACACAGGATGATATTTTCTAGTTCCATCCATTCACCTAAGAATTTCGTGAATTCATTGTTTTTAATAGCTGAGTAGTAATCCTTTGTGTAAATGTACCACATTTTCTGTATCCATTCCTCTGTTGAGGGACATCTGAGTTCTTTCCAGCTTATGACTATTTTATATACAAGGTTGCTATGAACATAGTGGAGCTTGTATCCTTATTACATGTTGGAACATCTTCTGGGTATATGCCCAGGAGTGATATAGATATGTCCTCAGGTAGTACTATGTCCAGTTTTCTGAGGAACTGCCAAATTGATTTCCAGAGTGGTTGTACCAGNTGAGCTTCATGTGGTCTGTGAGTTGTATCTTGGGTATTCTGAGCTTCTGGGCTAATATCCACTTATTAGTGAGTGCATACCATGTGTGTTCTTTTGTGATTGGGTTACCTCACTCAGGATGATATTGTCTAGTTCCATTCATTTGTCTAAGAATTTCATGAATTCATTGTTTTTAATAGCTGAGTAGTACTCCATTGTATAAATGTACCACATTTTCTGTATCCATTCCTCTGTTGAGGGACATCTGTGTTCTTTCCAGCTTTTGGCTATTATAAATAAGGATGCTATGAACATAGTTGAGTGTGTCCTTGTTATATGTTGGAGAATCTTTTGAGTATATGCTCAGGAGTAGTATAGCTAGGTCTTCAGGTAATAGTATGCCCAGTTTTCTGAGGAACTGCCAAACTGATTTCCAGAGTGGTTGTACCAGCTTGCAATCCCACCAGCAATGGAGGAGTGTTCCTCTTTCTCTACATCCTCACCAGCATCTGCTGTCACCTGAGTTTTTGATCTTAGCCATTCTGACTGGTGTGAGGTGGAATCTCAGGGTTGTTTTGATTTGCATTTCCCTGATGACTAAGGGTGTTGAACATTTCTTTAGGTGCTTCTCAGCTGTTCGGTATTCCTCTGTTGAGAATTCTTTGTGTAGCTCTGTACCCCATTTTTAATAGGGTTATTTGGTTCTCTGGAGTCTAACTTCTTGAGTTCTTTGTATATATTGGATATTAGTCCTCTATCAGGTGTAGGATTGGCAAAGATCTTTTCTCAATCTGTTGGTTGCTGTTTTGTCCTATTGACAGTGTCCTTTGCCTTACAGAAGCTTTGTAATTTTATGAGGTCCCATTTGTCAATTCTTGATCTTAGAGCATAAGCTATTGGTGTTCTGTTCAGGAAATTTTCCCCTGTGCCCATGTGCTTGAGGCTCTTCCCCACTTTCTTTTCTATTAGTTTCAGTATTAGATATAAAAAGGAGTTAGACAGGATACAAATTGGAAAGGAAGAAGTCAAACTATCACTATTTGCAGATGATATGATAGCATACTTAAATTATGCCAAAAACTCTACCAGAGAACTCCTACGGCTGATAAACAACTTCAGCAAAGTGGCCATATAAAAAATTAACTCAAACAAATCAGTAACCTTCCTCTACTCAGAGGATAAGCAGCCTGAGAAAGAAGTTAGGGAAACAACACCTTTCACAATAGTCACAAATAATATAAAATATCTTGATGTAACTCTAAGGAACTGAAAGATCTGTATGACAATAACTTCAAGTCTCTGAAGAAATAAATTGAAGAAGACCTCAGAAGATGGAAAGATTTCTTATGCTCATGGATTGGCAGGATTAATATAGTAAAAATGACCACCTTGCTGAAAGCAGTCTACAGATTCAATGCAGTCTCCACCAAAATTCCAAATCAATTCTTCATAGAGTTAGAAAGAGCAATTTCCAAATTCATCTGGAATAACAAAAAACACAGGATAGTGAAAACTATTCTCAACAATAAAAGAACCTCTGGTGGAATCATCATCCCTGACCTCAAGCTGTACAACAGAGCAATTGTGATAAAAACTGCATGGTATTGGTACAGTGACAGGCAGGTAGATCAATGGAGTAAAATTGAAGACCCAAAAATGAACACCTACGGTCACTTGATCTTTGACAAAGGAGCTAAAACTATGCAGTGGAAGGAAGACAGCATTTTCAACAAACGGTGCTGGTTCAAGTGGCAGTCAGTATACAGAAGAATGGGAATCAATCCATTTTTATCTCCTTGTACAAAGCTCAAGTCCAAGTGGATCAAGGACCTCCACATAAAACCAGAGACACTGAGACTGCCATTCCTAAGAGACAATTTCACAGCAGAATTTCTTGTCCTCTGGTTCTTAAAAATCTTTCTACCCATTCTTTCACAGTGTTCCCTGAGCCTTAGGTATGGGGTTTGGGTTGCAGATGCTTTAAGTAAAACTGGGCACCCCACAATCAGCTATTCTCTATTCTTGGACCAGTTGTTGCTTTTGCCATGGTCTCTGTATACTGCAAATGGGAGCTTCTGTGATGAGGGATAAAAGATTCACTTAGTTCCGGGTATGGGTATAATAAATATTTAGAATGTAGTTAGGAATTATGCTAGTTTAGTAACATGGCAGCAATATGTTCAAATATACTACTTTAGTAATGTGGAAGCAGTATGTTCTCTCTTACGATACATGACCTCACTAACCCTAGCTAGTTCACCAAGTTTATAGTACCAATCATGAATTCTCTTCTGTTAAGTGGGCCTTAGGTCCAGGTAGACAGTTGGTGCCTACTGCCAAGATATAAGTGTTGCCTTAGGTCCAGGTAGACAGTTGGTGCCTACTGCCAAGATATAAGTGTTGCAGTTACAGGGATATATTGCCCTGCTGGCAATTTACCTCCCAAACATCAGTCACTAAACCTCTTACTTACAAATTTTATTGGTTATTACATTTTTCTGGAAAATCTATTTTGTTTTCTGCATATTCCTCTTTGTGTACATCTATGCATATGTGAATGTGACCATGAAGGCCAGAGGAAAACCTGAGGTGTTATAACCTACGTAGCATCCTTTATATGAGGTTCAGTCTCTCACTTGACTGACATTGTAAGAAGGCTATGCTAGCTACTGAGGCAGCCCCAAGGGTCCTATCTCTACCTCCACAGCACTGAGGTACAGGCCACTATGCCCAGCCTTTTTACACAGGTTCTAATGACTGAATTCATGGCCTCCTGCTTGCAAAGCGGGCAGTGTACTGATTGAGCCATCTCTCCAGGTCCTGATAATCTGTTTTTATAATGAAGGCTCTAATGCTACAAGAGTTCTATTGCATCCAAGCCCAACACAGGCAATTCCTAGTGGCATCCAGACATTGTTTCTAAATGCCATGCATATTATAACAGTTCAGCAATGCAAAGTAAGGTACAAATTTAGAATTTTCCCTACAAGGTCATTTGAGCACCTCAGTCCCAAGCTGGCAACTAGAGACTCTCAGTCTTTGTTGAAATGGTTACATAAAACTAAGTCTAGAGATAGGGTAATGGACTGAACTGTTGTCATTAACACAAAGGGGAGGAGATCTGGTGAGGGGATGGAGATTGTCACTATTACCAATTAGAAATAGACATTTACACCATTTATCTTAAGAGAACCTTGCTAATGAATCACTCCACTAAGCAGATACTTATTTAACCTTATTCTCTATATGTAACAAAAATTAGATGAGCAAAATAAGGCATTATCAAAAAACAAAACAAAACAAAAACACAAACAACACCCCCATACACAAATTACTTATGGAAAATATGTATTTAAAAAAAAAAACAGTAACATAAAAACCAGATACTAAATCAAGAATTGTGCAAGGCTTAGGAGATAACTCTGGTGTGTGTGTGTTGGGGGGCGGGAAGCAGGGTAAGGATTCTTGGTGTGTAGGTATAAAGACCTGAGTTATCTAAGTAGAAGCTAAGCACTGACACACAAGCTTGTAGCTACCAATATGATGCTGTAGAAGGCAAAGACAGGGGACCTCCTACCCAATGAGACTGGTTGAAATGAAGAGCCTGGGTTCAGTACTCAGTAAGTGATGTTGTCTTGAGGGGTTAATGCAGTGTTGAGCAGGATACAAAAGTCTTCCTCTAGCTTCTACAAGAACACCCATGTACATATAACATGACACACACGTGTGTGTATCATATACACATAGCACAAGACACATTCACACACACACACACCACAAGACACATTTACACACACACATACTACAACATACATTCACACATACACACACACATGACCACCTGCACATGCTCACATACACACCACAAACACAGATACACGACGTTCTACCCCACACATGCACACACATACACACACACACACACACACACAAAACACCTGCGCACACACATACATGAAATGAGAACCTATGTATACAAGATAAAATTAGCATTTGTGGTAAAAATATGTCAAATAACATAAATGGGAAATTAAGACAATGCCCATATTAACCTTCAGTATTTTGCGAATGCCAAATATTTTGCTAACCAGTGAAGAAATGATGGACAGATATTTTAAATTTCTTCTAATAGAAGTTGTATACCATTTATCTGAAATGCTTGAGAAAAGAAGTATTTTGGATTTCAGAATCTTACTTGCATATGCATACTGAGATATTTACCTCATTTCGGAATGGATCACAATCATAAATACAAAATTTGTCATAGACACTTTATTTACAACTTTTTACATTTTGAGTGATTTTTGTATCTGAAAAAAATATCATGGTGTCTAATTTTCCACGTGTGTTATCGAGTTGCCACTTAAAAAGTCTCAAATTCTGGAGCAGTTTGGCCAGATTCTCATATTAGGGTTACACAAACTGTAGTTAACAATTCACTTCTAACAATAGTATTGAGGACCTCCTCCGTAGTATACATTATTGTAATCAATAGAGATCGGACAGCCAATGAGAGGCATGGTCTCAGCTTACTGGTACCTCTCATTGTACCAGGAGTATCAAAAGGGTCAATAAATGAACACAGGGTGGCAACATCTGTGTCAGCTGACATCATAGCAAGAGAAGCCTTGAACAAAAGGCCAGTCTAGAGGCCTGTGGGGAGATGAGGCAAGCCTCAAAGAGCAGAGAGGAGGAAGGATTGCTGCCTGCAGCTGGAATGCCACAGATGAGCTGCCCACATGGGGGCTTTGGAGTAGACCTTGGACTTTATTTTGTGTAAATAGGAATAGTTTGGCTTTTTCTTTCCCTAATGGTATCTCTCTCTCTCTCTCTCTCTCTCTCTCTCTCTCTCTCTCTCTCTCTCTCTCT
>NC_034595.1:53300148-53316146 GCF_900095145.1 Mus pahari
AGCTAGAGACATGAGCTCAGGGGGTACTGGTTAGTTCATATTGTTGTTGCACCTACAGGGTTGCAGCCCCTACAATTCCTTGGGTACTTTCTCTAGCTCCTCCATTGGGGGCCCTGTGTTCCATCCAATAGCTGACTGTGAGCATCCTAATGGTATCCCTTTATCATCCTTCCCTTACTTATGTTCCAGCTCATACTTCAAGCACTCTACTGTAAAGGAGTGTGGATAGCGTTCATGCCTGCCTTGGTTCTGACTTCAGTGCTTTTCTTCAAGCTTTTCTCCCCTTAGGATGGTGTTAACTGTGGGTTTCTCGCATCGTTTTTATTGTGTTGGGGCCTGTTTCTGCTAGCCTTCAATTTTCTAGGACTCTTATCACGAAATCACGGTGGATTTTGTCAACAGTTTTTTTTTTTTTTTCATCTATCGAGATGATCATATGATTTTTGCCTTTAAGTCCCTTTCTGTGGTTTATTACATTTACTAACTTGGGTATGTTGAACCATCCCTGTAGTTTAGGAGCAAAGCCACCTTGGTCATGGTAGATAATCTTTTCGATGTATGTTCATATTCTGTTTGCAAGTATTTTATTGAGAATATTTGAATCTACATTTTATTAGGGATATTGGCCTATGGGTTTATTTTTTGTTGTCTTTATTGTTGTGTCTTTCTCTAGTTTTGACATTAGCATTGCATTGGGTTTGTAAAAGGAGTTAGAGAATGCCTCTTTTGTTTTTATTTTAAAAAATATTTTAAGATTGGCTATAGATCTTCTTTGAGAGTCTGGAAGAATTCCACTGCATATCCATCTGGCCCTGGACTTTTCTCAGTTGGAAGGTCTTTTATTAATATTTTGATTTCCTCATTTGTTATGGGTCTGTTTAGGTTGTTGACTATTACTTGGTTTAATTTTGATGATCTGGCCGAATGTAGAAATTCACTCATTTAAGTTTTCCAACTTAATGGAGTACAGGTTTTTAAAGTATTCACTCATATAGTACTTTGAATTTCTTGGTGTCAATTGTAGTATTTTTCTGTTCATTTTTTATTCTGTTAATTTGGATTCCCTCTTTCTTTCTTTTGATTAGTTGAGCCAAGAATCTCTCAATTACTTTTATTTTCTTGAAGAAACAGTTTTTCAAATCACTAATTCTTTGTAGTTTTTATTTGTTTTAACTCATTGATTTATGCTTTGATTTTTATTGTGTCAGGCTGTTCACTGATTTTGATTTGGTGTGTTCTTGTTTTCCATATTTTTGTATTGTATCATTTTGGGAAACTCTTCTAAGTTTGGTGGTACTTTTCTTTTTAATTTTTTTTCAAGATTGTATTTCTTAGAACAGTTTTAAGTTCAAATTAAGTCATTAAGCATAAAGTACAGAGTTCCCAAATATTCCTGTTCCCAGAGTGGCATGGCCTCTCATTACCATCATCCCAGTGCTACATTATGTACTTAGTGATTACACTTGAACTCATCGTCTTCTCAAATCTATACTTTATATTAGGCCTACTCTTAGTGTTGCACAGTCTATAGATTTTTGTTTTTACTTTTACTTTTCTTATTATTAGATCTTTTAGTTTTGAGATTATAATATAATTGCATCATATCCTTCTTTCTTTTTTTAAATTATTTTATTAGATATTTTCTTCATTTACATTTCAAATACTATCCCGAATGTCCCCTATACCCTCCCCCCCACCCAGCTCCCCTGCCCACTCACTCCCACTGCTTGGCCCTGGCCTTCCCCTGTATGGGGCATATAAAGTTTGAAAGACCAAGGGGCCTCTCTTCCCAGCGATGGCTGACTAGGCCATCTTCTGCTATATATGCAGCTAGAGACATGAGCTCAGGGGGTACTGATTAGTTCATATTGTTGTTCCACCTATAAGGTTGCAGACCCCTTCAGTTCCTTGGGTAATTCCTCTAGCTCCTCCATTGGGGTCTCTGTGTTCTATCCTATAGATGACTGTGGGCATCCAATTCTATATTTGCCAGGCACTGGCATAGCCTCACAAGAGACAGTTCCTATCCCCTCTGGGTCCTCAGTCCTTCCTGGAACTCTTCCATAAGACTTCCCTAGCTCAGTCTATCTCTGCATCTGTTTCTGTCAGGTACTGCAGGTAGCCTCTCATAGACCAGATATACTAGGCTCCTGTCTGCAAGCATAACAAAATATCATTAATAGTGTCAGGGATTGGCTTTTGCCCATGGGATAGATCTCAGGTTGGGCCAGTTATTGGTTTGTCATTCCCTCAGTCTCTACGACATCTTTGTCCCCATACTTCCATAGGTAGGACAAATTTTGGGTGTAAGATATTGTAGCTGGGTTGATGTTCTTAACCTTCTACTAGGAGTCCTGTGTGCCTATAGCAGGTGTACACTTCAGGCCCCATATGCGCCACTGCTAGAAGCCTTAGCTAGAGACACCCTCATAGACTCTCTGGAGCCTCCCCCATCCCAGGTCTCTGGCATATCCTAGAGATGTCCCCCACCCCTGGTTTTCATTCACTCCCCCTACATCTGATCCCTACTTCTACTTTCCATCCCCTCTCCCATCCCATTCTCTCCCTCCAACTCCAATGACACTTTCTATTTTCTCTTCTGAGTGAGATTCTTCACTAATTTAAAATTGCATACTTTGAGCCTTCAGGCTTATTGTTTGCTGTCTGCAGTGCACACAGGTCTGAGCAACTTGAGTAACCACTTGGGTGGACTGGGCTACATTTGTAGAGGGTATGTGTGCATGGAATGGCAGCTCCTCTTAACCTAGCAATCATTCAGTACAAGGCACATGGAAGGCCAGCATGGTCCATCTTGTTTGATGGACTTTTTTTAGCACAAGGAGATACAGCTGTTTTGGAATCTGCAGAAAGTCAATACTGAAATGACTAAATGTAAGAGTCATAAAATCAGGGATATTTTCTCGGAAGACACGGAACAGGCCAGAGACCCAGAAACCTCCTTCCATAGTGAATTTTTGTGATTTTTTAAAAATGAACAACAAGGAAGGGCACCCAGAAAGAAAAGATGTGGATACAGAAGTGGGCAGGTTGCCTTTGTTTCCTGTCAGCAAGTAAGCCTCTGTCCAGCACGATCCATATTTGCCTTACACTTACTTTTATACAGAGTTCTAAAGTTCAGATGAAACTCCCTCCTTCTCATATGCCATGGGCATTTTTGAATATTACTATCAATCAGGTATTAGATGAAATCCCACTGTAATAGTAATGTTAATTACTATTGCTTAGGCTAGAATAAATACCACAGTCTTCAACTTCACTAACATATCATCTGTAAGTCCTGTCTCTCTGTCCTTTACCAAGTGGAAAGCTCATCCTTAGGTTTTCTTGATGTTTTTACCCTTAAAGTGATGCATAGTTCTTCGATTTTGTTACCAAGTGTGAACACAGGCCAGACCCATAAGTTTGGCTGTTGGCCCTATAGGATGGCCTGACCTTAAGAAGAAGTTTCTAGTTCTGATTCTCCTGTGTCTTTAGTGCCTCTCTGGAAGGTTGCAAATGCATTCTTGCTGTGACAGGTACCTAGGGAGCTTGAGCCAGCTTCCTCTGAAGCCACAAAACCCTCTCCATTGTAGAGTCGAATAGGAAACAACTCTCAGGGGCTTTCTGTTCCCAGGACCCAGCTAGGGGATAAGAAGCTAGAAGCTGGGTTACCTTCCCACTCTCTTTATGGCTCTTTTTATCACTGTTCTAAAATCTTTCTTCCTCCCCACCTTTACCTGGACAAAGAACTCAGAGCCTGCCTCTCACTTCAATGGGAAAAAAAAAGAAAAGGGAAATAATACACACAGAAAAGTATAGATTGCTTTCTCAAGTGTCATACAGACAAAAGTAGGGAAAAGGCTTGCTGAGGCTTCTGTGAAAAGGCAGTGCTATCTCTAGAGTGAGATAGGGGCTACAGATGAGCAAGTGAAAGACCTAAAGAGCCAGCTACTATCATGCTGGAGCCATGCTGGCTTCCCAGGGAAGACAGACTGATTTAGCCTGAGAAACAGTTGTGTGTTGGACAGGGAATTACAGAGGTGGTGTTGCAGAATTGCTTTGGATAATCCAATGCAATCACGGGTAGCTTATCAGCCTCTTGACTTCATAACAGGATGCACCAAAATAGACACGGCACTTAAAACAGCTGAGCTCTCAAAGGTACCATGGCCCATTCTCTCTTCTCAGAAACATCATAGCCCTCTTTTATTTCTCCTGCATTTGATTTTTCTCTCTTTCATGTTTCAGAGCCTAAAAAAAATCTCCTACTAATATCAGATACTACATTCTTATTTCACATATATCTTTAGATTCAGCATCCAAGGAATGTCAATGTGGTTTGGTGGGGGTGAGGATGAATGCTGTTCTTAGAATATATAATAAATATTAATAAATATTCCTGACTCACTTAAGTTATTGATTGGTTTTATGATATGTAAGGCTAATTCCACATTTATAAAACAAATAGGATATCTACTCTATAAATTTGCCCTTATGGTCAAATGAATGAAAAGATGGTTTATACAATATTTGATTATATTTTTTTCCTTCTTTTATTTTTTTCTAAAAATCTTATTGTCTGTCCATCACAAGGCAAATATTTTGTTTTGATCTAGGCTTTGAAGCTATATAGATACATAAAGTACCCTTCCTTCCTTTAATCAATACTGTTTAACAAAAGACAGACTGTCATCATACCCTGCATAAGAGGGCTAAACTAACTATGTTGTATTCATAAAAGAGGACACGAGTTGGCCTCAGCAAAGGATTCCTAACCTGGGTTCCACAATAAGAAGAGCTTGGGGTGCACTGTCGATAGATGAGAACACAACAAACCACAAAACATCTCAGTGTCAAGTGTGTTTGTGACAACAACGGCCTATTAGGCACAAAACTACAGCAAGATCATGCAACTTGAAATAATAAATACGTAGAAATAAAATTATCATTATAAAATCCCCACGTGCTGATGAAAAAATCATCAAAGGATCTAGTAGACTCAGGATTTTTTTGTAGTTGATATCCTAACCAAATGGGCCCTTGGGTCAGTAGATTTGAGATTTCAGACCAAAGGCAGAGAAACACGCTAATCTAATTCATGGGAGCTATGATGAGGACTGCTGTGGGCACACTGACAGTAAAGATGGAGGACAGAGGCTAGAGCAATACCCTATGTTTGAGTTGGCTCTTGGGATTACTGGCACCAATATGGAAATTAATGATGGTTGATGTAGATAATTGAGGAAACCAGAGGCAAGAACAAGTTTATGTGAGAAGGAATTGAATATGGAGCATGTGTAATAGGAGGGATGTGTGAAACTCCCACGTGCAGATGTATAGTCACTGTGGTAAGGAACTTGTAGCCCAAGGGAGAGTGGCCAGGGACATAGGAGCATCCATCGCTTACTACATACAACTTGAGAGACTTCCTCCAAATGATCTCTTGGATGCTTTCAGTTCTCCCAATAACCTCATCTTTATAATTAAAATATCTGATAACATATAGTTTTTGAAATTTCAAATGGGCATTCAAGTCAAAAATTCCCTCTGACGTTTAATACATGTAAAAGAGAGGACAAGGGAGAAAAAGTCAAGGAGAGAAGAGAGTATCTCTGGCCCCCTTGTTTGGTATCAGTGTATTCTGATATTGGTTTATTTGGTTGTTTCAAATGTTTTAAAGTGACTGTGGCCTTTGTGGACCCTTTATGGACAGACACTTATGTAGAGCCATCTATGAGCTAAGCTGACTTCCGTTAAGTCTCTGTCTACAGGTTTTTATTTCTTCCCACCCCACCCTTCTGCTATTCTACGTGTTACATTTTTGTCTTCTCTACTTCAAGTTGTGTTCTGGCCTAGCACTTTAGACTGAAGTGTAACTGTTTTCTGTTGACTTGGGGCTTCAAATGTAGTTAATGTAGAATGAATTCTGTTTTCATGTCCTATACTAAAATTAAAGACACAGAAGCCACTTTGAGTTGGTAATTGAAATCATGAACTAATGCCCTCCCTATATTCCTCTCTGCCAGAAGAATACTTACAATGGGAGATACGTCAAATGGGAACAGCTTACTGGAGGAAACTATTATCTGGAAAATGAGAAAAGACAAAAAAGGAAACAACTATAGAGATATAGGAGAACCATGGTGGTAAACATCACAGAATTAGGCAAGGTGACATTATAACGAAGATAGACTCCGCACATAAAACACTATGAATAGGTACAGGTAGAAAAGACTTAACATTTAGGAAAGAAATTTATGTTCAGTAATGAGGGTTATCACTTTACTATTTGATGGAAAAATCTGTTTAAAAGTGGGGAAGAAGTGGCAAGGTGTTTGGGAGATGTATTGAGGAAGAAAGACAACAGATACTAGATACTAGACTAGGGAGGTGCAGAATCAAAGTCACAGTGGATAGAAGGAAACCAGATGTTAATGGGAGTTGGTCCAAAGGGTCAGGAATTGAGGGGATGACTGAAGGTGAATAGTGAAAGACAAGTGTCTGCCCTTTGGGCATTTTTATAGACTCATAGCATTTAGGAAGGAAGGGGATCAAGAGCATAGATTAGAAGGACAGTCTCATCCTCTAAAAGAGTGACACAGAAGCATGCATTTCAATACCTTTGTTCATGGCCCAGAAGTTGAAGGTGGCAGAAAGTTGAGAGAGATCACAGTAGATTGCTTGAATTTTCTCACTGAAGTTGGGGACAGAGCTCCAGAGTGTGGTGCGTCACTGGCTGAGTCACTTATTCTAATCCACTCATTTAGAAACTAGAAAGGCTGAGTTGCATAGTGAGGTATTATTATGCCTCACACAGAGGGGCAGAAATAGTGATTCAGAACCATCAAGTGACTTGCTTGAGGTCACCCAGGTGGCCAATGCTACAGTCTGTACTATATCAAGAGTCTCCAAATTTGTCGGAAATTGGCATTTAGTAGTCTTAAGAGATGTTTATGTATCAACTTTAGCAGGCCATCAAAAAACAAAAAGCAACAAAACAACAACAACAAAAAAACCAAGGTGTAAAAATAGAAAATAGCAGAAATAGTTCAAAGTAGATGTAGCTTTCATCACTTTTCCCCTCTCCATGTAATGAATGACCAAGCTTTAGCAAATACTTACCAAACATCTAAAATCTAGTCACTCTTAGAGGCTCTGCACTATGATGTCAAATGTATAACAATACTTAGTGAGCACTGACCCTGTACCAGGAACATCTCTAAGTGTTTGCATATATAAATGACTGTAATCTTCAAAACAAACCAAGAAGGAAGGCAAACTCCAACATCTCCATAGTACAAAGAGAGCAATCACCATCCAGAGAAGCTAACTGACTCAAACCCAGATGCCATGTAATGAGCTAGCCTTGCCCAGCCCCAGTGCTTACGGTTTTGACACTTTGATGCAGTTTCTGCTCTGGAGAAGCCCCTTTTCTTCAAGGAAAACAAGGAGAATAAAGGGTTGGTTTTCCCAAAGGAAGCATCCTGTAGCAGGATGATGAAGCAGTTCACAGTGAGTAATACTTGCGTGTATGATGGCGTTCAACGGGCAAGTTCCCTCAAATCAGAAGTCTATGAAGGAGAAGCCACTGTGGACCGGATTGTCTGGCAGGTAGGATTCAAATGGTTTGACTCTCCCTAATCTGACAATGGCAAGGAGTTTGAAAGTGGACAGGAATTGTCCTATAGTTCATCAAAATTTGACCCATCCTTCATTTTTCATGAGGAAATGAGCAAAACAAGTGTTGGGGTACAGGCAAATTAATATTCACTACTTCCTGCTTCATCCATCCAGTATAGAGTCATTGACTGTTCTGCTCAGTGTTGTGCTGTGTGTGGAAACTTCACCGTGTCAAGATTCTTGGGTTAGAGAGCACATCTTCTTATCTCTGTAGCACACATTTCACAAAGGGTTAAGGACAGAAATGTTTGCTTAATTTAATTGATGTAATTAACATAGTTCAGGTAGTTTTGCTTGTGTGCATTTGTATCTGTAGGCTCTGATGTTAAACCCTATTCACCAAGCTAGACTTTTGGTCCTCTCAGGCCAGTTAGTACCTCTCTAGGACTTTTGTTTTCAGTGAACCTAAGTTAGAACACCTCCTGTCATGCACTAGGCTCTAGCACCATGTAACTAACAGACAAAATGAATGATCGAGTATCTGGTCCTTTGCTTTCCATGGAGCATTTGAATAGCCATTAAAAGTTACTGACTGTGTTTCTAGTTTATGTACCAATCAAGAGTATATTGTTGGAAGGAGTTTATATTGAGACCCAAAGCATCTGGTTGTAGCC
This sequence comes from Mus pahari, assembly GCF_900095145.1. Taxonomy (NCBI): domain Eukaryota; kingdom Metazoa; phylum Chordata; class Mammalia; order Rodentia; family Muridae; genus Mus; species Mus pahari. The sequence goes on from NC_034595.1 coordinate 53,308,443, forward strand.
TTTGGACTAATATTCTATCATAGTGCCAAAAAAGCAAATGACTTAGAACAGCCCTTATTTATTGTTGCATTTTCTAAAGATCAGAAGTCCAAATAGATCATGGGTTAATTGTTTACATTCCCAAGCTAAAATCGATTTTCGAGGTTTTCTTTCTGGGGACTTAAGAAGATGCTGTCTTTGTTTTTTATTCCTTGTGGACAAATTCTCTCTTTCTCATCCAAAACAACTAGGATTACTCAGCTCCTTGGTGTTGGCCCTTTCTTGTCATTTGCTCCCCATGTACTCAAACTAGTGAAAGTCTACCCTTCTATGACATTGAGTTTGCCTGTCTTTCTCTTCTGATTAATTTCTCTTTTTCGTAAGTAAGATTTTCTCTTTTGTAACAACTCTTGGAATTATATCAAACCTATCAGGAAAATCCAAGTTGCGATTTCTGTCTTAAGGTTTGAAACCTCAGTAATGTCTGCAAAGTCCTTTTGTTATTTAGTATTATATCTTCTAGCATTCAGAGGCACTAAGACCTGGACATTTTTGGAAATCCTTCTGTCAACAGCTATCCTTTAGGGAATGTGTGTTCCTTACTCAGAACAACCCCTGAAGTTATTTTTTTCTGAAAAACACACATCTGTTCCAGGGCTGGATGTCTGCTATCTCCCAGAAGAAGTGGAAATTATTTGAACGAAAATACATTTCAACATAGTTCCTTTTGTATCGTACATTACATTCTCAACTCATTCAAGGAACTCAGAGAAGACTAATAGTTGTGGTGGTAATGAAAGTGGTGGTAGAATTAGATTTGACATAAGAGAATATGTCAATTACCAAGGCAAATTCAAGCAGTCAAATTTAGGCTCTACCTTATAGATGTGACAAATATACAGATAAAATTAATAACAAGTGTATTGTTTATTTTTCTCTTGCTATGATAGACCACCCTGACCAAGACCAACACAGAACGAGAAAAGGATTATTTTAGCCTACAGTTCTAGAAGGGATAGCAATCCACTATGTTAGGGAAGACATGAAAGAAAAAGTATAAGATGAGGCTGGCAGTAAGGAAATAGATTACATTTCCTTCCTGTAGGGGAGCTCAGAGAGAAGAGACTAGAATAGGATGAAATAGCTCAAAGCCTGGCACCAGTTACATTCTTCCCCAGAACAGCTGCATCTCCTATACATTTCATAACATTCTCAAACAGCACCACCTACTGGGGACCAAGTGTTCATACTCATGAGCCTATGGGGAACATGTCTCATTCAAACCACCAGGGCAAGTAGACAGAGACACAGAAACTTCTCTGGAATTAAGTACCTTTTATCATCTTCATAGCTTTTCTTGTTGTTCATCTTTATTCTTACTGGATATAGATTGCACAAAGGGTGGGAGCTCAGTCTGTTACCCCATAGTTTCCATCGATCACCCCTTGATACAATGTCAAACTTCCAAATCCAGCCAGACCAACCATTTGAAGAAACTGCCTCAGAGAAGGCCAGGCACGAAGAAAGGTCAGCAAAGCATCCCAGAGTTAAAAATAGAGAACCAAGAAACAAAGCACACAGTGCAACTTTTACAACCAGGAATTAAATGCAAAGAATGACACACCATTACATAAGCTGCAGAAAATATCATTTAAATGTCAAAAGAGCTGAAGATGGCTCTAATCATGGAAGAAAATCCCACAAAATATGTTCAATGCCTTAATTTTTATTGTACAAAAATTTTTTAAAAATGGAATTGTTTGATGACATAAAATATAGAAATCAGTTGTATTTTCTGACTGCTTATAGGAATCCCTATGTCTATTTTATGCAACTTTGGTTTTATTAAATTCCTAAGACTTTCAGAGACTGTGACTATATTTGAATCAAAGAGGATTAATTTGCCTATCTATAATCTGTGTGCTATTAGTTACAGTCCAGTCACCTGTATAAGATAGCTACATCTTCACTGGGAGGAATGGGGGCAGGATAGATTCCTCTAATTGTATGACTAGGATTGCACATACATTTTTATCCTCTTGAAAACTAGCTTCGTGGAAATTGGTTCTGGTACTTCTGCCGCCTACTTGCATTTTAGAGCTCTGTTTTGAAGCTTGAGAGATATATTTAAAAACATCATATTAACATTTTTAGTCTCTGTCTGGATACAGTAGTTTCACATATGTTGTTCTTTGGCAGATGCAGAATTTTACTAGGTTTTGGTTGTCAAAGATATCAATCCAAGCAAAGCTAAATATACATGTACATATGTGTACATGCTTGTGCATTTATACAGAATTAGTTTTTGTCTGTTTATAAAATGTCTATTGAGCTTCTGCTTTGTTCTCCTCAATGACCTGAACACTGAGAAAAGATTATTAAAACACAGGTCTCAGATCCATAGAGCTATTAAAATACTTTTGAGGGAAAAATTAAAACTGTATATTGTGGTTATTGCTGCAATAACAGCCAGAAGTACAGACAATGAAGCTTGCAAATGTAGAAAAACGCAACATTAAATGAGACCAAAAAAAATAAAATAAAATAAAAAAGGTTTTAGCAAGACTTCCTGGAATGAGTCTATTTTAGTACAAAGGTCTTTTAAAATGTGTTGTCTGTTAAATCTATTGGTGATGGAGATTTGGGTATAATTCTGCAGCTTAGAAGAATATGGGATATGAAGGATTAGAGTTAGAGTGGAAGAGAGAGAACTTAGTCCTCTTAAAGGATGCCTATAACTACTTAGGGCTGTGTCCCATAAGCCCAAATCTATTAGGAGCAGAGTGGGGTCCATCTTCCCACATTAAAGAAAACCAAGCCAAGTAGCTTATCTGTTCTGGGACTGTGAACATCAGGATTTGAGGGGCAACTAAAGCATCCACCATTAGACCAGGCTTGGATTGTGTTATATGTCAGGATATGGGCTTCTCTTCTCAGTCAGTTACTACTCCAATTAAAACTGAAGCACAGCACACCACACACTTGAGGAGGTTTTGAAAACAGCTAGAGAATAGGGGTAGCTTGATAGACGCTCAAGAAACAGGATGAAAGGTAGCAAGGAAACCCATCAACAAGTCCCCAGCTTGTTCACAGATTGCTTTGCTCACTCAAAGCACTCCAAAATTAGAAAAGCTACAGTCCTTGGCCAAGAATTCAGTATGCAAATATTTCCTAATAAAGAAGCCATAGGAGAAACCTGAAATTTTTGTTGCAGTGTTCCAACACACTGGCAGTGTTTTTTTTTTTTTTTTTTTTTTTTTTTTTTTTTTTTTTTTTTTTTTTTTTTGTTGACAGTGCAAGATTAGAAAGCAAGCACAATGAATTTCATTCGCAAGAACACCTGCTTTAAAAATAACCCTGCTGTCACAGGAAACAACTTCTGGATTGGCTTATGTGTGTGTGTGTTGGAAAAATCGAGTGAATATGAAATACTGAAACATAGCTGTTAGTTACATATCTAACACTGGTACTGAGAACATTTCTTTTTATTTCAAGTACCACAGTAGTGTTTTGATTCAATGATAAAGTTTTGCTCTTTTATATAAAAAATAAATTAACACTTTATTGTAAAGTTCTTTCAAATTAAAAAAGGGGGGTTATTTTGTGATATTAGTCATACCCAAAGTCTATGCATCTCAATGACCATCCATGCTGTTAGAACAGACATTGTGAATCCCTGGAGCTTTGCCCTGTGTCTTAGTCTTTCACTATAAGTTGCACTTTAATGCACTTATCCACGACAAAAATAAAAATAAGAAAGAAAAACCCTGACAGTTAAAACTACATCGATATATGTAAAGACATACATGTGTTGGCACAACATATTCTGTGAGAACAAGAGCAAGAAGAATAAATATTAGGAAATGGCGGGGGGGGGGGATAGGTGCAGGTAAAGGACATGTGAAAGAGGACCTAGAGGTAATGTTACATTTAGTAATTGTTGGTATGTTTATAGCCTTCAGTTCAGAAAGGCAGTAGAAGTAAACAGTAGTTGAGGGTTAGCTTCAATACTTGCTTCAGCAAGAAAAACCATAAGCAAAAAGAAGGTACACATTAAAACAGGCTATGGATATGATGTGAAGACCTCCACACGGAAGCCAGGTACTAAATTAGGACAGGAAGCTGGCAAAATGCTAGAAGAATCAGAAGAGTATAATGTATGGCTGCCCTTTCCCAAACACCTGGCTACAAAAGGAAGAAAAAAAGAGAGAGGGGGGAGGGGGAAAGAGGGATTGGGGGAGAGAGGGAGGGAGGGAGGGAGGGAGAGAGAGAGAGAGAGAGAGAGAGAGAGAGAGAGAGAGAGAGGAGAGAGAGAGAGGAGAGACAGAAGGAAGAAAGGAAAGAAGACAGAACAAAAATACTGTCTTCAAGATCTGCCTCCTAATGAGGGAAACCGATCCGTGCACAGCTATCTACACTATGAACTCTTTACATAGCAGAAAGTTGACATAGGAGGAGATGGAGGCTAGCTACTATTTGAATGGAACCTTCACAAGTAGGGTTGATGTCAACAAAAAGAGAAAAAGAAAGTCGTGACTGCTCAAGGTCAGGTTCCACAGAAGTTATTCAGGGCAAACATTTGACCATGGGAGAAGATAAGAGAGACAGGAGGACACAGCCAACAAGGTTCCTGAGCGCACTAGGGAAGCACAATACTATCAGAAGGTCTTTGATACTATGCCTACTACAGGGATTCTTTTAGGTGGTGAGGTGATGTTAGGTGGTATGTGGCAGACAGTTCTAGACATTCCTCTTTGGAATTCCTAGTTTGAAAGGCAAAGCATACATGGAAAGTAACACTTACTGTCTCAGAATAGTCTTGTGCCCTCAGATGGCTATGGAATTCAATCTAGGCCACTGACCATAAACAAGTTTTCAGAAGGTATTCTGGGATTTTTTTTTTCCCCCAATGGAGGAAAGACATGCCTGTCTTCTCCTATTTCATTTTTTTTCATTTATTCATCTTTCTAGTCAGTTTTCAAAGATAGCCATCTCTTTATTATTATTATTATTATTATTATTATTATTATTATTATTATTTAAAAGATTTATTTATTTATTTATTTATTTTATATGTAAGTACACTCTAGCTGTCTTCAGACACTCCAGAAGAGGGAGTGTCAGATCTTGTTACAGATGGTTCTGAGCCACCATGTGGTTGCTGGGATTTGAACTCTGGACCTTCGGAAGAGCAGTCAGGTGCTCTTACCCACTGAGCCATCTCACCAGCCAGATAGCCATCTCTTAACTAGGAAGACTTATGCTAAGAATCCTAGAGGAAAAGAGAAAGCTTGATTAGGCATCTCTAAGGGCTCTGGGCTGTCTGCTGTGACTCCTTGCTGTGAAGAGAGACACAAACTTGTTTAAACCACCATGTCCATGTCCAAGTTTCTACCAAATACATCTGACATCAGTCCCAATTGACACCACTGACTCACGAGAAAAGTAAAACAAGTTGAAAGGGAAATTGTCTGGACGCTCTAAGCTCTACAAACTGAGATGGATAATAGAACTTTTCCAAAACTTCCCAATCTGCATTTTGCAGAGGATCCAAGGGTTTTTTTTTTTTTTCACCCCACTTTGAAGAATTAAATGTTCGTAGGATAGCCATCCCAAGATCAATCCAACAGATATTTTTCCTGTGTCCCTTCTATGTTTAAGACTGTGCTTGATATCAACAATACAACAACAACAAAAAATACCTGATAAATACCTGATGTGGCTGGCTCTCTCAGGAAGTTTGTGGTCAAATGGAAACAAATATGTCAAAACAAGTCACAAGGGGGGGATAGAGATGACTGAGTGAGTAAAGGTACCTGTGGCCCAAGCCAGCTGACCTGAGTTCCAACCCCAGACTTCAGCTCCCCCCAACATTTAGACTATAATTTGATTATTGAAATATTAGTCCTGTAGAAGTTTGTGTCTTGGTACTCAAGGCCAGGGGTATACATCAGTCAAACGTATGTATATTGACTAAGCGACTGAACATATACCATCATGAGAGACACAATTGCCATAAGAAAATGGTTATGGATAGCTACTCTGGTTTGACAAACTTCCATAAAGTTCCACCTTCACTTTGACAAGCCAGTGCACCCATGAAATATTTAACTTCCTCAGGTTGCAGAGTGGATGGATGGGTGGAGTATCTCCTCTTTACGCTCTGATAGCTAGCAATCCGTAAGTTCTACTGCCTGCAGCTGAATGTTTAATGTGGGCATTAATTTCTTTCTTTCCAGACACTTGTGAAACACTCTTGATTGCCTACTGTGTGCCAGACTCCACGGCAAGTGCTGACATAATAAGATGGAGTAGCAAGGTGCTTGCTCAAGCTCCTGGGAACCTGGTCATATAAAAGGAGAACTGCAGGAAACAAGCAGGCACATAAGAGAGCTGAAGAAATAATGTATATTGTTATCACAAGAAGTCAAGCTGGTCTGATGCTGTTAAACTTCAAGAGAATCTTGTCTATAGCATAACAGAGTGGAAAGGCTTTCCGTAACAATGTATTAGGCTACTAACTGTACTGATATATAGCTCTTACTTCAAGTTAGGTGCATAGGGTCTTCCTCAGTATCCAACTATATCCTCAAGTATTGTGAACCCTTCTGTACCACAGAAGTTAAGATGCGATTTTAGTGGGGACAAGGGAATGGTGGTATCCATCTTTATATGACACCTAGAGTGTGCTGTCAGTCTGAGTCTCACAAACATAACATTTAGAAGGCATGTTCATGTGTTTTACAAATACTGTGGTTTTCAGATTATGGTAGGTGATTTCCACAAACACATATGTGTTACTATTACTTGTTCTTAAAGATTATTGAATGAGAGGCTGGAGAGGTGACCCAGTGGTTAAGAGAATTGGCTGTTCTTCCAAAGGACCCAGGTTAAATTCCCAGAACCTACTAACTGTATGTAACTCCAGTTCCAGGGGACCTAACACCCTCACACAGATATATAGACATGCAGGTAAAACACCAATGCACATAAAAAATAAATTAAAATTATGGAATGAGATAAAATAATACAGGTATTTTTCTGCTTGATTCTCTACTTCTTTGCCTCTGCAGTGGATGGTTGCACTTTTCTGGACATTAGGTATTGTATTTCCTTAGTGTCACAGTATCCCTCACTGGTGGTGAGCAATGATTCCTGCTTTTATTACGAATTGCCAGGGTTCTGGAAAGGCCCCAGTAAGTAAGAGGACTTGCTTTGTAAATGTGAAGACCTCAGTCTGGATTCCAAGAGCCCACATAAAAAGCTGAGTAGAGTTATGCATGCTAACCACAGTCAATTGGATCCCGAGAGCTTGCTGGCCAAACTGTTAGCTTTTTATTCAGTAATAGGCATTGACTTGGGGCAATAAGTTCTACAGCAATATAGGAAGACATTCAATTCCTTGTTTGGTCCTCTGTATGCATATTTTCACACTTATGTACATGTGCCATATACAAATACTCTACCCCAAAACACACAAATTTCATGTATGCTTTGAAAATTATGCGGCTCCTGTATGATGAAAGTATTTATTTGGCTTTACAATAGTCAGGTTGGAAAAGCATTTGACAGATCAACTGCTGCATTCCCAGAGGTGACAACTGCCCCCCTCTTTTTCCTCTCTCCTCTCTCCTCCCTCCTCCTTCCTCTTCTTCCCTCCTCTTCCTTCCTCCTTGCCTTCCTCCATCCTCCTCCTCCTCCATCCTCCTCCTCCTCCTCCTCCTC
>NC_034595.1:53316274-53330010 GCF_900095145.1 Mus pahari
CTTCTTCTTCTTCTTCTTCTTCTTCTTCTTCTTCTTCTTCTTCTTCTTCTTCTTCTTCTTCTTCTTCTTCTTCTTCTTCTTCTTCTTCTTCTTCCTCCTCTTTCCTCTTTCTCCCTCTTCCTCCCCTTCCACCCCTTCTATGTTCTTCTCCTCATTCTTATAGGGTCTCGCTATGCAGCTCAATTGTCCTTAACTCAAACGATCCCAAGCTAGTGCTGAATTCCTGATCCTCCTGCCTCAGCCTTCTGATTGTGGACTTACAGGTGTGTTTCATTGCACCCAGCTCCCTGGAAGTGATTTCTAACACCTTCTTTTGGTTATTATTGTCTTCACTTTCTTCCTATAACATCAGGGTAATCTGTCAAAGACCATCATGATGAACAAGAAATAGGGGAGGGTTATGCTTGGGCTGCGCAGTTTGTGTGGACTTATTTAGCCTAGACCTTTGCATTCATGAGCAGGTTGAGACAGTTGACACTGTAGAACAGTTCCTAGGACCAATGCTTACACCAGCCCCTATGAGTGCTAACTCCCAAGCTGTGTGGTAAACACCCACAGTCAGCTCACACAACTCTGAGCTGAGATATATAAATATGCCTACTTAAACCTCACATACTAAGACTGTGGGTAACTTGAAAACTCAAGGTTATGCATGTATATTTTGCTTATATTCTAAAACACATCTCTCTACGGTATTGTGGTGGTTTGAATAAGCTTGGCTCATGGGAGGTAACACTATTAGGAAGTGTAGCCTTACTGGAGGAGGTGTAGTCTTGTTAGAGGAAGTATGTCATTGTAAGGGTGGGATCTGAGTTCCCTTATGCTCAAGCTCCATACAGTGTGGAAGAGTTTCCTCCTGGCTGCCACCAGAAGACAGTCTCTTCCTGGCTGTCTTTGGATCAAGACATAGAACTATCCTCCAGCCCCACATCTACTTGTACACTACTATGCTTCCTGCCATGATGATAATGGACTAAATCTCTGAAATGTAAACTAGCTCCAATTAAAGAGTTGCCTTGGTCATAGTATCTCTTCACAGCAATGAAATCCTAAGACAGATGAGAATTATATTTTAAGCTGGATTTCCAGGAAATTAACCATGTTCTGCATACTGTACCTATACATACTGCCCATAAAAGTGACATGTGATTTCCCAAGTTGAAGATTTTCTGACACAGAGTTGTGTGCAACTGTAGTGTCTGGGCATCCAGCTTGTTTCCATTTGTGCTTTCAAGGATTTTATAGATGATTATCCTTACAGATCATGAAGAGATAGGTGAGGTACTTGTGATGCTCAACTAAGTCGACCATTGTGATGTGGAATAGTTCAGATGGATGGAAAACAAATCAGGTCTTAGAACTCATCAGCATAGTTTGTCTTAGAAAGTGCTCCACACTGAGCTAATAGTGTTTTCAAGGATCACTTTTTAAAGACATGGAGAGTGTTGTGTTTGGTTGTTTTTTAAATTGTATATATGTGTGTTTCTTGAATTTGGGTTTGTGCAATGCCTGCAGAGGTCAAAATGATGGTGAAACATCCCCTAACTCAGTAGTTCTCAACCTGTGAGTTGTGACCACTTTGGAGGTTAAATGACCTTTTTGCAGGGGTCTCCTGGAAAACACATATTTTCATTATGATTCATAATAGTATTAAAGTTATGAAGTGGCAATGAAATAATTTTATGGTTGGCAGTTACCACAACATGAGGGGACTATATTAAAGATTCATAGCATTAGGAATGTTGGGAACCACTGTCCTAACTAAGTTACAGTTATAAGCCTCCTGATGGGGGTGCTGGGAGTTGAATTGAAGACTTTTATAAAGGCAGTGCGTGCTCTTAACTGCTTAGCCATTTCTCCAGCCCCTCAAAAGCCACTTTTGAATTAGTAAGTAAATTAGCATTTATTATATTGGAGTCACTTAGTAGCCAATAAGTTGAGATATATTGCCATTTTGCATGGAGTTCAAAATTGACTTTTCAAAGATCACCGTGTTAGTTCATGGGAGAACTAAGTCAGGGCTCTTGAGATCCTGTCCACTGGTGCACGTCACCAGCTACTTTCCACATGCCCACATTCACAGCCTCCTCGCATCTTCCCCACCCCACCCCGTGACCACACAATTTTAAGAAAGGACATTCGTACGCACAGATCATATTGCCTTTTCTGGTTCAAATGCCTGGTGCCAGGTAAAAAGCTATTTTCTAAATCCAGTAAATCTTGTCAGGCTAGATTCAGTGCAACTCTGTGATGGAATGGACAAATTACAGATGGCAGCAATAGTTTGTTTCCGGGTTCAGGGAGCAGTTCTTATCCACTTTATTCGGTCCTTTAAAGTTTCCTCTTGGAAATTGTCCCAAATCACTCAGCAAGAAAAGCTAGAATGAAAAAAAACCTGCCTTGGAATGGGACAGGTGTCTTTAATGATATATCGACATCTGAGGCTCTATTGGTCATGCCCCAAACTAAATTGTTGGCAGTCTTGCGCAAGTCAATAGAAATAAAATAAACATACTTTCTCTTGTAAAAACCACATTTCATTGGTATCATTAATATGATAATTTCCTGTGAAATTTTCTGTAAAATGGTCCTTTGTTAACCAAGTCTTATCTGTTCTTGAGGAAAAGATCACAGAGCACTTTTTTTTTTCCTGCAAATCCCTTCTTTCTACAATTCTATTTCCCTTAACTTCCATGCTTAACTTTCTTCCCCCTAGCAAATGTGTATTCTTAACATAACTGGTTACAACTCCCCTACTATGAAATATATCCTTATGAAGTATCCACATCAACTGTTATTAGTTTATTCACAGAACTGCGCAGGCAATATGAGATTCTGAACTTCGATTATTTCTACCTTCCTGCAAGGAAATAATGTTTCTGCACTCACTCTGTACAGCCTGGAAGTCCCAGGCACCATTTGATCTGCATTTCGTTTCTATAAACTTGCCCTACTCTAGATGTGTCACAGGAATAAGATCAGACAATATGTGATCTCTTGGGATAGGCTTCTTCAACCGTTATCTCCAAGATCCACTCCTCTTAAATGTTTAACCGTGTTCTATCATATGGATGTAATGCATTTGGCACTCATCATCCGACAGGTGTCTGGGCTGTTTCTGCATTATGGTTATCATGAGCATATCATACGGTAACCCTCTTTAAACTTTTCAGGAATTGGCAAGCTTTGCCAAAGTGGTTGAACGATTAATGTCACAGAAAACTAATGAATATTTGGTACTTCCAACCCTCACCAACAAGTCCTTTTGCTGTTTCACTATTTCACTTATCTTTGCCATCCCACTGAGGGTAAATGACCTGTCATTGTGGTCTTTAAGCACATCTTTCTTGAATAATGGTATCTTTTTCTATGCTTAAGACCCGTTACAATATACTTTTTTTTTTTTTTTTTAAGAAAAAGCTATTAATGCCCACTTTTAAATGGCTTTACTTGTCTTCTAATTATCAAATTTGCTATACAGTTTGGACACAGTTGTATCTGATTATCAGTTATATAACTCACCTGTAATTTTCCATCCTCCAGGTAATTGCTGTTGGTTAGCTTCCTGTTTAGTATTATTTATGACACAGTATTTTGATTTCTTTTTTTTTTTTTTGCCACGTATGTTTTTGGTGTTATGTAAGAAACAATTGTATAATACAATGCTTTGAAATTTTTTTACTATGTTTTCTTTAAAGAGCTTAATATGGCTTAGGTTTTGACATATTACATATTTTGAGAGAATTTTTCATGTGCTATGTGGTAGTCAAGATACATTTTCTATGCATAGGTGTCCAGTAGTCACAGCACCACTTATTGAAATGACTATTATTTACTCCATTGGACTGTCTTGACACCTTTGTAGAAGATCAGTTGTTCATAGATACACAAGTTGATTCCTAGACGTTCAATCCTATTATTTATATCTATGCCTATACCCATACCCATACCCATACCTATTCCTGTACCTTCACCCATACGTATACCTAGATAAGCCATTGTTGTATTCTAATTCATTATAAGTTGTTTTGAGGTTCTTCTTAGTGCTCCCTACTCTTTCTTCTTGGACTGAACCTATGGCCTTACACATGCTAGGCAAGAGCCTACCTCTCAACTGTAACCTAAATCCCTAGAGCTAGGACAGTTTTACTATATTCCTAGTAGGCCAGCTATTCTTACAATAAAAGGATGTGGAACTTGGCACATGCTTTTTCTTTCTGTATCTACAGAGATAACTCTTTTAAAATATTAATTAATATGGTGGCATATTACTTTCGTTGACTTTTAAATATGAAACCAACTTCCTATTCTTTATCATGGTATATCATGCTTTTCTACATTATGGATTTAATATGCTGGCATTTGCATCTATGTCCATAGTAACCACTGGCCTATATCTTTCTGTGGATTCGGAATGGTGCTGGCTTTGTTAAATGAGTTGGGAAGGCTTTATTTTTCATTTACTTTCCAGAAGGCTTTCATACGGTCTTGTGTTCACTTTTTTTTTTTTTTTTTTAAGAGTTTGGTAAAATTCAACAGTGAAACCATCAAGTCCTGAGATTTTCTTTGCTGAGTGTTTTGCAGATCAAGAATGTACAAGTAAGAGAACAATAGAGTGTAATGGAGCACAACTGTTGGGTTTTAAGAAGCAGTTTAGGATGGCTGGGTGGCAGGAACTGAAGAGACACCCTGCTGCCTGCCTGTTAGAGTCCCTTTTGTCAGATTCAGGTCTCTCCCTAATGTGGGACTTGCTTAATCTCTTGTTTCTGACTGTTTCTTTCATACTGTAGGCACCATGCATGACAAACTAGTCTTAGAAATCAGTGCTCTTCTACAGGCACAGTGTTAAGATTGACAATGAACCTATAACCAATTTTCCAGAAGATAATATCTCTATCATTCCATAACTTTGTGCATAAAACTCTTGTTCCAAGACTTCTGGTGATTTCATGTGTGATTGGCCTAAGGTTGAAGGTTCACTTCTGGTATCACCTTCACAATACAGACTTGGTTCATGCTGCAGATGTCTGTAGTAGGGAAGAATACATAACATCCTGGATAGCTTTTGTTTATCTTCCTACTGCTTGCCTATCATAAATACTCATGGCAGGAACCGTGTTTGATTCATGTCTTTATCCCAAAGCTGCTAGAATGCATGACACACAGTCCACATGTAATAAATATTTGCTGAATTAATGGAGAGGCAGGATTTCTAGAATGGGATTTTCCCCTTCATTTCGAAGAGCTGAGATATTATCATGATTCTCTGTATTTCTCAAAACACCTGGTGCAACACTGATAAATGCTCATTGTAGGGAATGCTGCTGAATGACAAATTAATATTATAATGTCAGCAACACATTTTGAACTCGCATAAAAGGTACCACAAAACATCAAAGTAGCTATAAAAATTGAAATGATAAAAATCTATTTGGATGACATCTCTTTTTGAAAACACAAAGCTAATTCTGTTGTGTTTTGATACGTAATTACACTTGAAGGTTTTAGATGCAACAGAGCTGTGTTTGGGAATTCTGGTGATCACAGCATCACCGCTTGATACCAAGAAGGGAAAATCCATTTTGTAAGCTTTGAAAACGAGCGACAAGCTTCGTTTTCAGTGTCTGGAAGCAATTCCCAGGGTTGTTTATGGAAATGTCTTAGACTTTAGAAAACTCAAGAACACTGTGGGATTTACAACGACGGGACCAGATCTGCAGCTTCTTATCTTCTCTCTTGTCACAAGACAAAGGTGGACAAGCAGAGTGGCTGCATTGTCCATGGAATGAACAGCATACCCACCATGCTACCTAATCAAGATTAGGTCTTTTAGATATGATGGTAAGGCCTCCACCACCAAGGGTTTTTCAGAGAAACAGATATAGATTACTCTCTGTCCCTCTGTCTCTCTGTCTCTCTCTGTCTCTGACTCTCTCTCTGTCCCCCCCCCCCGTGTGTGTGTGTGTGTGTGTGTGTGTGTGTGTGTGTGTGTGTGTAAAATGACATTGTTTTAAGGAGTTGTCTCATAGAGTCATGGAGTCTAGCAAATCCAAACCTTGCTAGTCTAGCTGGTAGACTGGAAACTTGGGCTGGAATTGAGCCTGAAGTTTCTAGGTGAGGTCATCATTTTGGAACTGTGGAAGTTATTGGTGCTACCACTTTGAGGAAGGACCTCATCTTCCTTGGAAACCTGTCTTTGCTCTTCAGATGACTGGAAGAGATGCTGCACACTATTTAGGGTAATATTCCTCACTTAAATAAAGCAGCTGGAGGATGTCAACCACATCTGCAGCTGTTTTACAACAATCCAGATGACTGGCTATGTGAGTACTATAGACTAATGGATATGTAACAATTATAACAAGGTTCTTTGACACTTAACCTCAGCTTCTCCTGCCCACACCATGCATCTCCTCTTCCAGGCTTTCATGCCTACACTTAGTTGCTGCTTCTGTTCAGAGTCCTGCTTTTTTCTGTCTTTCAGTGGCTGTGCTGGACCCTTCATCCCTATCCTGGACTTTCCCTTTCATTCCCAGGTATCCTATTTTTACCTGTCTTCCTGTACAAGAGTCCTTCCTAAACCTGGATGCTCCCCAATTCCAGTATCATCTCTTGAACCTCCGACATAGTTGTTGGCTATGAGGTCTCCTGGCTCTGCTTCATATTATTCTTAAATATATTTGTGGCAGCTGTTCCCATCCCCGTGTCCTGAATTGCTCCAGAACCTCATGATTTTTTTTTGTTTGTTTGTTTGGTTTGGTTTTAATATCTTTGTTCCCCACAGGTGATAGATTATCATTTGTGTACCCATCTTTATCCTCAGTTGGCCAGCTACTGTGCCAGCCTCCCAGGATACAAAGATCAATTAGCCAAGCTTCTCACTCTCTGAAACAGCACAGGCTTGTGGGGAAGGCAAGTAAGCAAGCTGTGAGTGTCCATTAGAATTTGGAGACGAGTTAATTCCTGATGGAGAGGTGTAGTCTCTCCCGGTCAGCATCCCTCCACCCCTCCACCTAAACTCTCCTACCAACAGACCTTATTAGCCAGACCATGGCTTTCAGGGTGCTGAGAGCTCTGTCCTCACAAGACTTGTGGGGGAGAAGCGTATGTGGCGTGACGTGAGGAGCATGAAGGAGGGCAGTGGATCCAAAAATAGCTCAGTTGCTAAGATGCCGGATGCATGCCATGCTGGTAATTCATTATTTGGGTTTAGAATTAACCTATCAGAAAACGCATCTGGAAGAAATGTCAGATACCTGTGGTAAGGTCTCTTTCAGAATCCCTTCTCGGCTTCTTTTTGTCTGCTTCCTTTTTTTCCTCCTTTAAGACTTAGCTACATTGACCTCTCTTGCAGACTAAGGTGGTAGGGGTTTCTCCTCAGGTCCCATAGCATCCTGTACCTGACACATTTTGGGTTTTCATCCTTTCTTGCTTTTCTGCTTATTGTTTGCCACTAGACTGAAGTCTCACAGAAAACATCTTTTCCTCTTTATGGGCTCAACATCTGCCACAGTACCACTTAGGAGGATGCTCTTTATGGGTTTGTGGGTGGATCCAAGTAGTTCTGTGTGACATAGATCTGCCATTGCCCTTCTGCTATGAGCACATGTGAGGGACAGCTTGGAGAAAGAGAACTGATAAGTAGATAAAGAATGTAAGATAAGGGGCCTCAGAGAAGCCGTGATGTCCCTGGGGTTGTTCTAGACTCTGCTCTCTGTTGCCATCTACTTGTTTCGTTGGTTCATAAAATAGTTCTTGAATTAAGCATGCTCTTCTGATCATTTTGTGACGATAGCATGCAAGCTGCAGTGCCCAGCAACTGGCAGGAAGTCTGTCAAGTCTAAAGGATGCTCCACATGCTTTATTTCTAAAGGAAAAAGGATTCAGCCTGTCTTTCCTTCTGTGTGATGAAAACACAGACTCCTTCCCCTTCCTTCTCTTCCTGTTCTTCTCCTTCTGCTGCCTCTCCTCTCTCTGCCTCACCTCCCCCTGCATCTCTTCTCCCTGCCTCTCCCCCATCTCTACTCTACAACCCCTGTCTCTCCTCCATCCACATCTCTCCTTATCCCCAACCTCTCCTCTCCTCTCATCTCTCTGTCTCTTCTCCCATCCACCCTCTCTGCTTCTCCTCCCCCACTGCTTCCCAGCCACTACTCTTTCCTCTTAGCTTTAAGGAAGAAGTGAGTAAATACAGGTAAAACATGCCCCACCTCCCCACTTAGTCCTGGTTGCAAAAGAAAACACAAACTTTTACTCCATTTACAGGGCTAGAGTTTTTGAGATGCAGCCAGACCTGTGCTAAAGTCAAGACAGAAGCCAAGAAATCACTGGAGTCCACGATGGTCCATGTTGCTTTCCCTTGCTGAGAGCTCTGTCTCTCCTGATGCCTCTTCTCTCCACAGAGTTGCTCTACTTCCCCTGCTCTGCCTGTCCTCCATGTCCCTTCTACTTCATGTCCATGCTCACTTTGTGCCTCCTCACCATTTCACATGATCCATCATGGCCACTCCCAATTTCTACCATCTCAGGCCTTTTCCACAGTAAGCATATTTGTTTCCACACTGATAGCTCATGGACAACTAATTTTAATATTTCTACAAATATGTTTTTAAAACTAACTTAGGATTGAACAACAGATCCATTAATTGGCCTTAATATAACCAACAGCTAATCACATGACAGCCTATCCATTGTCACCTTTAGATTTGTGTGTGTGTGTGTGTGTGTGTGTGTGTGTGTGTTTACATGCACCATGCACATGCATACACATGTACAAAATTTACAAGATGCCAAGAAGCATGGCATCTCAGTATAATTTTTAGCTGCTAATACAAAATATGTCTCTGGTAAATTATAATGAAAAGTAGATTATTTTGTCTAAAGGTTCTGACCCAAATCTGGTAAAGTTTTCTTGATGATGATAATCTTGAAGTGGTACAGAGAATCTTATGATGATGAAGCTAAGAGACCAAGTAAAACTAAGAGCTTTTTGATGGCAGATTCATTCTCAATACAACCCAATAATCCATATTTCATGGATATGTAGTTAAATCCGTTAGTTACATGGATACATAGTTAAATCCATTAGTTACATGCATACATAGTTAAATCCGTTAGTTACATGGATACATAGTTACATTAAAGGCTAGTCCTATTCATGAGGGTAGAATCAAATCCCCTGTAAGGATCTCACTTGGTCTCATGTGATAATGTCTTATTTGTGAGACTTAAATTTCACCAAGAGTTTTAGAGGGAAACCTTTCATCCCATATAAGACCCGACCACCATGAAAGTCTTAACTCTGCCCATACAGAAACAACTTCTCATCAACATCGTTAGTACTGACCTGCCAGCTAGTCTCCCTTCTCAGACAAGGATCAAACCATGATATCGCCTGTTCATTATCACCAAAGGCGTTTATCATCCTAACCAGTAGAAAGCTATCTGTTACCACCTTCTCTGGTCTGGTGTCACGCCCCTGCTCAGTTTCCCAGAACCATTGTTATTCATGACATTTATATGATTACATGTTCTTGACTTTGCATGTGAAAGAATAGGGAGAGATGGGAATATGGAATGGAGGGAGGATACATTTAAGAGGCTTGTTGATTGAATTTCATATCTAGATGGCAATGCCTTGAGAGCCTCACGACCCATCACTGCCTTTGACAGAGGAGCGTTTGCTGCACCCTTCCAACAGAACTCACAAACAGCATCTGCACTTTCATCTGGCTTCAGATTTCATCAGAATGAGTGAGTGAAAGGAACAGAAATGTGTGAGCTCATTGGGACACCAACAATTTCTTCACTTTTCAAACTCAATAGCTATTATTGTGGAAGACAATGAAAGTATTATAAGCAGAACTCAAATGAGAAGCCATCAGGACATGTATGGTGTCATCATAAATATTTGAGATGGGGACATGATAGAATGCTTTGTGAGATGCAGTTTGAGAAAGACCAGAGTGAGTGTTCACTTAGTTCATGGTATTAAACACCTGGTTCTTATACAGCTTTTGAAATAGACAATGCACATTTATTATATTTAGTATATGCCCTGTTCCTAAGGTGTCACTGCATCTCTCTTCTGAATACATTTTTTTTGTCACTGTTTCAGTTCTCAGTATTCTCCTCATATACCACATCTCTCATGAAATAAACCCCATGCCTCTTCCCTTACTTACAATAAAGCCCACAAACTGTGCCTCTTCACCATCTCCATTTTTCAACCTAGTTTTCATGCTCACAGCTCCAGTGACATTGCTTCTTTTATCAAGGTTGTTATTGGGACCAACTATCTTGTCTATTCTGTTGTACCTCCTCAAACATTTTCCTCTCCTTAGCTTCAGACAGTCTGCCCCACTGATTTCCCAATAGTACCAGTGGATGCTCATCTTCCAGACACATAGGGTCCACAATTCAGTTCCTGTCTGTCTCCTCTCACATAAACTGAACTCTGGCCTTGACCCTTGTCTGTCAGCCAATGGCTGCCAGAATCATATCTTCAATCCGATTCTTTCCCTTCAGCTCCAAGTCTGTGGCCACATCGGCATCTTCCCTTTGTGGACCAGGACTTCAAACTCATAAGCCAGGAGTAGAACCTGAGAGGACTCTACTGTAAAGTAGGGGTCCACTTATCACATGAGGCTCTGCTCTTTTCCTCAGGCTAGGCATTTCAGTCAGTGAGTTCGCTCAGGCCTTGCACATACACCTGCACTTTGACTTCTGATTACCACTAGGCCACTGCTCACCAAGGCAAAGCACCATCAACACCTAGCTTGTCCTTCTGAAATATTCATTGACTGGAGGGTTCGCCTTTGTCCTATCTCCTTCAGTCATTTCTCCAGAGTGATTATTTTTAAAACCAAACCATCCAATGGGCCTCATTCATGCTCTAGTGAAAGATAAGGTTTGTTTTGTTTTGTTGAACCTATTCTTGGAGTTTTGTCCTTTCGCCTAGTGAAATTACAAAGTTGAGAAGAGAAAACGTGAACTTTCAAGCTGTTTTGGTCCATCCCCTGATAAAGTGCCAAGGTTCCCAGTGACTGCAAGGACCCTGCCTGGGGTCCCAAACCCTAGCACACTTGCATATTGTCACCTTTGCCACCATACATATTGCTTTAGAGACTCTTGCATACTCTGTATCTTGCCTGATACACACTTAAAAATTACTTTGGGGAATTTTCAGTCAAATAAGCATCGGTAGTATGCTGTGTTCCTACTTTGTGCCTGGCATCTTAGGCCCATCATCTTATTTGATTATTGCCTTCCTGAATTAAGTACCTATAGTAGATTCATAGTGCTATAGGTACTATAGTAGGTACCTATAGTACTTATAGTAGTTATCTCAGTCATTAATAATCACCCTTCCCTCTGGTAAGAGGTCTCACTTGCTCATCGAAACACTGCAGGTTTTAACACGTCTTTGAAATTGCCACCTGCTGTCTAGAAGAGTTGACATGCTCATTGCCAACAATGAGCAAATGAAGGCTGCCACATGGGACTTTTACAATAAAGACTAAAGCAGGGAAGAGCCCTTCCTTCTCATCATGAGGCTGAGGCACAGAGCATGACTGTGTCCCTTGTGTGAAAGGGCTTGACTAACAGGCCTTGCTTGACATATAGAGACTAGGGACAGTGCAGAGATAGGGACCAAGAACTGTTGAATCTTTCTATTCAGTATTGCTTGAGGTTGGCACTGTGTCTACCCTTTCATCTATTACAATGGCTTCATTATAGGGCCCAATAGTTCCTCTGTTTTACTTGTGCCCATTTTAATTAGTTGCTCGGCACTCACCAATTCAAGATCTTTAAATAGTGCAGTATATTATATCCTCGCTTTACGGTTGCAAACCTCAAAGCCCAGGAAATTAGATTACCTGTTACCAATTAAGAAACTAAATGAGATTTGAATTCAGGTCTGTGTAGTTCCAGTATCTCCCTTTCTGCTCTACTGAGTTGCCATTATTTTATTTAGTACACAGTAAGTAGAGTTAAACATATGACACAATCTACTTAGTGTCATCTTTAATGGGGACAAGCCTCTAATATATCCACAAAACTGGGAAAAGGTTCTAGGTGTCCAAGCAGCCCCACACTGGTCTCTGAACAAGTCCCTTTATTTGTAAAATGGCCAGGTTTGAGTCAATAGCCACTGATGGTCTTCTCTTTACAGGAAAGTTTTCTAATGTCAAATTGATTCTTAGTACCTCTGAAGATCCAATTATACCGACTGTGCCTCTAGGATTTATTTAAATATGAAAACAAAGCACATCAGGAGGGGGTGCTTGTGTCAGACTTCATGATGAGCCAAGTTGGCTTGTGGCCCTCCAGCAGCACGGAGAGCAGCTCTGTTTAAACTCCGGGATGTTATTGTTTCCAGATCACAGTCTCATCTTAAAGGACGCACACACTGTCAGGCAGGAATTAAAAAATATTCTCAAGCAGCCTTTTAGAAGATGAAAAGGTGGCTCCTTTCCCTTCTGAAATTACAGTATACTCTCCTAAGTCTTGGAAACTCATCATTCAGAGAGGTTATTATAAGTGCCTTGCTCTTGCTTTCACACCGAGTACAGAACAATTTGTACAGCAGATCAAGGCATGAATGGATGACAGGTTTGAACCCAGAGCCAGTGCCAATTAATAGCTACAGTTATGCAAATCTGAAAACCAGCACATACATGGACACACACACATGCACATAAATTCTTCCACATAGAGTACCCCTCAACATGCATGTACATACACACACACACACACACACACACACACACACACACACACATACACACACACACCTGGTGGGAGCTTTTGGAGAATTGCCCAAGTCTAAAATATCAGGATACTGTTTCTGAGTGAGTAAGTATCTGGTTGAACACTCAATTCTTTGAATAAGAAATCAATTCATCCTTATAAAACTCTTTTCTGCAGAAGTTCTAATATTTTGAAGTTCTTATTTAGATGGTCTTTTGCTATTCACAAGGTATTTTCACACAAATTACCCATTTTCCCTCCGAAGCTACAGAGATCGTGCTGTAACTATTACGCACATTCTGCTTCCTTGCTTGCAGCGTCACATGACTCTGTGACCATTTGCATAAACGACCCTTCGGTTCAGTGACTTAGCCTTGTTCTAAAGATCAACCACTTATCCTCTGCTCTTTCACCCAGACTTCTGGCAGTGTAAAAGCATCAGTGATTTATGGGTAAACACATCTGGGCTAGACTCTCAAATTCACTAGCTTTGTGACTGTAAGCACATGACTTAATCTTTTGGCTATCTGATTCCATTGTCTTTGAAACAGAGTTGATGGCAACAAAATTGTAAACTTGTTACAGTCTATGAGAATCACATAAACCCCATGGTACTTAGCAATGCCCATATCACACTCATGCATGGCAGGCACTCATTGAAGGACTCATCTTAATCCAAGTGTTCTTGACTGATGAAGAAGTGCCCTGTTCATAGCTGGCTCGTGAGTGTCTCTGGACTGTCCAAATATTCAGCGAAAGTTTTGAGTGTGAGGTCATCCCTGGGATGTTTTGTGGGTTTTCTGCCTCTTGACTTTGTCCATATTGGGAAAATAACATTCAGGGACAAGCTTGTAATTTTACAGGTATTTTGGGTACTAAGGGGTTATGTGCTTGCCTACTATGATTTTTTTCCATTCTGGTACCCTGTGATCCCCTTGCCTAACACACATACACACACACACACACACACACACACACACACA
>NC_034595.1:53330030-53372375 GCF_900095145.1 Mus pahari
ACACACACACACACACACACACACACACACTGCACACAAAGATAGTCTGACAATGTGTGGCATATGGAGAGTAGAACATCTCCAGACTCTACTATTAATCATTCAGAACTAGTTACTGAATTCAATAGATGTAATAAACTCTACTAGAGGGTGCATCAGGCTTTGAGTAGCCAGCTAACTGCCCACTTTTCCATAGCTACAAATTTCCATTTGCTTGCAGCCTGTACTGACTTCTGGTCATAGTATGTGGGTAAGGTGATGAGGGCATTAAATAAACCAATGAAAGAATTAAGGATTGTGAATTTTTAGGACAAAAGTCAATGAGCTAGCTATTATGTTTACAATAAGCCAACCCAACATGATCTGAAGTCAGTTGTCTCATCTTGATTATGGACAGGTCATTGCCATCTCCTGAGCTGAGCTGTCATCGTTGCTTACTCCTTCCCTACATTTTACTTACTACACTGTTGAACACAGTGTAAGACAAATCCTCTGTCAGACTCATCTGAGAAATAGAAACAGCAATACTGTCTCAAAAGGTCCTTCTAGCAGTAGATAAGGCTTACAAGTCACTAAGATCCCAAAGAACTGTGATGCCAGGCATAAAGACTGATACGGCAGGTTTTGTTGAAACTGATGCTTTGCCTGAACATCAGTTTCCTTAATCATACAAAGGAAATACATATACTTTTATCACAAGATTGTGGTGGCAGCTAAATATGCAAGGAAGTTTTTTTTTTTGAAATTCTAAAATCGGATTTAATAATTCTATTTTTAATTGCTTGTTTATTTGTATAAAATTCTATAACGATCACAGCCAGCATTATTGCTGCTTTTATTATTTGTAAGTAAAATGGCACAGATCCTGAGATGGCTTACAAGCAAAACCAAATAATCAGATTATGTTCAGAAGCTCAACATTTATTATAATATACTTCAGCCAATTATGTCATGTCTTTAAAAAATTATTTATTTACTTACTTATTTATTTAACGTATATGAGTACACTGTTGCTATCTTCAGATATACCAGAAAAGGGCATTGGATCCCATTACAGGTGGTTGTGAGCCACATGTGGTTGCTGGGAATTGAACTCAGAACCTCTAGAAGAGCAACCAGTTCTCTTTAACCGATGAGCCATCTCTCTAGCTTCTTAAATTCATGTTTAAGCACTTAAAATTTGTTAGAGAGAAATCAACTTTATGATGTCATTTAACATTAGTAAGTTGAAAAGTTAGTAGCATAAACCAGTGCTGTCCTAATTAAACTATTGCCAGCTGCTCTGGGCCAGGCTGTACAGGTCCCCACTGGTACTGCAAGAGGTACCGCAGTCACCTTTCTTTGGAGCCGCTTGTTCAGGAAAGTCTGTTGGTTGGTGAGGGGCAACCACGCCTGAATCCAAGATCTGTGCATAGAACCTGTTGGAACAGAAAAGTCAAAAAGAACCATTTGTACATACACTCCTGAAATAAAGTTTTCTCTTTGCCAAGCCTAAGGATTCTCCAGTATTGCTTTGGAAGGGACCAAGAACCACTGTTACAGGACGTGAGGTTTACTATACAAGAAACAGCAGTCAGTGCTCACATGTAACAGCTGACAAGGGGATACTCAGGGCTAAGTCACACCTCTCAGGGGGTACTCAGGGCTAAGTCACACCTCTCAGACCGATTTCCTTTGAGTCACTGCCATGATATTTAACTGCAGCCATGAAAACTTGTGAACTACTTCCTTAGGTTCAGTTTTTATTTTAAAATGAGAACAAAATCATCCTTACTTCAGAGGAGTATTTAGAAGACACACACACACACACACACACACACATAAATGTTGAATATATATATATCTATATATATATATATTGTTGTAACATTTAGTGAGAGATGCAAGCCAGAGGTGACTCATTTTGCTAAGACTGACACTGGAGAGCCATTAGGTTTCTCTCAGGAAACTCAAAGGACATTTTTCTTTCTTCAGTTGCACAAATTAAACTAAATCAATTTCACTGTTAAAGAACTTATATTGCAGACACCAAGAAATGCATACAGCCTCTTCCACACATATCAGAAAATAAATAAAAATACAAAGGGGCTGGACAATATTTCAAAAATAAGATCAACACACAAAATCAAATGTAAGGCATCATGTATGTATGCATGAGTAATGTACAACTTGGAAATTAAATTAAAGTAATTATATTAGCAATGGCATCAAGAAGAAAGTACTTCAAAATAAAATTTCCATGAACATGCAAAGCTTCTATGCTGTAAACACTTTCAAAATGTTCTAAAAGTGCTAAGTGGAAAAGCATCCAAATATACACTAAAGAAAAGAAAGATCAACTAGACTTAACTAAAATCAAAAATTATATACTTTCTTTGCATCTAAGAATATTATTTTATAACTAAAAAGACAAAAATAGACTTTTTAAAAACAACTGAAAAGGCAAAGAATGGGAGAAAATACAAGTAAATCATGTACCTGTGAAGCGTTTCCTTCCAGAATATACCAGCAGCTGCTATAGATCTGCAGTAAGACTCTACATCACCCAGTCTTTTAAAACAAGAAAATAAATACATATTTGTTTTCTTTGAGGTTTCTGTTTCTTCATCTTACAGTGTTATGGATCAACCTAACAGTCTTGTACTAATTATGCCAGGACGCTATCACAACTACACCCCAGGCCTTCGGCAGAAAATTTGAGTCTTCATTTCTCCAAAGAGGATATATAAGTGGCCAACACCCAACAAAATGTGCTGGATATTACTAACTTTCTGGGATATGCAAACCAAAACCACAATGAGCTGACCACTTTACACCCCCTCAAATGTCTATCACTAAAATGGCAGACAATAGCATATGTTCGAGAAGAGACTAAGAAATTAGAACTCACATTGTGGTTGGGAAAGTTACAGTTTTTTAAAACATTAGACAAGTTATGATACAACCTCGTGACTTCATTCTGAAATTCATCAAGCAAAACTGAAAATGTGCATTTGTACAAATACTTATATATGAGTGAATTTATAGAAGCTATATTCATTAATAATAGCTTAAGAAATTGAAGCAAGGCCAATGTCAGTCAACACAAGCAAAATGAGATATATCCACAGGAGGTACTTTTCATAATAAAAAGCAATGAAACTCTTATGCATATTACAATATGAGTGAAGCTCTATGTTGAGAGAGAAACCACATATTGTACATGACAATTTTCCTAGATTCATTTCTGTTGCTATGATAAAATATCCTGGCAAAAAGGAACACAAGGGAGTAAGTTTTTCACTCTGCTTTTCACTTCCAGGTCAGAGCTCATTGTGGGGAAGTCTAGCCAGGAGTTGTGTATTCACAGTTAAGAGCAAACAGAAGTGAACACCTGTGTGTGTGTGTGTGTGTGTGTGTGCTTGCATACTTGTGCTCAGCTAAATTTCTCTGTTACATAGTTCAGTACCTTTGCACAGGGAAGGGTACTGCTCACAGTAGGATGAATCTTCCTACATTCATAAGTTTAAGGTAGACAGACCCACAGGTCAACATCATGTAAATAATCTTTTATTGAGACTCTTCCAACGCTATTCTTGACTGTGTTAAATTGACAATTAGAATGAACCATTATAACAATGTTGTATATAGACAATATGTGTGACATATACAAGTATTATGTATAGTATATATGCATACTGTATGCTTTAATATATGTGATCTGTTTAGGATAGGCAAAGCACTGAGACAAAAAAAATTAATGTTTACAAGGAGGTATAGGTAATGATGGATAGAAATTTGATATCTTTAGGGATGAGGACAATATTAAGAAATTTGATAGTGGTGACCAGTGCATTATTGTATTTTCACTGTAATTGAACACTTTATAAAGATGTATTGTTCAGCAAGTGAACCATATTTTAAGGTATTTTAAAAAAAAAAAAAAAAAAAGGAGTGCAGGATTTTTTGTTAATCCCTCTAAACTGCAAAAGAAAATAAGGCTGTATTTTCTTTCTTTCTTTCTTTTTTATTTATTTATTTATTTATTTATTTATTTATTTATTATATGTAAGTACACTGTAGCTGTCTTCAGCCAGAAGAGGGCGTCAGATCTTGTTACGGATGATCATGAGCCACCATGTGGTTGCTGGGATTTGAACTCCAGACCTTTGGAAGAGCAGTTGGGTGCTCTTACCCACTGAGCCATCTCACCAGCCCCCTTTCTTTCTTTTTAATCCTCTTTTCAAGAGTAAAATCTTAGCCACGCTTCATCTTTAAAAACTTCTTGTCAGAGATTCCCAGGTGGCCTTTGTAAATTTATCGCTCTTTACCTACCCCAAAGCAATCTGTCAGATGCGTTCAGAAGTCACCTTGCCATCTGGTAAGTGACCAGAGCCTCGGTCACCAGGGTCTTCTTCCTTTTTATTGCTCAATGGTCGTGTGGATTGATTGCCTTACCACCAGGGAGTATAAAGCCCTTCCCTCCAAGAGTTGTTCTTGGCCAGGGAAGATGGCTTTGTGGGTAAAGAGCCTGCTGCACAAGTTTGAGGACCTGGATTTGGATCCCAGCATCCATGTAAAAGCGTCACACAGTAGCATAGGTTTTATAGCTCCAGTGCTGGGGGAAAAGAAACAGGTGGATCCCTGCAGCTCACTGGCTAGTCATATAAACAAAATGATGACATTCCAGGTTTAGTGAGAAACCTTTTCCTCAAAAAAAAAAAAAAAAAAATCACAGAAGATCCCTGACAATGTGATCTGGCTTCCATGTGTATTAACATGAATGTGGGTATATATCATTCTGGGCACAAGTTATCCTGGCCTAAACTATCGCCTTCACAAATATCACTTGCATTTAACCATAAATTAAGCCAACTGTCTTCTCTTCTTGTTACCCATAAACCTATGGACCGGTATTCATTTTAATTTATGAATGAATTTTTCAGCAAACATTTATTGAGTACCTCCATTATACTAGGCAATAAAGTAGACCCTGCCAGTTAAGCAGCGAAAGGATGATAGTCTCTTTTGAAGTGTCCCTGTGCAATGATACTAATGTGATGAATATTAAGTTATACATTAGTGACAGAGACTGCGAGGGATGACGCAGTAGAGCGCAGAAGCAGGAAGGCCAGGCACAGCCTCTGTAAGACGTTGACATTAGAGCAATGACCTGAGAGGGACTCGTGAGTGGGCGCTCACTCTGAGACGTTGCTTTCTCTTGGTTGGGCAAGTTTGTTGCTGGTGGGCTCTATGCCAGCAGAGCTCTCATTGTAGCCTACGCTGGCCTTGAACTCACTTCAAATCCTCCAGCTTCAAACACATGAGTACTGAGATTCTAGATGTGTGCCATGACTCCTCGCTGAGAAGAGCCTTACAAAAAAATAAAACTTAAGGAAACGGACACTGAAAATTTTCGTGCAGAAGAATTCCTGGCATGACAGGAACAGCAAAAGCCCCTGGCTGAGCACGTGAAAGAGGGGCCAGAGAGACGCTCATACCTGGGACTTGAGCTTATGGTGACTTTGGTTCTGATTTGGGACATAGTGGAGATGAGCTGCGGAGTTCTGACTGGTGGATAATCTGTGATCTGGGTTTTCAATTAATTTTCTGGATGTTATTCTGAAAGCATAAATGGAAGGACAGAAGAGCAAAGTCCAATTAGCAAAGACCAAAAGGTCGACCTTCTTACATACACACATGATACATACTTGCATACATACATGATACATACGTGTATACATACATATGTATGCCAGTTGTTGCCATCACAAAAATGTGTTTGTTCCTAAGGTCAGCTTCGCTGGGGCATAATGAGGGAGAGGAAGCAAAGAGGTGGGAGTAAACCTGAAATAAACCGGGTAACCCTCCCAGGAACATGGATTCAGCTAAAATACCCTGTAATCGGGATGTCAGATGTAGATAAATAAGAATAAAGCCCACAGCGAAACACAAAGGTGACTCCACATAAGCCTGCCTTTTTCATTTGACTGAAGATTGCTGTTGCTAGTAAAATAATAACCATATTTTACCCAGGATCCAGAACACTGGCACCCCTGACTTCCCTCTTTAATGTCTTTTGGGTACGTTTACCCCCTTAGTTCCTTGAGGCAATCTAAAGGTCTTTGAATCTCTTCCTGCTATGCTAAGTTAATGGTGATCCCGTGCCTTGAGAGATCATTGCATCTATGGAGAGACCAAGCTTCCTGGGCCAAGAGTTGAAGTTTAAATGCACACCGGCATGCTGAGAGCAGTCAGGAGAGCCCACCGAAGCCTGAAAGTTGAATTCATTATTCCAGTCTCACTGTTATTTCTTTGTGTAACACAGACATTTTCTTTGCTCCATAATCCTCTGCAATGAAAAGGACTTAAAAATCTCTCCAGGGTTTTTCCGTGGCTGTAGTCTAACATATGTAAGGAAATCTGACCCCTTGTGTTAGGTGTTCTCGCGGCCGTGTTCTGAATGGGCTAAACAATGCAGAACGAGTCAGACAGGAGGTTCAATAGCTCAAAAAGCAATGCAAAGGGTGGAAAGAGAAGAGAGTTCATTTGATTAATGTGAGCACTGTGAACTTCGGCTAAAAGGAAACCCCCCAGTAAGCTGACATAGCACCAGGCATGGAAGAGAAAATACAGAGCAAGGGACAAAATGAATACTGTTTAAAGGGGTGGTTTTCTGCAGTTTCGGATACTCAAAATCTTTGCTTCTCTGAGGTAAACTGCACGCAGTGCTACACACCCCACGGGAGGCTCTCATGCTGATTTGGCTGCACGTCAATTTTCTCATCTGATTTCTAAAGGAAGCTACTTGCGATGGTCCTCTGCAACCTCGTGTGTCGATTGCTAAGTCATTGCTACTCACACTGGAATGATCTCTACTCCGCAATGGAGAGTGGCATGCCATCAGAGAGAAAGATGAACGGACAAAGAGCTCTGTAGAAACTCTGGCAGCCAGCGAGAACCCAGAGAGACGCGTGGAGATGAGCTAAGTTGCTGAGCGGTGGGCTGACAGTGTACCGGTTCAGGATGTTGCACGTGAACGACTTGCCTCCTCCCAGGAGACATTCGTGGATATGGTAGGTGTTGCTGTAGCCACAAACCTGACCTGACACTTCGCAAGCAGAACTGGGAGGTGGCTTCACGCTTAAACACGAGTAATGAGAAATTTCAAATAAGCAGATGCTAGGGGCAATGTGAGCTTTGTAAGATTAATCAATGTTTGGAGCTTGGTGAAAGTTCTATTACTTTTATCAGATAGTAAAAGTTCTTTCCTTTCTGACTGGTTTTTTTTTTTTTTAATTTCAGAAATATAGAATAAATTGAGTGAAGTTTTTATATAATTATAAGTAATCTGCTTATTCAAGCCAGATTGATATTTGTGAATATTAATTTTTCATGAAGTTTAAAATAGGACTTTATTTGAAAATCTTTCATCTATTAAGCCCTTACATAGAAGGTAATGAGCAGTTATTATAAAACTGTAAAGGTTTTTAAAGCCATGCCTAAATACATATTTTATGTGGTTCATGGATTACGTTTTTAATCTTGTACTTTTTGTTTATTTATTTTGGCAGTACAGGGGATGGAACCTAGGCCCTCCCACATGCTAAGCAAGCCACTAGTGTGCTACAACCAACCACTAATCGCGTGCCCCTGAGCTATAAAAGAGACTTACGTTAGTTTTCCCTCTTTAAAAAAAAAAAAAAAAATATATATATATATATATATATATATATATATATATATATCTGCTATCTCTGAACTGCAACTCCATTTTGAGGGCTAATGGCTTTAAGAAATATGGACTTCCAGGTGGGCGAGGGACAAAATTATCACCGAGCAGAACCAAGCAGATACTTGTTGTTTGGATATGAATGATTTGTGCCATCGCACAGTTCCAGATTCATGTACTCCCATGGAATTTGTACATATATTTTAAGCCTGAGCATTGCTTACAGTGATTCTAGAACATAGAAAGGACGGTTGGCACAGTGGCTTACACAGTATCTGGTGTGGCACTCATTAGTGCATTCACTTTTCAGCAACACTGATGAGCACATACAGAAGTCTCAGCACTCCAACTCCTCATTTTGAACATAATTAGTCCTCATATGTCCAACCACAATTTTTCCCAATAACATTATTTTTCTTTTTTTCCTTTTTTTTTTTAGAATTTAAGAGACATGCAAGGAAAAGGAACTTAGAATTCTTATTATTCCCCCCAAATGCTTAATTTTAATGGGATCAAAAAAATTGGCTATTTTCTTCTCATTGTAATATATGCGTCTGACCATGATCTTTAAATGAGATATAGATGTACTTAGCACAGAATCTGGTCCAAAGAGCTCAACATATACTATCTACCTATTTCTGTCTCCTTTATGTTATCTGTCTCCTTTATGTTGGTTTAAGATGGTCAAAGCAATGGTCAAAGGCAGAACACAGCTCTTTGACTCATGGCGGGTTTCCATTCTTCCAGAACAGTGCTGTGTGAACAATATAAGTGTAATTTCTAGCGAGTGAACTTATTTTAAGAAGGGAAAGGTTGGATTAAGCTTTCTTTGATCACAAACCCTCTTTGGGGATGAAGTGCCTTTGGAAGGTAACTGGGAGTCGCAGTTGGGAGAGTAGGATCCCATTACAATGAGACAAGATGAACCTGACCCATAAAGCAGGAAAGTCAAGCTCTTTGCTTGACAGCTTGGGTGGGGGAGAACTTCAGTTTTCTTGGCTGTAAATGAGCTTCCAGGCCTTGCCTTAAAGTCTTGTGAAGACTGGGGAATGATAGGAAGAGCCATTGCATGTCCTGGTACAAATGAAACACTCCAAATGCCAGTTCATATTAAAAACAAAAAATAATTTGGGTATGATGTGTTTGATGGTGGCATTTAAATGAGATGTCAATGTATTTAGTGCAGAATTTGGTCCAAGGAACTCAGTGTAGATTAGTGATCCCTGTTTTGTCTAGGTTACATTATCTGAAAGTTGGTTAACATTGTTGAACATTCTTATCTTTTTAGCTCTAATGTACTGTACAATTCAACTTTTGAAATTTTTCATTTATCTCTCAAAATGGTTTGATTTACTCTTCTTTCCAATACATGTTTTTTGAGCACTTATTATTTATCAGATACTGTGTTGGGTTTCTGGAAATGAAAGTTGTTTAGCTAGCAGAGAGGATGAATCCAAAAATAAATGAATATTACTGCTACAACAGTAATACAGGTATGCATGTTTTGCCTTCCCAACACAGATGTGCCTGAGTCCAATAGGGTCATAAAAGAACTTACTCATGACTAGAATATTGATGGATAAGTAAGCT
The DNA here is from genome assembly GCF_900095145.1 of Mus pahari. NCBI lineage: Eukaryota > Metazoa > Chordata > Mammalia > Rodentia > Muridae > Mus > Mus pahari. The sequence goes on from NC_034595.1 coordinate 53,339,332, forward strand.
ATAGGTAAACGGAAAATTGCCAGACAGTCCAGATATAGCAGAGCCAGATTTACTTGGGGGGTTGGGGTGCAGGTGTAAAGAATACTGCTGTCCTGCTGTCCCAAGCCACAAGTAGACAGGGATTCTGGAGACAACAATGAACAGGGAGACCAAGCTGGCTGAACAGCTTCAGTTTAGTTCCGAGAGCCATGAGGAGCCCACAAGTGTATTCAAGCAGGAATGGATGCAGCTCAATGAGACACCAGCCTGGAGGCGGAGGCTACTTAAGGTGGTTTCTATGGAACCCAGGGGTACTTCCAAAGAAATAGAGTTGTGTTCTATTTTAACAGGGCAAAATTTAGACATGTGCTGCTAAGCCCACAAGAGTCTGCTTGCCTTTCTCTGTAGTGTTTGAGGTATAGCAATGGCAAGTTGGAAACGGGATCACAATTATACTGCTGAATTAAAAGTGGGAAAATATTTTCAAATTTTGACAGTGGAAGGTGTAGAAACCTACATAAGAAACTTTGTTAACTTTCTACACTTAGTGACTGGTCTCCTTTTATATAATCGCTTAAGAGTTGAGTGAATTTATCCCAGTTGAACCTATTTGACTTACATAGCTTTTAAAGTTAGTCTATCTATGTGGGTTTTTTTTTATATTGAACTACAACTAATAACAACTTCAGATGACAAATGAAACTGCACTTTTGCTTTTTCACTTACATGCACATCAATTAATTCTATGTCAATAATCATTCTAATACTCTCCAGGAACGAGACTTTAAAGAGATCTCAGAAGGAATCCTTCAATAACGGGAGTCATGTGCACAGTGCAGTGCACCCCATTTGTTAATTTCATAGTCAACTCCTTTGTCCTGTGCTACTTCTTAAAGTGGGTTGCACCTACATTTAGAATATCCAATAGGCCAGAGGATGGGATTAACTGAGTACCATACGAACATACCATCCACATACAAACCAAGTTACTAATTTGTTGACATTACCAGAAATGAGTAAATATTTACTCTTTAAACTAAGAGAAAATCCATGGAACCTGACAAAATGTATTTACCACTGCTCAACTCTAAGCAGAAGCTAATGGTCAAACCGTGCAGAAGCCAATTCTGGCAACCATTAGGTTATAATTCTGTGTATAGTTCTGTTGTAAAGTGTGGCTTCTCTGTAGCTCATAAATAACCCTTTGCTCTAACAACCTCAGCACCAGGAGAGAAAAAAAAACCCTGAAACTAGGATCCTGTGATGAAGAGAAAAGCCAGTAGATTCTGAATATTCATATAATCTGAATGCCCTATCCTTTGCTGAAAGGCACTGGCAGGTACAGACAAAATAAAAATTCATTTCAACTAAGAGCTAATTTATTTGTAGATGCCCAAGATGATTCCGTTTGGTGCTATAGATAATATCCTCCTCCTGAGACATTAGCTATCCACAAAAGGAGCAGAAGGAAGTGCCTGCAATCCTGCTTCCATGACAAATGAAAGTGCACGTGATGCTTGAAGAACTACATTTGTATTTTCTTCTTTAGCTACTTAACGGAATTTCCCAGAGCCCACTTAAGTGGAACGTGCACTTACGTCAACCATCTATCATTCTGCTCTGCCTGGAGCTGAGTGCTGTAAAGCATTGGGGCCAGGCAGAAGAAAGAAGTATAAACGCACTCGTTTTGAATAGGGGACAGAAAAACAAACCTTATGAGATTAACTCCCCTGAAGAATCATGCAAAAGACTTTTTCTCAGCAGACAAAAGAGCAAGAAGGAATTTGTTCTTACTCAGTCTGAAAGGTACCTAGGACTTCTAAGCTGGTTAAAACAGATGGCTCGGGAAATTATCCTCCGAGTTGACTGCAGAGAGGGATGTGGGGATGTTAGCTTGCTTCTAAGACCTTCCTCCCTGTGGGAGATACAGCTTCTTCTTTGCTGCACAGTTGAAATAAATAAGGGCAAAGTTCCTCAAGCTGACTGTAACCAAGATCCCCAAGACTGGAGGTCAACTGGCAAAGCATTAGCACATCTGAGAGTGATTTTGAGAGCTCTGCCTATAAAACCACAGGCCTGGCAGGTCTTGCTCTCAGTGCTGGTTAAAGGCTGCAGGTCCATCCACTTTTGGACCACTCCTGCCTGAAATGTAGTTTCATGGAGGAAGTACTATTGGGCCAATCGCTGTCAGTCTGAGGGTTAAAACCCCCTATTTAGGATAGCACTGGCATTTAATTTTCTCATGATCTTTAGAAGGCTGGAGGAAGTAAACTTCTTGCCTATGCTCTACTGATCCAAATGATATCATAGATGAAATTAAGCATTTGAAAAGGCAATCAAGCCATAAAAATGTATTCATCGATCACTTTATTGGTTTGTTGTGTCAATAACTAAAAGTGAATTTTTGAATTGTCATGACTGTCACATCGTCTTCAGGAAAGCAGCACTAAAGTATTTCATGCAAATTAACTCAACTGCGAGCTGAATATTACTTAAATTCATGAATGATTCAGTGTAGGTGGTATGCAAAGACGTATCCTAGTCACAGCTCCCCTCACAGTTAATTACTCTTTTCTTTATGCTAGAAACCGCATTCCTTCACTAATTGACATATTGAGGTTGCTCCTCTGTCAGGCTTGTGGCCAATGGCCCCAGTGATGGGTCACTTAGTGAGGATCCATCCTTGCTCTATCCCTGTCCAGGAGGTCCTGTACTCTAGTGGGTGACATAGATAACTGCCAAGACAATGACTGGAGAAAGACCATAGAAGAGCTGTGCATAAAGCTCCTTGGAGCCCAATAGCGAGCTAGAGGCTTCACAGAGGAGGTGCCATTTGTACTCCACATCTCTGGGGGCTGAGTGTGAGGGAGGCCCTTTAGATAGACACAGACAGAAAAGGGCATGGCTGACTCTCACCAAGATAAAGCCTACAGAATGGCTTCTATATTTTATTTATGCATGTTTCCACACCTCCCATATTACTCACTGCAGTGAAATGGAAGGTGAGCTCTATGAGAGATAGATTATTTTTTCCAGACTTGCTAACTGGCATGTGGATATAGATATGAGGTATAGATGGTACAGGCAGATGTATCTATATGTACACAAATATACTTAGACTAACATTAGCACATAACAAGTACTCATCAAATACTTAACCTAATAACTGTGCATGTAGGTGTGTAGTAATTGTATGACTTGAAGTGTACTCATATCCAGAAATTTCAGTGACTTTGTCCATATAGCATACAATGAACCTAGGTCTTTCACCCTCTTACCCTCGAAACATTTAGCCTGAAGGATGGCTTACTTGTAAATTAAGATGGCATTACTTTATTTAAGCCAACAGCAGCAAAGTTTCCAAGCACTAAAATTTCTGGTTGGTTCTGAATAGTATTGTAAACTACAGTCAGAACATGGCAGCCTAGCGCTGTGTCTATCACACATGTAGTAAATATTCAGGCTCTGTGACATTTTAGAAGCTTCAGCTCAAGGCCGTTGGTATTTTATTGATTCCAAGTAATCAATCAAAACAAGGCTCCCACAGTGCCCCACAATCTTTAAAAGGTGGGTGTTGTAATGGCTCACAAGCTAGATGAAGCTTCATAGTAGTCCACAGGAGAGTCAGTAGGCAGCATTTTCCAGTGAAAACCCCGTAATATTTCAGTCCCTTTTCAAAAATCACTTTCTAAGACAGGACACATCTTAGAGTTGGAACTATAATTCAAATATTAAAGTACTATAATCTTTTGTCACAATGGCAATTATTTCTTTTTTACAAGGGCATTAAAAGCATGCTGTGTGTGTGTGTGTGTGTGTGTGTGTGTGTACACATGCATATATGTGTCTTATATATTACTTAGAAAAAGTCTTGGATATGGAGCATAGTGAGAAATCACCCTTTGATCATTTCCCCTTTCTCTCTTTAACAAACTCGAAATCAATGAAAAATATGTGTGTGTGTGTGTGTGTGTGTGTGTGTGTGTGTGTGTATATATATATATATATATATATATATAAAATATTTACCTTTATCAGGGTAACATACCTTATGTACACTGATCTGTTCTTCATGAGAAACTGTTTAATGGGTGTCCCTATCTCTGTATTACAGATGAGGTTTTGATGATGTTAATTTTCCTGGAACACACACTGAGCAAAATCTGAATGAAAATTCAGTTCTGCATGGCTCCAAAATGCTTGCTCTTTCAGCATGTGTGAAATGCAATTTGCATAATTACTGATTTCTTGGTAATAATTTTAACTTTTAAGTCATCATTTATAGGCATATAAATATTTAAACTTTAGTTAATGAGTATATTTACATTCCTTTGTGACCTTTATAAACAGAAAACATTTATTACCCAGTTTGTTGATGACTAATGATCTTGTCTAAAAATATTTTGATTGCCTACAACAGCAGTTAACAAATTTTCATGGTATTTTCATTATGGGCAAGGAGAAATCATATAGACATTGTAGTAAATAAGTGAAGGTACAGCTCTTCTCACTAACTTTCGATAATGAATCTTATATGTTTCAAGACCCAATTGATGGATATCAATCATCTATCAATAAGGATCTCCCTTCATTTAAAGTCATTGATCTGTCAGTGTTCATCAGTCTTGTCATGGAAACTCAACCATCAATGTGAAAGAACTTTCAAATGGAGAATGGAGAAATAGAGAAACAGAGAATGACCAGTGCGTACTTAGATATCAGTGACCCTATTTGTCAGTAGACAGTGGAGAGTACACAACATGGATAGCAATACAACACAATGAAGGTAAGAAATATATTTTAGGTGGAGAAGTCCCAGTAGCATGGATTAGAAAAGAAAGTCTTTCTATGGACAAAAGGAGTACTCTACAGTGTCTGATCATTAAGTAGAAAATGTAATTATAAGGGAAAAGGTATTCTAAAACATAGACACTTAACAAGTATAAGTTGGAATCTATAATGTCTAGGGTGGTACGACTGACAATCAATATTTGCTAAATGAATAACTAAATAAATAACCCAAGACATTCAGCTCATTTGGATTAGTCTAGCTTCAACAACGGACTAATTGGCTCAATGTGCAGGCTGGGTAGGCTCCTTGCTCTAGCTCTATTGCATTTCTGGTTTGACAGGGTACACAGTGTACTTCTTACAGGGACAGGAAACCCGTAGAATGTGTGCTCTCTGCTTTCAACCCCAACCTCTACCAGGGAAAACCACCGCACCTCCTCCCAACTCTGAGCCGCGGAAGTCAGACCTCATCTTTGTCAATGTGTCTTCAACTCCTCCCCCTCTCTGAACCTCATAATGGAAATTTTTGACATAAGAAAATGTCTGGACTTTGAATCCATTTATTTGAACAAAATTCTGGAACTTGTATTATCCTTTCTCATGGCTCTTAAAGCCAACCAATACCTATCCCCTCAGTGGAGACAATACCCATACCATAGGGTCTAGGGCCAGTGTGTCCTCCGTATCAATCCATCCCTGTTCCATCAAAAGGTAGTTAACGCTTTCTTGATGAGATGGAGCAAGTGAAATCAGGAAGTGATCCTGTCCAGGGATCCATTTAGCATGTTTCAACAACCCCAGGCTATTCTGTGCCTAGGTGAGACAAAGAAATACATAACCTGCAGTTCTTCCTCTGTGGAGCTCAGTCAAACAGGGAGGAAGCAGATGTAAGCAAATACAGCCTGCGGTCTGGTCAGCAACTTCCATGAGAGGAGCTTTTATTCCCAGGAAGTAGCAGGCTGCGATGAGGGAAAGAACAGGAGATATGTGGAAACATGAAATAGGGCAGCAAATTGAGAGACTTGAAAGATGAGTTCACGGGGAATCCTGACTCATACAAGGAAGGGGAAGTTAGGAAATTAATCAAGCTGCATATCAGGTAAGGACTGTTGAGACATGCTAGTAGAGAGGGTTTTTTTTTTTTCCCCCTCCATAAAAGCTTTGTGAAGTCACAGAGGTCTTGGGCAGGAAGCACTGTGTCTAGGTTGGTGATTTACAAGGATGGAGACTAAGCTTAACACAGAAGAAACATGACTAAGGATGCAGCTATAGTCCTTAGTGGTGACATGAAGTAGGGGCCTTGCAGCCAGAAAAGAGGAACCCAGCTCAAGAAAAATCAAAGGGGAAGCATCCTGGTGGCTAGGTAACCTGGGCATTTAGACTGCCGATAGCGCTAGCAAGCTTTGGCAGGCTGCTGGCTCAGAGTTGGTTTCCCACAGCTGTGAAATGGCCTTAATTTGATTATTTTTTTTTCTACTGATAGTGGTGATTAGCTGCAGGAAGTAAGACTAATTCTCATGTTGCTAGCTGAGAGAGAGGGGGAGAGGAAGGGAGGGAAGGAGAGAGAGAGAGAGACAGAGACAGAGAGAGAGACAGATAGAGAGACAGAGACAGAGAGACAGAGAGACAGAGAGACCACTAACACATTACTTGGCACTGAAAGACAGTTATACACAATTTTATGCAAACATCTGAAAACAGCGACGATCACATTCATAGTCCCCAAGGTGTTTTATTTCAGTCCGTTACATTGTGCCGATGCAGTCATTTAAGAATATGTACCTAATAGGAGATGGGATTGCTATACAGGCACATCTATTAGCTCTCTATACCTGTCCGAATACTATTATGCTGAAAGCATAAATGAAGAATCCAGTAGTGGATCAGTTAAAAGGCTCAGCTGCATTAAATTGTCTGTTTCACAGACAAGTTCATGAAAGAGTGTTTAAAAGGAAATTTATTTGTTTCAATCCAAATAATAAAGAGCACTTTAGATCCCTGCCATGAGTAAACATGACCCATTTGGCAAGGTGTTTTGTCATTTTCCATTGTCCCTAACCCAAACTCTGGTGCTGACACTTAAGCACATGCCCTCTTATTTGCTCCTCACTAAAAATCCAAGTGGCTTTTCATTATTTTGGAGGGAAGGAGGGGGAGTCTGTTATTAGGTCTGTTTTTTGTCCTGTGTGATATTAACTGAGAAGATAGCATGGGAGTGGACATCAAGGGTCTGAGGATAAAAGGTGGCTGCTGAAGAGCATTTCCTGCTACCCTTGGCCACTTAGGCATTCCCCACCAGTGGCTTTAGATTCAGTTTGTTTGCTACATAACCCTGAAGCTGACATTCATGCCTTCTGCATATCTATGCACACGTTTCTCTCCATTCCATGTTGTATGCACATGAATACTAACATCTGCCAGCGAGCTCCCCAGGTAGAAGGGCAAGCGGGGCTGCTGTGGGCTCTGGACCCATTTCCCTGATGAAAATATTCTATGCCTAGCGATCATAAGAATCTTTGAAAAGAAACGGAAACCCTGCCTGCGGGGTTTTTTATTATGTTATGTTTACTGGGGGGGGAGCATTAGGTTATCTTTAGTAGTTTAAGACGCTTTGTTTTTAAAAATAGAGAAGAAAATATTAGAGACCCCTTTTTAAAACTATATCAATGTGTTGTACATTTTCTGCTTCCAATTAGCTATTGTGTGATCAAATATGAAAAATTATTCCTAAGAAGAGAGTTTAACACCAGCAAATAATATGCTGTGTTTATCAACAACAAAAATCAATTGGCTCTTTTATCTTCCTTCTGGTTTTTATTTTGAATGATTGCAAAAACATGTTAATTCGCCAAATGCCAGTTTCCTTTCAGTCAGTTGTCGCAGGGCTTTTGATCCACTGAGTCCTTAAAGGAAAGGTAGACAGTGCGATCTATGTCACTATTTTTTTCTGGCTACTTGACATGTGGACATCTCTTAGACATTTGTCTTTTATTTATGTTTTTGAAACAGGTGGTATTTTTAACGCCTGAATTTTTAAATGCAAACTACAGAATACTCTTAAATAATGTGATAAATGAAACATTAAAGAAAATTGTCCCCATATTTTAATTAAATATTTTAGTGAGCATTCTCCTGCTTAACTCGGTTTTAATTGCATTATTAATTGCCATGAAGAAAATATTCCTAGGGAAAAAAAGCCAAACCAATGTTCTAATTGCAGCTTTTACTGCTTTGCGTGATAAAATGCCTTTGATTGGTGCTGAGCCAGAAGGGCTTGATTTAAGATAATATCTGTCTCGGATGTCACCGTGGGAGAAAAGAATAAAACCTCAGTAGACATGGTGCATTGCAGCTGTCTCTGCTGCTCCAATTTCTCTGTCCCATTGACGTCATTGGGAGGTTTCAGAGCCGCCCAGGGTGTCTAGTAAACCAGCAGGTAAATGGAAGAAAGGAGCAGAAAAATCACTGATTCATGTGCAGCCCTCACTCCAAAGAGGTGGCTGCCCTGTTCGGTCAAATAATGAGCAGAAGTTTTTCCTTCCTTGCACTAAATAAATAAATAAATAAATAAGAAGGAAAGAAAAAGAAATATTCACCAGTTATCCAGAAATGTGGGAAAGCCTCCACCGGGAATGTGAGTTGCATAAGCCATTCTGAAATCAGATTACAGGGCCAGGAGCCACGTTTGCCCTGGGTTCTCAGATGTCATAACCCCTGTCCAGCTTGTCTCTAATCAGGGTATGTGAAGCAGAGAGTGGCCTAGGAAACAGGCTTCCCTGGAGACCGGGCCATTCCAAACAGTCTGGCTAAGCACCAACAACTCTCCTCAGGTGCAGACTCTTCTCAAGAGTACTGAACTCAGGGCTCCCTCCAAAACGACAATAATACTGATTAGAGCTGCAATATTTTCCAGGAAGGGGCTTTTGTTTGGGGACTCTATTGATCAGCTTAATACATTCAATGCATGCTACACTCTAACCCTCAAGACACTTAGCACAGCGAACCTTTCCTAAATCCTGCCACATAGCATTTTTGTGACTTGGCTGAACATTAATGTTAAAATATGATCAGATGCTAATTTTTCATCGGCTGAGCAATTTGGCTGCTGGTGGAAAAACGGGAATGATCTTCATTCTCCTCTTCTCGCTCTCCACCAGCAATCGCAGGGAAGGACTCACAGTCACCTAGTAGATTGCATTTCACAGATGCAGGCGACAAAATTCACGACATCCATTCAAACATAAACTGAGTGCTTTCCGTTCATACGCGGTTTTCACTTTCTAGATAATTTAATTGTCATCTTTTCTAATTCTGTGCCCTACCTTTGGTAGGTATTAAGCACTGGTTGACACGTATGTGGTGCTTTGAGGTAAGATATAAGTAGGGCTTAATTATTGGTCTTCATGAGCGTAGAAAAGTGAGGAAAAGACATGGATCCTCACGTACCTGTATCACCACGACATAAGGCTGGGTGAAGGTATAATATCTGACAGTGAATTTGGATTAAAAGGACATTTCCAAGAACCATTTAAAGATTCCTGAGATTTCTGGAGATAGAGGTAGTAGAATCACCATAGACTAAGTGGTCTATGTGATCTGAGGAACGACATGAAGCGTACAGACACAAAGGCTCTTTTGAAATCACAACTCTGGAATCTAGAGACAGCAAGGCTGGGGTTCTTGGTGGCACCTCTTAAATGCTAGTGTCGGGGATTTTAGAGGTGAAGAAACAGTTACTCGCTTCAGCCAGGAAATGAAACTAGCCTGGGCTTTAGTAGAAATGATTAGGAGTAGTGTGTAAAGCATATAAGAGAGGGAAAAAAAATCACGGTTCCGTGGAAAGCTACGGGGATAAAACCACGGAAATGGGGTCAGAAGAGTTCGTTCGCTCAGTGAAATGTATTATTGAGCATGAGCCGTCTGTCAGACAACGTGTAAGCTTGAGATTCTAACAATTACAGACAAGTTTTCCAAGTCCTTTATTCAGTAAAGGTAGAAACGGGAAGTGGGGCTAAAATTCAGCAAGTGCCTCCAAGGAACACTTAGCGCACAGCACTTAACACAGGGGTTTTGAGTGGAAGAAAATTCAGAGCTGGCCTAGGAGGTTCTGTGCTTGGAAGAACCACGCTAATAACCTTTGGGAAAACACACGTTAGCAGGTGGACCTCCTGTGGCTACTGCAGGGGCTCCTGGCACGTGCTATGTGTGCTTTTCCCGGGGCAACATTGAACGAGCACTGGTTTCCACCAACCGACCAAAGGAATGGTTCCATTCAACTCTAGTTCAGTGAACCGAAGAGCGTAATAGGAGCACAGGTGAAGGGCTGCCTACAAGGACCTAAAGAGGGATTAGCCACAGAACCGCGGAGGAGGGTTATCTACGGGACTACGAACAGCTTACCACGTGACTACTGTGCTGCCTCATTGGCCACTCATGAGCTCCTCATGACTCACGTGACTCATGAGCACTCCCTCCAGGCAATGTTAGTGGGCATGGTCATTTGAGAGTCTCCTGTGGGTAATCGCAGATACTCTGATTTCAAGACAGCAATAGCTTGATGAGCTATAGGAATGGAAGCATCACTGAATATAGATTATTCTCATCATTAGTTGAGAATAGTTGTTTTAGTAGATTCTTATCCATAGCACCATCATTAGCAGATTTTTTTTCCTATTTTACTTATCATTTGGAAAACTTGATTGGAATATATTTATATTCATTGTTTGCTTTTGATAATCTCATAAAAGGTATTTTAAAATAATGTTGTTGGAAGTTTAACCTCCAACAAAATCACTGTATCTTTTTGCCCTGGATTTCTTCCCATATATTATAAAAGAAACTGCATGTGTTATAGGAAGAGCTCTTAACACTTGCAACTAGAGTGCCAGTGCCCAAATATTTCTGTTTAAAAATTGTTGTTTAATGTTTGAGAGTTGTCTTCCTTTTTGCTTAGAATGTAGATTCAGTGGAACAGCCCCTCCCTCCTGGTTCTCTCATCCATCTCCTTAAGACAATATCTTAAGTTTATCTGTTTAAGTGATACTGTCCTCTCTGGCCACAAATCCTTAGAAAGCATGCCTTCTCCTTCATATCTGTAGGTCACAGAGTGGAGCCTCTGTTACATGTTCAGTCCTTAGGAAATATAGGAAATGTCAGTTCACCTGAAGTTAGTTAGCTTCTTTTTTTTCCTCTTTCTTTCTTTCTTTCTTTCTTTCTTTCTTTCTTTCTTTCTTTCTTTCTTTCTTTCTTTCTGGATATTTTCTTTATTTAAAATTCAAATGTTTTCCCCTTCCCAGGTCTCCCCCTATACTACCCACTTCCCCTGCCTCTATGAGGGTGCTTCACCACCCACCCACTCCCATCTTCCTACCCTGGCATTCTCCTACACTGGGGCATTGAACACCCCCAGGCCCAAGGGCCTCCCCTCCCACTGATGTCTAACAAAGCCATCCTCTGCCACATATGTGGCCAGCACCATGGGTTCTTCCATGTATATTCTTTAGTTGGTGGTCCAATCTCCGGAAGCTCTGGGGAGTCTAGCCGACACTGTTGCTTCCTCCATGGGACTGCAAACCCCCTCAGCTCCTTCAGTCCCTTCTCCAAATGCCCCACCTGAACTTTCTTATGGCAATGTAGACATAGGGCTTTCACAGTAATAGGAAAAGGTTTCATTGTCTCCAATAAGAGCCTCTCTGTGCTTTATATCAATGCAAAGGCTGTTTTCTCTTATGACCTCTTTGTGTAACTGCCCAGTGCTGGGATACATGCAATGATAATAGCAGCAGCTGCTACAGTTTACAGATTTTACTGTATGCCATGCTTGTGTGTACCCTATGCTAATAACTCACTGAACCTGGCTCAAGCATCAGCTTATAGATGAAGGAACCAACGGTTGCATTACTTGTCTAAAGTCTCTCAGCTCTTTAAAAAAGACTTGAGAAAGTTGAGGTTAGTCAAGTATTTTCTGTCTCTAAAGCTTACTCATATGGGTAATGGCTAGTTGACACATTGTGAATTCATAAGGCGAAATATGAAATTTTTCTGTGCTAAGAGCTCTGAGGCAATGGTCTCAGAAACAGGATGACTGTCATACACATCTGTCAGTGTGGGAAGCTATCTGATTTTATCATCATAGTATGAAGAGAGCCAAAGGTTTCTATAAGGAATTTGGTGGTTTCTCTAACCTCTTCAACACATGGATATATCTTGAAACATACTCTTTTTTTTTTTTAAGTCTGATTTTGGTCTTGTGCAGTGAAAAATACATTTTATGAAATAGTGACTATGCAGGGAGTCAAAGGCCATGAATTCCATCTCAACTTTGTAGTCCTGAAGCTGGGGGAATCCTAATCTTCCACCCTTCTGGAGCCCATTTCTTAGCTGTTAGCCCAGTGAACTACATGGAAAAAATGTCTTCAGCTCACTTCGCCACATCCCTGCATGTGTCTCTGTTGTGCTTCGATTTGCCACTAAGAAAAAAGAAGCCCATATCTGCTTCATTTGGTGAGCTAAAGACTGTAGTTACCATCTCCATAGAATGACTTATAGGAATTTCTGTGCAGGTAAAAGAAGACTCCAGGTATACATGAAGGTCTTTTTAGCAGCTAAGCCTATCATATTGATAGTCACGAGACCCGAAGGAGAATGGGTAGCCATCTAGTCCATCTTCCTGCCTAGGGCCACATCCCACTTGAACCGTGAAAAGAGATTAAGACTACCCATTTCCCACAAGCCCCACTTTTTCAAAGGAGATCTCACAACCTTCCTGGGTATTTGGTTCAAAAACCAACCCTCTCACCTATCAGAAATCATTTTGCATTGATAACCTAAGTACTTAGGAGCAGCAATTCAAAGTTATACAAAAATACAGCTAGCACAATCACCTCTGTTCTTCATGGAGACCTTTATGAAGATATTATTCAATCGTTTGTCATTCCTGCTTATTCAAAAGCTTTAAGCTGCTTTTTATACATTTGTTCCTCGAGAGTGTTCATCTTCTCATCTGCAAGACCCAGAATGCACTTAGCCGTTGTGCCCTAGAGCATGCAGAGATGAGTATGTAGGCATGATAGCTTAGGGTCTCCATCTCTAATAATAACTTTTCTTTTGTTAGTAGGGCTGTAAAACATTTTGCTGAGAGTCATAAAAGTTAGAAGGGTCTATATTTCCTTAAAAGTTCCAACCTGGGGGCTTAGTTAATGTAAGAGTTAAGAGCCCTTGTTGCTCTTGCAGAGGACTTGAGTTCAGTTTCCAGCCCTCACACAGTGGTTCATACTATACATCATGCCAGTTCCAGGGTTTCTGACCTCCCTCTTCTGGTCTCTATAGGCACCGGCTACATATGCAGCTTGCATACATACATACAAGCAAAACCTTCATATACATAAAGTAAAATTAATTAAAAGTTAATGTTAAAGTTATAAATATCATTGATGAAAGCTAATAAGCTAATAGAAATAACTAATTAAAATATGTCCCTCTGAATCCTTACTCCCATAATGATTTCCTTTAAAGTTCTACTCTTTACAGTCTTCTATAGAGAGACAAGAGTAAATTTTGACATAAAAATTTCTGGAGTCAACTCTAGATGAAAGTGAACTTAGTGATATACTAAGTCGGCAAGTATATTCTAATTTCTGAGTTTATTTAATATTTTAATATATTTATGTAATATTTTATACATATCATGTTTTTTTAAATTTTTCTAGGGAAAAGAACATTTGTTATTTATGTTTTGTATCTCTAGGACATAGCCCAAATAAAATCATAGACTCGCATTTACTAAATGTTTGAAATTTGCTTTATGGATGCTTACAGCATTCACTAAAAATTATGTATGTGAAAATATTTCATCAACTGTTGAGCTCAACATAACTTGAATTATTACCACTAGTAATTGTAAAATGTTCAGTATTAGTTATGAATTTTAAAAAATTGCCGAAAAAAGTTTGATGTGCTCTTGTCTCTAGGAGTGTATATTATCCACTGTTATGAGTCTTATAAAATGTTATCTAAAATGAGCTTTGTAAAAGGGATGGTCAGTGGTGCGTGGCTGTGATTTGAAGGTCAGTGCATGGCCTTTCGTGCTGGGTAATCTGTGTATGACAAATGAACCTGATCATGATGACGGCCACCCTCTGAAGCCAGTCAAAAGTCACCCTAGCACCAAGAGAGCAGTTTCCGGAATAATGTATATCTTCCTAGGGTGTCCATGCCTGTGTACACTTCTCTATGAGGGAGAGAAAATTATGGGTATCTGGTAGACAGACCACCCAAAAGTTTAAATCGCACTGCTTTATTTATTATTCGCATGACTGAATGAGTCTTTCAAACACTTGGCCTTCATCTGTGGAGGAAATGGCTCCAAAGTCAGAGGAATAATACAAATGTTTTTATGTTAGTGGCTTTTAGAAAGCAGCATTTATGAATAATGTCTTAGGTCTTTCTAAAGATTCCCCCATTCCCTGTCTTTTTACTTGGTTTGCAAATATTTGCTTCAAGATAATGACATTTGGGGGTCAAAGTGGCTCAATTTGTTTTACCTCTGTCATGCAAGTAGATCTTTGGGAAAATTACTTAGTGTCTCCCACTTCAATTTTCTCTTCTGTAAAACAAGAAACATGTTGCCTAGCTCATAAGACCCCTCATGCTCTCAGGTTTGCTGTAACATCACTAATTCCTCTGCCTCCATTTTCTTGTCCTCTTGCCTGTCTAGTTGGTCAGAGTTAACTGACTAGTATAAAGTATATTAGTAAGCATTAATAAATTAATAATAAAATATAATAATAAGCCAGAATATTTAGGGGCCTTGAGAAACCCAGCAAGAAGTAGCTGAGACCCCTTGACAGAACATTTTATTGAATTTCTTTCCAAGAGTGATATTGATTGCTTAATAATGACCCAAAGCTATAAATTCCTGAGAATATGTTGCTTTTTGCAGAATTAAGTTTTAAAATAGAATAAAGAACCTTAAAAGTTAAAAAAAAAAAAGAAAGAAAGAAAGAAAGAAAATTGATTATAGCCTGCCAAGGCAAAATAAAAGAGAAGGAATTTTGGCAGGGAGCCAAGAGGCCTGGGTTCAGGCCCAGCCCTCTCCTGGACTAGATAAGCTGTTCTTTCCTTCATCCTTCTTGTCTCAGCTCTCCAGTGAGAGGGGAACAAGCCTGAACTTTGCCTGCATCAACAGCTGTCAGTGCTGGGATTCACATGCTGTCACTGTGCAGGACATCTAGGAGCTGTGTGCATTTCCCCATAAGGGAACGAAAATCAGGGGTGCAGCCTGCAGTGTTCAAGGTTTTCATACTCTGTAACTGCAGACTTAGAGGACATGTCCCTCTCAGGCCACCATACCTCTAGGGGAGAAAAAAATAGTTGTCCCCACGTGAACAAAAGGTCATTTGGAAGGTGCTTGCCTTTTACATTTCTACTGTCCATGTAAGTCTTTGGTGAAAGAGACTGTCATTATGCACAAGGCAGAAGGAACCACCACAACACCAAAATAGAAATTAAAAACAGCAAAGAGAGATGCGTGAGCAGGAGTTAGATTTTTTTTTTTTTTAAAGTAACAAATGGAAACCATAATAATTTGAAACCAGGCTGGTAACTAACTTTACTAAATCAAATTTCAGAGATTGAAATCTGGATGTCTTAGGTTGCCACAGTCCCCCTTGGATTTGCCGAACAGGAATATCACTCTTGGTAAGTTAATTTTGACAGAGCTGGGAGGTATAGATATTTGCGAATCTCCCACTTATGATCTAAATTAGATCTCTTTATTTAGAATAAAAAAATGTGTTTGAAAAGCATGTGGGTTTTTTTCCTCCAGGTTTCTGCACTTGAAAAAGGACTGTGTCTAATTATATACTCAGCCTAGAGTCACATTCTTGGCCGTAGCCGATGATAAATAAGCTTAATTCTCTCAACTGTAGCAAAATAACCTATAGCTGTTAACTCTATCATTTCAACCATCATGTGTTCCATGTTGTTAGAGAAATAAAAAAAAAAAAAAAAATCGACCAGCATCTCACACCATATTCATGCTTATTTATAACAAAAACACCTAAGAATGATGTCTTTCACAATTAAAACTGAGTCGAAATTCTACAGAAATTCCCCTAAACTGTAGAATCGCCTTATCTGCGGATGGGGAGAAGCTCAAAGAGGCCCTACCCTGATTCTTAGTTTCTCTATTCATGTATATTCATTTTGTCTTTTAAAAGAACATTTAAAAACAAACAAACAAACGAAAAACTTCATTATATTGAAAAGACAAAACAAAACAAAAAACCAAGACTATTTGAAAGGAACCCAGTGTTCCTAGTAACTTGGGATTTCTCCTGAGATTCACAAATTTGATGACGAAAGAGAAGACCCAAGTATTTCACACTTTGGTTAAATTTTACTGTCATTTCACTGAAGTGGAACCATGTTTCTGTTGCACCGAAGAATGTGTGTTTGAACCAAAAGAGGAGAGCAAGCTGTGGAAATCAATGCTGTTGCTCTCCTTGCAAAGAGTTGGGTTTTGGTTTTGTTTTCTGTTTTTAAATCAAGCTGATGACTGATACAAGACTCAGTACAAGAAAAATGTCAGCGGAAATCAGTAACCTGTAGTTTCATATTAATACACCATTAATAGTTCTCATGTTCACTTGGGTTCAGAGGTTAGCCAGCCGAATAGCTAATATTCGGCAATGCACCCTGTTTCCCTCCCTAGAGAATCTTAGGCAGAGGAGTGTTTTGTCTTTTGTTTTGAATTTGGGTATACGTGTTCTTAATTTTGGTTCTTGAAAAAAAAATCTGAGTTAAAATTCTATATCTTGCCCGTGTATGCAGCATGTGTGTGCAGAGCCTTTGGAAGCTAGAAGAGGGCACCGGATGCCCTGGAATCGGACTCATGGCCAGTTATGAGCCATTAGAGTCTCAGTGCGGATGTTAGGAACTGACCCTGGGAACTCAGTAAGATGAGCAAGTGTCCTTAACCTTTGAGCCATTCCTCCAGCTCCAGAGGTGTTTTCTTAAACCTGGTATAAAAACATACACTCAAATGACTGGAAAGCAGCTGGGGTAGAGTCCTCCATTTTCCTTTCTACTCATTTCCAATGCAAATGAGACTTTTTGGACTTCCCCTTCCCCCCCCCCCCCCCCCCCCGTTTAAAAAGAAAGACATTTGCTCTATGAAAAGCTTATAAAATAATAACAATAAAGAATAAAAATTCTTTGTATTTGATAAGAAATACAGAGAACAATAAAAACAAAACATATCTATGCATGTGCTATAGGTATAATGTCTTAGAAAATCCACTCTCGAAAAGTAAGGGACTCCACCAAAGCCAAGCGCGACATGAGGTTCACTTGTGGCTCTCCCTCTCTTCTCTATACTTGCGCAGTGTTCTTTCTATACAGCCCTTGGTACTGCTGGCCTTTTAACCCATGTGACAGAAAGCATAGCAGCCTAGCATTAGAATTTGTGACCTAGTTATATTTTTTTAAAAAAAGCTTTCTTGTCATAGATTTGGTTTGGTTTGGTTTTTCTATTGCTAGATACTTTAGAAAGGACTACATGGGCTCACATTGTTCATCCAATAGACCACCTTCTGGGTACAACCCAGGCTGGGTGGAAGGATGAAGATTCTGTCCACAACGCCTAAGGAGGCCAAGGACTGAGACCATGTTCCAATAATTCTACCTTCTAAATCTCTTAATTCCTTCACTGAGAGATGATTTCTTTCTTTCTTTTTTTAAAAGAGGACTTCTCATGCCTGTTATTGGAGGTTTTGTTTGGTGGTCTATGTTCCCTGGGTGGTACCTTGACACCTTAGAGGGAAAAATTCCATTTAAACTTTATTTGCACATCTACACATCAATTTATATAATATTAAAGACACTTTAGGTAGACAGTACTAAATTATGACTTTCTCATACACCCTTATTTTTATTTATAACTATTATAATGTTCAGAACAAATAGATTGAATTTATATTTTTCATCAAAGCAAAGAAGATAATTCAATTTCAAGTTTTATAATTTTAGTTGAAATGTTCATGTTTTATTTTACTTTTTATTAGATATTTTCTTTATTTACATTTCAAATGTTATCCCCTTTCCTAGTTTCCCCTCCAACCCCCCCACCCCTTTCCCCCTCCCCCTGCTCACCAACCCACCCACTCCCACTTCCTGGCCCTGGCATTCCCCCGTAAGAGAGGTGATTTCTTGAATGTTTCAAATATTTTCTTCCTGGTTCCCCCGTTAAGGGAATGTTGTGAAGGTCAAATACAATTTAAAGAAACTGCAATTTTTACAGTAAATCTATTACAAATGATATGAAACTTGATTCATGTTACTCTGGGTAGATATAGCCCACTCTTGTGTTAACATACTGAAGAATTTGTGAAATTTCAAATAGAAAAGTTGTTTATCTTGGGCCATGTATGAAACCAAATAGGTTAAGATACCAAAAAAAAATTTTTTTAAATTTTGACCAAACTGCTTTTGCCACTTGATATTTTGTTTTTAGCATTCATCCATAATTTAATGTCACCAGTAAGGGCAACAATGGGTACCAGTCACAAAGCCCCCTGTTGTTAAGAACATTACCCACCTTCATGGCAGAGTGGTATTTGTTAACTAGTGTCCAGTTTGTTATGGTTACAAAACACTTTCCTAGCCACCATCCCATGGCATCGCGCCAATAGTGCTATAAAACAGCAGACCTGCTATTAATTGTCCTATTTTGTAAATGAGAAAGGAATCCAAGCGTCATTTATATGGAAAATAATTATTTCTTGTTGGATTTCAAATTCCATTTCTCAAAGTCGACACCGTGATGCATCCCCAGGTATTTTTCTGTCCTCAGGTACACTGACTGTTCATTTTGTCTCTGAAGAACTCATTTATGCAATGGTCCAGGGACTTTCTGCATACACATAGTGCCTACAGGGACAGAAAAGGCTGTAAGGTTGAGAGAACTGAACCAACCAATACTCTGAGCTCCACAGTCCTGGGAGGTGAACAGTGTCCACGTGACTCTCCACAGTCCTGGGAGGTGAACAGTGACCACGTGACTCTCAAGCTATCAGACATAATCTCTTTCCCCAGACATAAGTTTCCCTCTTCCCCCGAAACGCCCGCGCGCCAGGAGAGTTTCTCTCAGGAATACCTTTCTGTTTCTCCATCCAACCCAATTTCCTTCAGAGAAGCTCTGGAAATTCTCCACAAGAAAGATAAGTAATTACCAGCTAGGCACAAACGGCCGTCCAGATGGCTTCTGTCTACATGTTCTTGAAAACCCAGCAAAAGGCATTCTGGCTCTATGTATTGAGCCTTGTCTCAGCCTGAGCCAGAGACAAAAGAATGGAGGTGTGTCTCCAGTCTCAGGGGCCTAAGCAGAAGAGAAGATGGTAAGGGCCTGAGGAGGTGGGGGACTCAGAGGAAACAGTGTCTGATACGTGGATGTGACACATATTATCTGTATTGAACCTGTACAGGTCTTGTGTGCATTGTCACAGCCTGCGTGAAAGAAAATTCCAAGACTGAGTAAACTTTGTGTTAAAAGGTTAGCAATGTTTGTACTCAACAGAAATTCAGTAAATCCTGTATTTTTTCTATTTCTGGAAATAGTATCACTGATTAGGTATCCATTATAGAACAAAAATATTTACATGTTCTTAACTGTTTGTGAATTAAAGGGTGAAAATGCGGTTTATTTTGTTTTATTGTAACTTGTGCCTAATGGTGTTGTTGCATCCTTATCTATGAACATATATTTATACTTTTCAGGCCACCACTTGGTACTCCTAATGCGTACATTCATAACGGGATCGCTGTAATGTTTACTGGTTGAAACACATGAAAATTAAATGTATTAATGTGGTTTTAAGCAATTATTCTCATGCATTTAGGAGCTGATCCCCTATTATTTACACAGATGGCATTTTTGCCGTTGTAAGAACTACAGGTCACTGAGAATACAAATCAATTTTCCACCCAACAAGACAAGCTCTTTCAGGCAAATGAAAAACATTTCAAAACAGAAATTTCTTGTTTAATCATAGTTTGCTTTAACTGTATCATGTAACCGGAAATCATCTCGGAAATGGGATCAAGTTTAGTGAAGTTTCTGAAAGGTTTTTAAGTTACTAGAAAATGAAGTCTGCTTAATTTCTCCTATGTACAAAGGGGAGACAAGAATAGCCACTGTTTTAGGATATGAGGCAGTCCTGGTTAAAAACGGTGAGTCACCGCCAGCAGAGGTCCTAATGACAGAGGAATCTGCTTACTGCCATTCTCTAAGCTTCACACATGAAGTCATGCAGAAATTAGATAATTATTCCTCCTGGATGGATCTTCTTATTGGCTTGTAATTACTGAATATGCCTTGAGTATCTTCATATCCTGGAATTAAATAAAGTCCTCAGAACTGCGCAAGGAACTGTAAGGTATGACCTCCGGTTGCTTATGATCTCAGAGTTGATTTTACCAATTAGTATGTAGCTTCCGAGGTCCTAAAATGTGACCTTTCTATCTTCTGTATGACTCAATTACTTGGACAAAGTTTAAAGCAATCCCAGGAGAAACCTCTTATTTGCACCATGACACTGTATTTTCGACTGCATGCAATGGCTTCCTGTGGATCTAAGCAACTGTCTCTTGTTGATAGTCCATGCTTTCTATGTGTGCTTTTTAAAAATATTCCTTGCCATTTTGGAACATTACTCACAAATCGAAACAAATTGTCATAAATCTGTCTTATAGAAAACGTGAGGGGCACATGACAGCTCGCTTACATGAAACTATTATCTACACTGACTGGTTTTAGCATCCTTTTCTACTTGTGCACCAACTAGCAGCTTAGTTGACTGTGCATGTGTCAAAAAATGGAGACTAAGTAACGGATCCCTAGGAAATTTCTTGATCTACTAGCTAAAAATATCACTTAATTTAGCTAGCTGTTTGAGAGGTGGAGTTCAAGGCATTAGTGTGTGCTTAAGCCCTTTAAGAGTCTTCTAGGAGCCGGGTGTGGTGGCGCACGCCTTTAATCCCAGCACTCAGGAGGCAGAGGCAGGCAGATTTTTGAGTTCGAGGCCAGCCTGGTCTACAAAGTGAGTTCCAGGACAGCCAGGGCTATACAGAGAAACCCTATCTCGAAAAAACACAGAACAAAACAAAACAAAACAAACAAAAAATAAAATAATAAAATAAAACCAACAACAAAAAAAGAGTCTTCTAGGATGGTTATAGCAAGATATAATGGCAAGAGAATTTACAGTAGCCCCCTTCAGAAGGTTCTCATTCCTTGGTAGATAGCCATATGGAAGAACCTGGGTTCTACTTTAACAGAGAAACGTATTGTCTTAAAATACTAAGCAATAACCTCCCTACTTTCCTATGATACACAGTTTGCTCTTTCAAAGATACATAAATAATACAAGATGGGTTTTATTTTCTATTTTGAGGGCCAGTGAAACAATGTTGAAAAGATATTAATGTACTAGTTATAACTTAAGGCTGAAATGTTGGGCTTATATCATCTTATTTAATTTATATAGAAACTCTTTGAGGTAGGCTTCTGTTTTCAGATGAAAAATGTAAATTTGGGAAATAGATTTTCACGTTCCAGGTTTTCAGGTAGTAAGTGGTAGACCAGGATTGTGACGCCAATGAACATGTTCTAATTCTCCAGAGTCTCAGGATCTTTCACCAGTACCTTATAATCTTCAATAATGGATGCTGGGGGACATCCATTAGTCTCGTGATGGACCACCCCATGTGGGTCATCTGCATTCTTTTTATTTGAATTTTATGGGTAATGACCTTTGGAGTTGTTGGTTGCTTCTTATACAGCAATCTATGCGTAAGGAACTGCTAGCTCTTGCTTTTCCAAGAAAAAAAAAAAAAAAAGATGTATGCAATGCTCCTTGTGTTCCTTGTGGCACCGTGAATCTGATTCTATGTCTTATTGAAATTATTATCTATCGACCTTCTGCTCCAATCATGGAAGTTTCATACGCTATTTTCCTTAACTTAGTTACACTACGAAGATTCAATTTTCAATTACCTGCACAATGTGCTCAAGGACACAGCCCTATCTTATGGACAAAGTTTAAAGCATGGGTTCCTGCTCATATCTGAAACTCATAAACTCATGCTGTCTGTGAACACTTTTCTCTCATGTATTCGCTTGTACATTTGTAGCAGCTACCATCCACACTGCAGTATATTCTGCCTGGGGAACTGCACTGCTCTTTGTGCCCATGGTCTTTGCCTTTCTCCTGTGAATCATATCCATCAGTTTTTTGGTCAGCCTCTCCAGTTTCAAACAACAGAAACCAATCCTGAGTTCCTTTGAAAAATGGCCATTTGTTGGCATGATACAGGATAGTCCATACAATTAATAGGGTTCTATAAAAGGAGTTTTGGCAGACAAGTGGAAGCAAAGAACAGGAGGCACCTGCCAGGACTATGGCCAGGGTCCTATCACACTCACAGCCTGCTACTGGCACTGCTGTCACCGCTGTTGCCATGGCTCCTTCTGGTCCTGCTCCTGGCAATAAGACCCTAGTTGCTTATGGTCATCTCACTTTCCAGCACTTAGTGCATTACCCCTTTGCCCTCAGACACCTGCACCCAAGGAACTGCAGTAAGACCTCCGGGATTAACCTCATGGGGGTTGCCATGTCAGCAGGAGTGCATACAGGAAGAGTGCACCTAAAGCCTTTGCCTTGAAATTGTGTTTGAGATTTCATGATCACTGAGCAGCAGCATATGACAGACTTTAAGATAAGAGACATCCTAGACAACCCACACACAGGCCTCTCAGAATCACATGTCCCATAAACATATTGCATCGTCTTCTAAGACTCAGACAATAGCCTTATCTCCTCAGTTATGCAAAAGCCGTGCCTTTGACAGGCCATTAAACAGCATATTCTCCAAAAACTGCAGATGATAATCTGTGTTTAAACACTCACTACATTCCCTATATCTCCACTCGTCTTTCTAATCCACTGAGACAATAGGAAGACTTCACGGGCTGCCAGTTGTTAACATCTGCCTCAAATGCTCTTCTTGCCTATAGGTGAATTTTCTATACTTCTACTACAGACAAACTAAATAACAATGCTGTATAGTGCAGTAGATGATGTTGGCTTACTATAGTAAATAAATTAACACTGTCCTAAGTTATCTGAATACAGTATCTCGTTTGAGCCTTTTGATAACATTTACACATAGCTACTTCATTTTGCTTTGTTTCCTTTTTAAAATAAAATATAGTTTAGGGGAACCAAACAACTTGTCTGATGTTCCACGAGTGTTAATGTGACATTACAGTAGATCGCAGTTCATACGGCCCTAATTTTATTCCCACCTTACGATGTTCTGTGTCATAGAGCACAATGCTGATACTCAGGCAGCCCATAATTTCAATTACCTGAGGAAGCTCTGTTGCATTGCAGTTGGTGGGCATTCTTACCCAGTGGGACACACAAATCTTCATCCCTGAAATATCCCTAAGATCCCAAGTATGTAGTAAGTGTCGTGCGCCTTGCTTGCCTTCTTCCACTAGCCTCAGAGTGCTCAAAAGCACTGAAGGGGATTTCTCAATCTTTTCTCCTGTACCTTTTATATGGCAACACCTACTACCCACAGCTTCTCTCTTCTTTCAGAACAAGCAGTAGCTACGTGTATCTCATGAGGTTCAGCGACTCAGAAAACTTCAGTTTCTCTTTCTCACTCTCCTTCATGGCTACTTTCAGGTTACTTCTCTTATTTCAGATCATAGACCTAGTCTACATCAATACTAAGCCTTTGACTCCTCCTTTGACTGTTTATATTCTGAGTAAAGACTCTATGGGCTTAGATTTCTATTGCTTATCTTATGTTTTCTAAGTTACTTCTTATTTTGGCTACATAGATTCCATAAATGCATATGAATATATATGAATATATATATTATGAATATATATATACATACATACACAGTGTGTGTGTATGTGTGTGTGTGTGTGTGTGTGTGTGTGTATCCTAGCATCTCCTGTGCTTCAACTCTATATTCACAAGGAATTTGGATCTCTCTCTAGTATTTTTATTTTTCCACAGACTATTAATTTCTAATATACTGTATAATCAATCTACTGTTTCTCCTTTCATTATCTTTTCCCACTGTCAGTGTGTAAACTCTGAATGCCATTTCTCTTGTGTTCACCACCAAATCATGAGCCCCTTCAATAATTCTGACACAGGTATTAGACTCGCATTGGGTACTTGTCCCACTGACACCAATCTTGGAGCGCTTCATCTTAATACTCTTTCTGAGTCATGGCTTGGTTTCCAGGTTGTCCCTTGTCTGTGCTGACACTTGGAGTCCCATCGCATAGGCATAGAATAGGGGACAAAATGTAATAGCTGCTTGCACTGACAACAGCACCTCAGTGAGGTTCTTTCCTGCTCTGCATCTTCTTCCTGGAGGCACCCAGTGAGGAGTTTGGCAGCACCCACAGGTGGCATCAACCACTTCCAAGTCTGTGGGAGTCCACTTAATTCTGCTTCTCTTTCTTCCCAATGTGTTGGTCGGGTCTTATTCTCTGTGCCTGTATTTGCCTTTACTCTTTCTTTTTCTAGCCCCTCCCCTTTCTTCTCTCCCAGTCAAGCTCTGCCATTTGCTTGAGTCCATAGATGCTTGCTTTGCACTTCTGCAGACATTTCTTTGTTACCTGTCATCGATTTTGCGAAGGACACTAGGGAAAGCTCCCAGAGACAGGCCTGAGGGTGTGCCAATGGCACAAATGACCTGATGGTTTGCCAGTGGCACAAAACGAATTACTGTTATCCGAAAGGACCATCGTACCTTGAATCTCTTTTGTCAAGTGCATCTGCTACCCTAACACAAAAAATGTCCAGGTATTCCCTCCCTGACACTAAGATAAAGGCTATTAAAGCCTCACGTCCCTCTCAAGATTATTTCTCCTAAGATACCTTTAACTCTTCCCATAGTTTTGTTGTTCCTAAAGTTTTTTTCTTTGCAATATACCTCTGATGTTTCTATTATGTATGAGGGTGGGGGTGGAGGTATGTGTGGCTATGAGTACAGGCATTGGCATGGGTGTGTATGTAACACCTGTGTGTTCATGTGTGGAGAGCAGAGATGAATTTCAAAGGCCTTCCTTGATCACTTGTACCTTACTTTTTGAAACATGTTTTTTACTGATTGATGTGGGGTTCACTGATGGGATGTGCTTGCTACTCCACTAGCCCCCAGAATCGTCTGCCTCTGTCTCCTAGCACTGGAATCAAGAACACCACGGTGCCATGGGCGTGCTCCTTATATGGGTGCTGTGGATCCAGACTCAGTTCCCAATACTTTTATTACAGTGGTCAAGCTATCCATAGAACCATTTCACTACATCCTTAATTTTTTTAGTAGACAGGTTTGATTGAGCACCACAACAATTGGTACTGAAAGACCCTGCAAGCTCCACAGCCTTCTGAACGAGCATCACATCATCTGTGCCTTTTTCCTTTAAGCATCTCCTTTCTAAAGCTTGACTACATAAGCAACCACTTACTGTATGTATTAAGACTCTTTTTCTTGTCTTGCTTAAAAGAGACCACAGGTTTATATGGACTTTGCGTGTTCATTTAATTTTGAATGCCTTGTGGCTTTTGGCTCTCTGTATACTTATGGTTCATCATTTCTCCTTCATTTCTGCATCATGTTATCCTGGTGGTTATTTTGAAAACACAAATAAAGATTATCTATTATTTCACTTTTTCTTCTCTCTCTCTCTCTCTCTCTCTCTCTCTCTCTCTCTCTCTCTCTCTCTCCCACTCCCCCTCTCTGTGTATGTGTGTATGTGTGTGTATGTGTGCACACTAAAGTATATGCACATGTGTGCAGGTGTTCATGGAGGTCAGAAAAGGGGTGTTCTATCCCTTGGAGCTGGAATTAAAGGTAGTTGGAAGCTGTCCAGCTTGAGTTCAGGAAATGAGTCTCAGATTCTCTGCAAGAGCAGTACACATTCTAAAGTGCTGAGCCATCTCTTCAGCCCCCAATTGTCTAATTCTTAACACACATATATAATTTGATGATCCCCTATCACTCTCAGGAGGAAAGTTTTAAGCAATTATCATAACCTATCATTTACTGCTGATTATCTTTCCAGACTCTTCTACCAGCTGTACAGCTACTTACATTTTTCTGTATAAGAAATATTTCTGTCAAAAATTAAAATGTCACCCAAAACATACCTGAGATAAGAGAAATGCTACTATCTGGGAAATGAGACAGTGGAAGCTGGGGCTAGAGAGAGACACCTCAGCAGCTAAGAAAATTGGTGCATCTTCTAGACGACTGAGATTCTATTCCCAGTACCCACATGGAAGCTTACAACCATCAGTTCCATGAGATCTGACTCCTTTTGGCATCCAAGGACATGAGGCATACAGGTGGTCCAAAGACATACATTCAGGCAAAACATCATATGCAAAAATAAGTAAATAAGCATATCAACTGATCAATCAATCAGTTAATCAATCAAAGCTTTAAATCAGGAAGCTAAGCAACATTTCCTTTAAAAAAAAAACAAACAGGAAATACTTCTTTGGTTCTTGGTTTGCCGCAGACTACCTCCTTTCTGGGGTCTCCTATCTGCATGGAATGGGTCTCGGTTGCAGATGAGCGAGGATTCGGTGAATGACAAACAGACTGACACAAGAGAGCATGTAGAATTTGAGTGTATTTTTCCAAAGTGAAAACCAGTCTTATATAATACAGAAAACAAAGGGGTAGGATGTCACAGTAGACAAAGTACATTGAAGTTATCTGACACAAAACAGGAATGATTTCAAAAGGACTTACAGGCACCAGGTAATGTTTACAGTAAAGATAAAACAACTCTGCCTAGAGTCAGCTAAAGACAGGAAAGGATTTCACACCTTAGTCACAATTTCTGCTACCCTTTTGAGCCTTGTGAGAGCTAGCACCAGGGGGTTCTGCTCTAGCAGACCTTCTCATGAATAATGCAATACTACAANNCCCCTATTTCCTAGGCCTTGGTAAATACTTGCATATGAAAGTAACTTGGCTGTAATGAAGATTTTAAAAGTATGCTTTGCTAAGGTTGCTCTGAGATTTCTAACTCTTATCCAGTAAAATACTGTAGGAAAGCATGCAGGACCCTCCAAGATATTGCAGGGACAAATCTGGGGCATTCCTAGCTATGAGAATGCAAGGTTCCAGGAGGTTGAGTTTCCTTGAAACTTTTTGCCTCAGGACTGCTTCCAGGTTTCCAAACCTGTAATGTGAGTCACTACCGGAGTGGATGTAGCATTGGTTGGCATAGCTTCAGCACACATTTAAAATTAGTTCCATGTTTAGACTGTTAAAGAAGAAAATTACTGATTGCAATAAAAGTCAAAGGTATATCTAGATTTTCTATTTACTCTAATATTGCTCTCTGGAGTATTTTCTTAATTTGAGCAGTGTTTGCAGGGTCAAGAGGTAGTAAGACTTTTAAAAGTTACAGATATGACAGAGTTGAGATTGAACACCTATTTGCTGGGTAATATGGTTACTGAGGTACTAGATGCAGTAGTTATACACATATTATTATATCAGTTCTAAAATTCCATTAAATATTTATGTCCTAGGTATCTTAAAACCCATAAGGTCCTATATTTGATAAAATGTCTCATTTAATCTGAACATCAATTTTATTGTTTTGCAAATCAAAAAAACTGAGTAGATTAGGGAGATTATTTAGCCCAAATTTAAGTGACAGAATTATCATTGGAGCATGGCCTGAGTAACCCCAAGCATTACACATTATAGAAACTATTTCCAATTAATTAATGTCTGCTATTGGGATCTGAAACAATGTAAACTGACCAGAGAGTCCCATTGGAAGCTAGATGAAACTGAAGATCGTTGTCTCTCACATGACCAGGTTTGAAGGAGCAAATTCTAACAGGAGACTCGGGTAAAGCTTTGGACACATCTCCAAGAGTATGACAAGATGGAGTATGAGGGGGATGGAGGTTGAAAATGAACAGGGCGGTATGTGAATGTAAAGAAGGAGTCTAGAATTTAGTGACATGAAGAGAAACTTGCTGTGACAGCTAAGGGGATGTTTTCAAAGAGGTAATGGGGTTTTGACAAGCAGATAGAACTAGGAGATTGAAATCTCAGTACAGTGTACAGAGGCAGTCAGAAATCCTCAGATATCTCACAAGCCGGGGATCTTAGGCAGCCAGTCCATGGAAAGATTATAGCATAAACCAATGCCAGAAAATATTTACAGGGCAAATCATTATGACGGTCAGTGACAAACGTGACTTTTAAAGGATAATACATTGGTCAAAATCTGGAGGCTGAGATATGATATAAGAAGATGAGAGAGGTAGCAATAACAATGTGAAGAATACTAGGCCTGATATTAGAAGTTCTAGTTTCTGGTTACATTTCTGTAGCTCTGTGACCACACAGAGCAATGATTAATAATGAAGGTTTGAGATGTAGGCTTTCCTGATTATTTTGGAGAGAGCATGGAAAGCATGCTTTGTTGTTGTAGTAGTTGTTGTTGTTGTTGGTGGTGTTGGTGGTGGTGGTGTTGGTGGTGGTGATGGTGGTGGTGGTGGTGGTCATGATGATGGTGTGTGTGTATGTATTCACACCTTGATTGCAGATTCTTTCCTTCCTCTCCTCCAAGTTCTGTTCCCTCCCTTCACCTCACCTCCCCCACCTCCATGTCCTGGCTATTTGCTGGTGAAATTGCACTTTATCTACCACAGAACATATAGAGATTTCTGTTAAGGCCAAAGATGTGATAGAGCCACCAGATATAACGAGTTGACCTAAATCTGGACATTTCACATGAAAACTATGTACCCTACCCTCTATCAAAACAGTTCACTCACATGAGCCAGAGGAAGACTAGGGAGAGTTCTCTGGGCCCATGACTGATCAATTTCATAGTATGTCCCTGCCTCCTTTAGTTCACTTAGCATCTCCCTTAGCTTTATGGACATTATATCTTGAAAGGAGAAATGAAAAGATAGAGTACCAAACTCCATCTTCATTGTACTGGGCTAGGACAAGGCATGAAAGATCGAAGCCCAAAATTCTAGCTAGTGAAGCACAAGGGAATAGCATGGTATTAGAGATGAGGCTGGAGACTTAAATGGGTGCAGACTAAAACATGTAATGCTTGCACAGAACTGAGGTATGTCTACAATGCTACTAAGGAATTGTATCAAAGGATAATGAAAGAAAGAAGGTGAGGAAGGAAGTACAAATTAAGCATCCTTAACCATAAACTCTAAAAACCTTGGGGATCTTTAAAGTTAGTATTCCAAAATCTGAAAGGCATCAAATCTCAAACCCTTCTGGTCCCAAGCATCTCAAACCTTTCTGGTCCCGAGCATCTCAAAACCTTCTGGTCCCGAGCATCTCAAACCATTCTGGTCCCAAGCATCCCAAACCCTTCTGGTCCTGAGCATCTCAAACCCTTCTGGTACCAAGCATCCCAAACCATTCTGGTCCCGAGCATCTCAAAACCTTCTGGTCCCGAGCATCTCAAACCATTCTGGTCCCAAGCATCTCAAACCCTTCTGGTCCCGAGCATCTCAAACCCTTCTGCTACCAAGCATCCCAAACCCTTCTGGTCCCGAGCATCTCAAACCCTTCTGGTCCCAAGCATTCCACTTGACTTGCATGTTGGATAGTGAGATTTATGAGTGTCTTGGCTTGCCTCTTCAGACATGCTATTCGATTAAACACTGCTCAGGACAGCTCGGTGAATGTGTTTCTGGATGAGATTAACATTTCTCTTGGTGGTTTGAGGGAAACATTTTGTCATTCCCTCCAGTGTAGGCAAGCTTCATTTCCTGTTGGCACTATTTCTTTTGAGAATCCAGACTAATAGAGTACATTTTTTAATTAGAAAAATTATTCTTGGTTTATTCCCAGGAGAGCTGGGATTCTGCAGCAAGTGATTGCAGCAGTGTTATAAAAAATAGCATCACTAAACATAGTTATGAATATTCAGCTACATTTGTGAATTATCTAAGTAACAACAGTTGAGTACAGTTCAATATGTTGAGCCAATTACACTTTAAATATAATATATTGCTTTTGTCTAAAGTACATCACATCCATAGCAAGTGTTTTGGGTATGACCTTACTGTCCTAAAATATATGAAAAAAAAAGTCTCAGAGAATCGATTTTTAGTTAAGGAAAGAATCTGATGCATTTCTTCCAAAGTGGTTGATTTGCGGTAAGCAAGAGAAGAAAGGAAAAGCGAGGCTGGATAAACAAACTCCTTTTGACAAAAAGATATGCCTATGTTTAGAAGATTGTGTTGAGGGCATCACATTCTTTCCAGATTTGCGCATTGTTCTCTGGGTATTATCATGGTCTCAGCTCCAGTGTTATTATACTGAATGAGATGAGGTGAAGAGAAGGCTCCAATCCCAGCTCCGCGTTCCCTTTCTTTGGAAATAAATAAAATATTTGGCTTAAGTTACTCTTTTTATACATGACTGCCTACCTACTTCATTCACCTCAAATGTATTTTTCCAGTCTGGAAACAATAGCTAGCCATTGAGCAGGAGAGGAATATACAGAGGGGGAGGTGCTCTTGGTTTCCTTTCCCAGTCTCTGCCTAAGTATGTCATCATGGCCACATTTAGTCCAATCGCATTCACTCTTGAAGGTTAGAAGAGGCCATTACACCTGTTTGCCCCAACATTGTTGCAGTCATTGGTCAAGCAGAGACCATCAAGCACATCCATCCACCTGGGGGTGTGAATGGCATTTGGACAAAGAGTTAGTTGTTCACAGGGATAGTATTAAATTTTTTTAATCAATAAGGGATGCTGAAACATCCAAAGATTACTTACTTGGAAGTGATTAGTACAGGTAGTCCTGAGGATCAACAGATGGGAACCTGGTTAATGTGGGATACATTCTATAGAATACAGAATATAGCAGCTACCAGACTGCATTGACAAGCAACTAGAAGCAAGAAAACAACTATACTTACTTATTTCTCCTCTCTCCCTGAATGGTGTCTCTGTACCCAAAGGCAGAGGGTATGGGAAACCATCATTGATCACCTAGGCAACCAAGAAAGGTGTAGGATGGATTGAGGGATGAGGCTAGAGAGTGGCAATGGAGAATAATCAACAGGACTTTTAGGATTTAAATTGCTTAGTTTTTTAATTTTAGCAGCCTCACATTTATTACTGAAATACTGTTTAATCAAAATCTTTATTTCTCTGTGGAATCTTAGGTTTGGTCCTATAATTACTATTTATTATCTACTAATATGCTTGATCCTGAAGGTACATTTGAGATCTACCAAACAATATAGCACTTAGACCTTACTATGATGTTGAGAATATATTAACTTGATTTTTACAATGAAAAACAAGAACTGAATCTGTGAATGAGGAAAGGCAAATATTCCCAGCTCACTTGTGTTTTCAGGCATCGCAGACATCTTTCAGCATGGATGGACTCAGTGGAAGGTCTTTAATACATAACATGTATTCATTTACCATCTATCCATCCAAAGAGTATTCTGCAATAAGGGAACTGGGATTAAGTTGCTGAGTACTCCTCAACCTTACTCTTTATGTGAGCTTGAACAAGGTCCATTAATTCTTTGAGCCCAAAAGTATCCTAAACCTAGTATCCTGATCATAAACTTAATTCTAAAATCAACAGGATTACATCTTAGTACCTTGTAGAGTTCTCTTTCCTGAATCTAGACCCTGCCCCAGTTTACTTTCAAAGGTACATGGAGTGTGAGTAGCCAGCCAGTGGCTCACTCCCAACTCCTAAGATCCACCCCAACATTCTGTAGCTTTAAAAGAGGGACAAGACTTTCTGGTTGTGTTTTCAGTAGCACTAACTTCAACACACTGCGTAGTAACTAAAATCAGAAAAAAGAAATGTTTGAAACTTCTTAAGTTAAGGTCAATTTGTAGAAGTCATGGAATTTTCTGAACCTAAATTCTGACCAACTCCACCCTCTCTGAGTCTGTTCTCTTAGCCTCTTGTTTCCAAATTTTATTTCTACTCTCAAACCGCAATGCTATTTTTTAAAAAATATGACCAGAAATAATGCTATAAAGTCAAAACATAGAAAAAAAGACAGGCTGTAATCCCTCTATCATCCTCCATGTAAGAAAACCATGAAGGAAAAATTGTGTTTCAGCCTCCTGTGTAGCATGCATCTATTAGCCACAGCAACTATATTTTGCTGAATAAATTCTGCACTGTTAATGGTTTACTTCACACCCTGATTGTGTGGTAGATCTCCCAATACAGACTATTTAAATCCTAAGTATCATGGCTACTACTATGCACACATGGCCATTTATTAATTGTATTTTGAATTAATTTAAGATCATTAAACAGGTAATTCATAAGCTTTCTGGGTGTCACATCTAAAAATGAATCATGGAGCATGGCTAGGATTTGAAGGATGGGAGAGCATTGATCTCTAAGAGGAATGAAAAACACTCAAAGGCTGAAAACTGAATTACACAAACGGAACTGGAGAAATTCTGTTAGCTGTTGGTTAACTTTCTCTCTCTCTCTCTCTCTCTCTCTCTCTCTCTCTCTCTCTCTCTCTCTCTCATAAATAATCCTGATGACTGCTGTTTCTCCTCCCTCCTCTTCTTCCAGCCTCTCCTTCTCTACCACCCTCCCTTCCTCCTCCTCCTCCTCCTCCTCCTCCATTTCTCTTCAGAAAAGGGAAGTTCTCCCATGGATATCAACCAGCCCTCACATATCAACTAGCATTAAGACTAAGTGCATCCTCTCCCATTAAGATTAGATGAGGCAATCCAGTAGTAGAAAAGGGTCCCAGAGTCAGGCAATTTAGATGGGAGACAAGAAGACACTGAACAATGTTGATCAAGGAACTGGAATCTTTATACAATGTTACAGAAAGATTAAGCAGGTGACATTCTATCAGGTACATAATGGAGCAAAAGCAAGGAGAACACAAAAGGAAGCAATATTTTATTTACCTGGTAATGAACTTGGTGCCTTGGGTCAGGCGTGTCGGCATCAATTGCGGGGGTGGGGGTGGGGGTGTCCAGTGCATGTATCATGCTGTAAGAGGTAGTGCCCATCTAAACAGCAACTTCAATGATGAGACTGAGGAAAGGGGTGAACCTTGGTTATAGTCATTCATATTATCAGCCTCTCTCTCTCTCTCTCTCTCTCTCTCTCTCTCTCTCTCTCTCTCTCTCTGTCTCTGCTTCT
>NC_034595.1:53372450-53376317 GCF_900095145.1 Mus pahari
TCTTTCTGTCTGTCTGTCTGTCTGTCTGTCTTTCTCCCTTCTTCCTTCTCATATCTTTAACTTAGAAAGTTAAAATATAGGAGAAGACTCACTGGCAGCACTTTGGGATCAGTAATTACCATTCCTCCTTCTCCTTAGTCCTCCTGTCTGCCACACATTATGTTCTTCCTAGATGAGCAATCTTTTCAGGATCACTGCTCACCAACCTCTCTTGGCCCCGAAAGTGTTAATCGTTCCATGACCTTTCTAGGAATTCCCCATCACCTTTCAGTCAATGTGACCTTGGCAAAAATCTGGTGTCAGAGTTTTGCTTGTGTCCTGTAAATGTTCTCGAGAGCAAAGATGTTATTTATCTATCTTAACATACTAACATATTAATAGGGTGAGCATTTGGTATAACAACATAAAGTCAATCTCAGTTGAATAGTTGTGCTGTTCTAGGAACAGCAGTAGAAATATATCTTTTAAGTTGTTTACTAAGTTTTAACTGTGAAGATCAAATTATATTTCTCAATTTTGAGGTAAAGGCAGTCACTGTTAAGTGGACTGATGCTTTTGTTCCTTCAGGCTGAAGAACGCTGAAGGCATGGCCATTTTGCTTCACAGCATTTGGCTTTGATGGATGGAGTAGCAAAGATTAGAAAGCATACAGCTCAGAATTGCTACATGAGTTTTTTTTTTTTTTTAATCTCTAAAATGTATGTCTTGCTGAAAGCCAAGTTGCTCTCCCTAGCATCCCATCTCTGAGGCAGACACATAAGTACGAATGCTTAGCAGTACTAATGATGTTTTGCTAAATGGACATGTCAAAACGCAATCTAAATTCTTGCTTGTATCCATAGACTAGTAAGGCTCTTGAACTTGGTCAGAGAAGCTTCTCTTTGTACTGGTGAGAGTTGATGTAGAGAAACCTAACAGGTCAAGGAACTGAGAGTAAATAACTGTTGAATGCTCAGTCCAAAGAAAGATATCTACATCAACCTTTCCACAGCAAACACTGTGGAAGCTGGGAGGAGTTAAAACAAATGTAAGGGTCAGAGAAGATAGAAAGAAATCCTATGAAAGTCTGTCTTCTGGAATCAACGTACCTGTTGAAATCATGAACTCATTGCTGCTGCTGCTACCTATACAAAATCTGCACAAGACTGGGTGTATTAACATTCCATCATGGACACATGGGAAGCTCATAGGCCCCACGACTCCCTGAGGATCTATAGGCAGGTAATGGTTCTCAGGGATGCAGTAAAAGACATTCGGGTACCTGGTGCCTCAGCATCCTCTCATGCACCATGGAACTGGGGGGGGGGGCTTCTAAAGCAGATGTTGTTTGTAAAAACTGATTATTCAAACTATAGTATAGCTCTGTATGATGCTTAGGTTTCTAAGTTAGATGGTGATCGTGGGTTCTTGTGCATTATAAATTAAGGTGAAGGTTCTATCTAGTTGCTGACATGTTTTTGTACATGATTTATCCTTCTCACACTTGGAAACTGTTTTTGCTGCTCTTCTTAAAGCCACAAGCATGAGTTGACTCTGAGTGACATAGCAAACTCAAAGCTTTAGAACTGTGTCTCAAAGTAGTTGCCAAGAGCTTTTGGAAGCTCGTTAGTTAGCAACCACTGGAAATGATGCTTCCTTGAAGGAAAAGAAGTAGATGCTGCCCAGGCACCAGGGAGAGTCATGGTGTTTGTATTTTCATTTATTTTTCTGAGCAAGTCTTGGAGTCAAAAGTAAGAAGCAGCCATAAAATGTTATTCCTATTAATAGTAGCACTGCCAATATTTGTATGTCTCTTAATGTTCTTAGTACAGTTTGATTTCTTACAACAGATATTGCCTTTGACTAACATATACAGAGGGAAATTTATAAAAATCTTGAGTGTCCTAAAAGGCAGTGCCAACCCAGAAGCTTCAAGTAGGCAGTAACCAAGGCAAACCTGGAGATGAATCAGGGCTTTACAAGCTCAATGAACTTCGTTGCCTCTAATTTACTGCTCAATGTCTAGTTTGCATTTCACCACAAAGTGCTTTGAAAGGTGTATGTGTATTTCTCCACCTTCTATTTTTGTGCTTATAAAGTGAGTAACAAATTGGGAGACGTTCTTAATTCAGGAGCACACAAATAAATTGATAAAGGGTTATAAACAATGGTTAATACCATAGCATTGATCATCTGATCTCCTGTGGAGTGCTCATGCAGCAGTGGATCCTATGGATGGGGAAGTCAAGGAGGGCTTTCCTGAGGAGCTGCTGTTTACGCTGTGGCTTTAATATATAAACAAGCCACTCTGGGAACAAGCACGGAGGGGTATCAAATAGAACCAACAGTGAGGGCCAAAAGCCCACAGCCAGAACAGTTTGGTTTACTTAAGAAAAGGAATGTAAACATGAATAAGAAAGATGGTGGTGTCAAATGAGGCCAGAAAGGGAACAAAGACAATATCATAAAGACTCACAACACTGTCGTAAGAAGAGTGTTGGGTTTTATTCTGACTGTGCTATTGACATTTTAAAGTTTTTTCAAGTTTAATTTTTTTTAAATTTTAGTTTAGGTAACATGATGACACAGTGTACAAGGATCAGAGAATAGACACAAAAGATCAGTAGCTCCTGAAAAAAAGTACCAATAGCAGACAATGGCAATTTTCATGAGGTTTAGATTTATTACTATAGTAGAATGCACAATTAAGGACAGATGTTAGACACAGAGCTACTGGCCTTGTGAGTAATCAGATGACAGTACTATCTCCTGTGATGGGAAGGGCTAGAGGAACAGATTCAGTTGGGAAAAAAAGACTTGGGCTCAGCCACTTGCAATCAAAGACACATATACAAAAAAATGTATATGTGTAAATGTTGAGTTGGCATTGGACACTCAAGTCATCCTGTACAGTCCCATCATTGATAAGGTACAGTCCCATCATTAATAAGGTACTTGAGTTTCTAAGCCAGGCATATCAAGGAGGTTAGAGACATTCATTCAAGAGTTTTTTTTTTTAAAAATCTATGTTTCAACCCAGATTCTTCTATTCAACAGCTCTGTGACCTTGGGAAGGATTAGTAGGTTGCTGTTCCTCAGAATGTTCATATTCTAAAGAGTTTGAAATTTTTCATACCTCAACCACATGTGGTGGTGAATACTTGTAATCTCAGCTCTTGTATTCTAGAGGCAGGAGGATTAAGAGTCAAGGGACTGGAGAGATGGCTCAGCAGTTAAGGGCACTAACTACTCTTCTAGAGGTCCTGGGTTCAAATCACAGCATCTACATGTCAGCTCACAACTGGCTGTAACTCCACACTCTCACATAGGCATATACTCAGGCAAAACACCAATGCACGTAAAATAAAGGGGAAAAAAAGAGAGTACAAGGATAGCCTGACCTGAATAGTGAGGCCCTAGCATTGTAGCTAGCCATCTAGAAAAAATTGATAGGAGCATAGATGATGAGATAGATAGATGGATAGACGGATAGATGATAAATAAGATAAATGATAGATAGATAGATGATAGATAAGATAAATGATAGATAGATAAGATAAATGATACATAGATAATAAAGATGCTATATAATGGGTATATGTAGATCATCTTGAACTACAACAGACATTGTTCCACTGCAGTGACAGGGCATCAGAGGCTGTGTTTGTCTCCTGCAGCAGGAATTCCAGGGGCATGTAGTCTAAGGCTGTATGTCACTCGGTGCTATCACCTATCAGTGGTAAAAAGATTAAGCATCCTTTCCTTTCCCTCTGCCCTTCCAGAACTTACCTCAGTGTTGAGTTGCTGCCACTGGGGTCTAGGAATCAAGCAACCACTTCTCTCTCTCTCTCTCTCTCTCTCTCTCTCTCTCTCTCTCTCTCTCTCTCT
>NC_034595.1:53376952-53383858 GCF_900095145.1 Mus pahari
GAGAGAGAGAGAGAGAGAGAGAGAGAGAGAGAGAGAGAGAGAGAGAGAGCGCTCATTGGAATGGTGGGGCAGTTCTTTGAGCTTTAATGATATTTAGGAAATATTTCTGAAAATGAACAGGAAACTTGATGGATAAAAATGTAGTTGTTGTGGCTTTTTAAATTTATTTTTATTAGATATTTTCTTTACTTACATTTCAAATGTTATCCCCTTTCTTCATTTCCCCTCCCCAAACCCCCCTATCCCATCCCTCCTCCCCGTGATCACTAACCCACCCACTCCTGCTTCCCTGTCCTGGCATTCCCCTACACTGGGGCATAGAGCCTTCATAAGACCAAGGGCCTCTCCTCTCACTGATGTCCCACAAGGCCATCCTCTGCTATATATGCAGCTGGAGCCTTGAGTCCCTCCATATGTACTCTTTGGTTGGTGGTTTAGTCACCGGGAGCTCTGGAGGTACTGGTTAATTCATATTGTTGTTCTTCCTATGGGGCTGCAAACCCCTTCAGCTCCTTGGGTTCTTTCTCTAGCAGCTCCATTGGGGACCTTGTGCTCAGTCCAATGAATGGCTGTGAACATCCACTTCTGTAATTGTCAGGCACTGGCAGAGCCTCTCAGGAGACAGCTATACCAGGTTCCTGTCAGTAAGCACTTGTTGGCACAATAGTGTCTTCGTTTGGGAACTGTATATGGGATGGATCCTCAGGTGGGGTGTTTCCTTCAGTTTCTGCTACAAACTCCGTTTCTGTATCTCCTTCCATGGATATTTTGATACCCCTTCTAAGAAGGACTGAAGTATCCACACTGTGGTCTTCCTTCTTCTCGAACTTCATGTGGTCTGTGAATTGTAACTTGGGTATTTAAAACTTCTGGGCTAATATACACTTATCAGTGAGTGTATACCATGTGTGTTCTTTTGTGATTGGGTTACCTGACTCAAGATGACATTTTCTAGTTCCATTCATTTGCCAAAGAACTTCATGAATTTGTTTTTAATAGCTGAGTAGTACTCCATTGTGCAAATGTACCACATTTTCTGTATCTATTCCTCTGTTGAAGGACATCTGGGTTCTTTCCAGCTTCTGGCTATTATAAATAAGGTTGCTATGAACATAGTGGAGCATGTGTCCTTATTACATGTTGGATCATCTTCTGGGTATATGCCCAGGAGTGGTATAGCTGGGTTCTCAGGTATTACTATGTCCAATTTTCTGAGAAACCACCATACTGATTTCCAGAGTAGTTGTACCAGCTTGCAATCCCACCAGCAATGGAGGAGTATTTCTCTTCCTCTACATCCTAGCCAGTATCTGCTCTCACCTGAGTTTTTGATCTTAGCCATTCTGACTGGTGTGAGGTGGAATCTCAGGATTGTTTTGATTTGCATTTCCCTGATGACTAAGGATGTTGAACATTTCTTTAAGTGCTTCTCAGTCATTCAGTATTCCTTATTTGAGAATTCTTTCTTTAACTCTGAACCCCATTTTTAGTAGGGTTATTTGGTTCTCTGGAGTCTAACTTCTTGAGTTCTTGAGTTCTTTGTATATATTGGATATTAGCCCTCTATCAGATGTAGGGTTAGTAAAGATCTTTACTACACAATTGAAAGATCTTTATGAGAAGAACTTCAAGTCTCTGAAGAAAGAAATCAAAGAAGATCTCAGAAGATGGGAAGATTTCCCATGCTCACGGATTGGCAGGATTAATATAGTAAAAATGACCATCTTGCTGAAAGCAATCTACAGATTCAATGCAATCCTCATCAAAATTCCAAATCAATTCCTCATAGAATTAGAAAGTGCAATTTCCAAATTCATCTGGAATAATAGAAAACCCAGGATAATGAAAACTATTCTCAACTATAAAAGAACTTCTGGGGAAATCACCATCCCTGACCTCAAGCTGTACTACAGAGCAATCATGATAAAAACTGCATGGTATTGGTACAGTGACAGGCAGGTAGATCAATGGAATAGAATTGAAGACCCAGAAATGAACCCACACACCTATGGCCACTTGATCTTTGACAAAGGAGCTAAAACCATCCAGTGGGGGGGGGAGGGGGGAGACAGCATTTTCAACAAATGGTGCTGGTTCAACGAGCAGTTAGCATGTAGAAGAATACAAATTGATCCATTCTTATCTTCTTGTACAAAGCTCAAGTCCAAGTGGATCAAGGGCCTCCACATAAAACCAGATACCCTGAAACTAATAGAAAAGAAAATGGGGAAGAGCCTCAAGCACATGGGCACAGGGGAAAATTTCCTGAACAGAACTCCAATGGCTTATGCTCTAAGACCAAGAATTGACAAATGGGACCTCATAAAATTGCAAAGCTTCTGTAAGGCAGAAGACACTGTCAATAGGACAAAAAGGCCACCAACCGATTGGGGCAGTTCTTTTATATGAAGCCCACACCTGAAGCATTTGGCAGCCGTTGCAGAGGATGACAAGCTATGTCCCTGGGAGGAGCCCGGTGAAATTACTTGTAAACTGACACTCCTCATTGATCTTTTTCAAATCCATTGCCTCTGCTTTCATTAATTGTTATGTAAATTTCGAACAACTTCCCAGTCTGTATTATGTGTGTGTGTTTTGGGGGCTGACCAACTGTTAATACAAAACTAATTGATGTGATCACTCCCAGAGAAAACTACGTCTTCCACTCTCAACATGCCTTTGTTGCTTGTAGATTTTGTGTGTAGGCTTGAGGCTTCAAAAGCTTTCTCGGCTATCCACATTAGCATGTCTATTGGTGTCTGTAGGCATAGTTTTTAGCACTGTGTAAAAGGTTATCCTTGTGTTATTCAAATGCTAATTTCTCTGCCCTCATCTCACATTTCAATCCTGGGCTCTACATTGTAATGCTTATTTCTAGAATCTTCTCTCAAGTTTGTGTAAACAATTTTTACTCTTTATTCTCTGCCTTGTCAATAAATACTGATCACCCAATGGATGGGCAAAAGAGACAATAGAATAGAAACTTCCTCCAGCCAGAAGAAAGATGGGGGTTGGAGGGAGGGAAGAAGAAAGGGAGAGGGAAATTGAAATTCAGATCTGCCACAAGAAGTTCCAAGAAAATGAGAAAAAAAAAAAAATCTATAACCTAAAGAGCCAGATCAATAATAATATACAAGTTTCATGGGAAGGACTGGGAGGTAGCCAGATTAGCATAGGGGGCTAAAGTAAAGCACTTAACTGCTCAGATAGTGAGGTGCCGTTTGAATTAAATCTTGGTTTCTCTGTGTAGTTATTTGGTGAATTAGCTGGTTAAGGAATGGCTGCCACCATACTGATTTTATGAATCTATAGTAATAATCATCCAACAGGTGTCATCTTTGCTCAGCTCATGTTTAGGCAGTCATATTGGTGAGATAGCATGAATATAGCTGCTAGCATTTCTAGGAGGCGCAATCTCACAGAAATTTCCCTGATCCTCTGGCTCTTACAGTCTTTCTACCCCATCTTCCACAATGCTTTCTGAGCCATGGGGTGTGGGAGTTGTTTTATAAGTGTATTCTTTGGGATTGGGTTTCCCTCTGTATTTTAATTGGTTGTGGTTTTCTATATTGGTCTCTATCTGTTGCAAAGAAAATGTTCTTTGATGGGTAGAGGGCTACAGTTACTGTAGGTGTAAGAACAAACATTTAGAATATTGTTAGAAATTATGTTGATGTGGTGAAATGGTAGTTGTCAGTTCTTCCATAAGACCTATTACTTCACTAGCCTTAAGTAGTTGGCTAGTTTTCCTGTCCCAGGCGTGATTATCCTCTTGTGGAATGGCCTTAAGTCCAACTAGACAGCTGTTGGTTACTATCAATGTATGTGTGCCACTACTGCACCCCTAATATTGTCATGCCATATTAGTCACTGTGGCTCATTGGTGTGGTAAGTAGGTAGCACTGTTGTTTGCTTTTCTCCTTTGGGAGCTTGTATGGAGCCTTTGGGTATCATAAAAGCTAGTCTTGGGGAAGAGGTATCCAGCTCAGCTTCAGTGCAGGAGGCTCTGGGCCCTGTGATTGATATGCATGTTGTCCTGAGCAATAGGGAATTAACTCCTTCCACCCATGAGGGACAACCAAGAGCATTTGCAGTTTTCTATAGTGTTTAGGGAGGTTCTTGGATGACCAAGATCAAACAACAGGGAAGAGGGCTTCTTATGCCTGGGGTTTGGGTTTTTATTTGATGATCTATAGCTCTTGGAGGGAGCACTGTTATCCCAGATTGTATTATTATTACTATTATTATTATTATTATTATTATTATTATTTAAATGTGTGCTTGCCTGTGTGTATACACTGACTTACATGTATTATGGGCCTTTTTAGGTAGGTAGGTAGCTAGGTAGGTAGGTAATAACATGACTCCTTTTGACTTTCCAGACATCCTTACTGTTATTTTACCCTCTTCTCTCCCATTTTTCTCCCTCTCCACTACCTATTTAGAGCCACCTTCTTTCCCATTTCCTCATAAGATCACTTTCTTTTCTACCCTCTAGCCTGACAATGATCCCATTATACTGTCCTAGCCTCTGTAGTTACTCCAGGATTTGTGCTCACATCTGATGGTTTGGACCTAGGAGCCTCCACTGAGAGAGTTCAGTATCATTCTTCCTAAATCTGCGGGACTTCATTCGATATGCTCTTCTTGAGTTCTGTCAATTAACCTGTAAATTTCATAATTTCACTCTCCCTTGTGGTCAAATAGTATTCCATACTGTGTGTGTAGTGTATTCTCAGCATTCATCAGCTGAAGGACGGTTAGGTTGTTTGTATTTCCTAGCTATTGTAAATAGAGCAGCAATGCACACTGCTGAATGGAGTAGGGTGCCCAGTCCCTCTACTATGT
This sequence comes from Mus pahari, assembly GCF_900095145.1. Taxonomy (NCBI): domain Eukaryota; kingdom Metazoa; phylum Chordata; class Mammalia; order Rodentia; family Muridae; genus Mus; species Mus pahari. Next base: position 53,381,801 of record NC_034595.1, read on the forward strand.
CATAAGGTAGATTATGTTTAGCTTTTGAAAAATTCTCAACTCTGGTTTGCAGAGTGACTAGACCAGTTCACAATTCCATCAACAGTGAATCGAGATTCCTTTTCCTCACATTCCCTCCAACATTTGCTGACTGTTGTTTTGTTTTTGCCAGTCTAACCTGGGTAAGATGAGATCTTAAAGTTGTTTTGATTTGCATTTCCCTAGTTGTCAGGGACAATTAACATCTTTTGAGACATTCTTAGCCATGGTTTTTCCTCTTTAAGAACTCTCTTCTCAAGGCCCGGTCTTGCTTTTGTTTTTTTTTGTTTTTGTTGTTGTAGTAATAAAAACAAAATGGTACTCGCACAAAAATAAATTGTTCTATTGGTACTAGCACATGTAGCCCAATAGAACAAAACTGAAGAGTCAAATGTAAGTACACTAATTTCAGCCATTTAGCACTTAACAAAGAAACCAAAAACATGAATAGGAGAAAAAAAGCGTCTTCAATAGTTATGACTGGAAAAACAGGACGTCCACACGCAGAAAAATTAAATTAGACCTGTATTTATCATCTTGCATAAAAGCTGACTCTAAATGAATAAAAGGCTTCAACTGAAGAGGAAGCCCATAGAATTGGAGAGAACATTAGATATATTAATATGTAGAATATAAAAAATTCAAAAAGTAAAAAAATAGAAAACAAGCAAAAAACCCAAACAAAAAAACCAAAACCAAACAATCCACTAAAAAAAAAAAAAAACCCACCACCACAACAACAACAAAAACAAAAAAACAAAATCAAAAGCATTTCTATACGTCAACAACAAACATTCAGATAAGAGATCATAAGCACACTCCCATTCTCAATAGACTCCCGGAAGATGAAATACCTAGGAATAAACCTAACCTAGATGACGGACTTTTCAATGCATATGTGTTCTCTGTTCACAGTTATTGTTCTGAGCATTTGTGGATTCATGTTTATTGGGAATATTAGTCTATAGTTTAACTTTGTCATTGTGTCTTTACCTGGTTTGGATGCAATGGCTAATCTTTAACTACACTCTAAGTCATAACCCATGACAATTTCAATATGATATGACACATCATTTTAAAGGAACACCAAAAACTCTTGCCTGCATCTCACTGACTACAACTGTATCCCTAAGGCATCCCTAGCTTCCAGGCAAATGAAAACTGTATGGGCCTGTTTGACAGCTGGATCAATGCCTACCACCCTTGCTTTAGCTGCCCCTAATTCACTAAACCTATCAAAAACCTGTTTGGCCTCCTGGCTCTGGGCCATCTTCTTAAGAACCTCTGTCCCCAGGTGACCACCATCCCTTCACAGGCTTAGCTTTTACAACAAATATTGCTAAATGTGTGTGTCACACATTAACAGCTTCCCGGTGTGCATAAGGAATTCTGGGACAGATGTCAAGATGAGACAGAATGGTAGGATTTCAAGTCTCCCCTCTAAAAAGGCCCATATGTCATTTCTGTGCTACCATTTTGGTCCTGTGCTGTCATGGCTAGAAAACTACAGAGAATGGCTGCATTGTTACATGTTGAACAACATGTTGAACAACATGTAACTGTTAAACAACAGTCTCCGCAGTGGTCTTTCGGTTTTCTCCTCTGTCACTGCTTTATGCTTTGTCTCAGAGAACAGCCATCCATGATCCTTTAACTGGCAAATGGCAAAGCCTCAATTAAATCTCAGGTCTCCCTCTGCACAACACTTTTGGCCAATCCAGAGCAATAATTTACCACTGTGTATAGGGTCTCGTGGGTCCCTCTGAATATTTCTTGATCATTCCAGAGACTGGAGGTTTTTAAGAAGATGTTTCATGCCAGCAAGATTCTGCTGAGGGGACCCTGATATAGCGGCCTCTTGTGAGGCTATGCCAGTGCCTGGCAAACACAGAAGTGGATGCTCACAGCCAGCTATTGGATGGAACACAGGGTCCCCAATGGAGAAGCTAGAGAAAGTACCCAAAGACCTGAAGGGGGCTGCAACCCTGTAGGTGGAACAACAATATGAACTAACCAGTACCCCCTGAGCTTGTGTCTCTA
>NC_034595.1:53383923-53387371 GCF_900095145.1 Mus pahari
ATAGGAAACTTTCAGGATAGCATTTGAAATGTAAATAAAGAAAATAATAATAAAAAAAGAAAAAAATAGATTAAAAACAAAGATGTTTCTATTTATAGTCACTGATGTGAGTTTTCTATCTACCATCGTGGACTCTGCTCACACTTGCATTAGGGTCTATGGAATTGCCAGGAAAGATGTTCTAGATGATGAGGATAAGGTAAGAGTACAGAGAACATACTCAAAAGTGAGTGAGCCCAGGGCTAGGAGAGTGCATGGCTCAGCTTGGTTTAAATACAGACCAACAGTGGTGGCATACAAGTCTTGGTAAACATCAGACCATGCTGTTAGAGCCCGACTCTCAGCAGTGGTGATGAATTTGAGGTTTAGATGAGGACAGATAAATTCCACTTTCAGTTTTGTTCTATGTGTTCAATTTTTAATAATTCACTGAGTCCTAAGCATAGGTATTTAAATATACATTTAGTGTAAAGTGTGGAAGGAAATGCAAAGTAAATATCTACTACAGAGATTGCAAAGGTTGAGAGTTTCTGCCTTTTTCTGTTACGATAATTTTTTTCCAAAATAGCAATGAGATTTGTAGCTTGTACACTGGCACAATTGTTAGTCTTTATATCAATATAACACAAAATCAGCTATTATGCACACAATCATCCCATTAAGTATAAACGTTGGTTCTGCCTACATTAGATAAATGTAACTGGAATACCTCCCAATTCTACATTAAAATAGAATAAACATGTAAAATAGCATAGGAGATGAAATGAGTGTCTGAGTTTTCTAGTCTGTTGGGGAACAGTCATGCTTCAGAATAAAATTTTTTAAAACTTATGAAAGAATAGTGACTCACTTATAAAATTGAAAAGTAGTGTATCATACAAGTACTGAGGCTAGTAGGGATGTCGCTCATTTGTCCACGTAATCCAGAATTCTTGAGGTGGCACGGAACCCAGCACGTGCACCTGTAGAGCCAAAGTAGAAGGGTCAGAAATGCCGTGTGGTTTTTGATTATTGAAAGTGATATTCTGGATGGACCAGGTAACTTCCCAGGTATCAAAGAGAAAAATCTATGTTGACAGAAGTGGTTGTGGAAAGCCAAAAAATAAAAAAAGCAGAGAACAACAACAACAACAACATAAACAAAGAAAACAAAAATGGGGGGGATGGGATTATTGGCAAAGCTGAGAAGTGCTTGTGGATGAGCCTACCTACCACACAAGCCAGCCCTTCAAACACTATAATTAGCTGCTTGTGAGTCTGCAGACAGACCTGCAGCAGAAGCAGTTGGAAGAGACACTTCACAGTCCTGCTTCCTCAGACTTCCATCCCAAGGCAGACACAGTTTCCGTTATTGAAAGATGACTTTTTAAAGTAACAACACCTTTTCTGAATGGAAATCTCAATAGGAACTGACAACTGAAGAAGAAAAGGAAGTTGCATTGGTTTAAAATAAAAGGTAGATGGGGGAGGTGGGGAGGATCTAGGAGGAGCTGGAAGAGGGAAAACTGTAATCAGAATATATTGAATCAAAATCTATTTCCAATAAAAATAATAAATAAATAACAGGAATAAAAGAAAGTTAAGAGCTTCTGTGTCACCTTCAAAAGCATCGATGCTCTATGTCACTTTTGACAAGAATGCTCTGGGCAGGAAAGTTGAAGCTTGGTACAGTGACTTGGGATTCCTATGCTCTGTGTTAGTGCCAAGCACAAGGAGAAGATGGCCAGCTTATCCTAGGATCCTCCAAAATGCCTGGTCCCGTCTCACCTTAGCACTTAGCAGAGGGACTTCCCCTGGAGAAGGACAAGCTGAGACCAACTCAGGGCCTGTTGGTTTCAATCACAGGAAGAATTAATTTATGAACTAATGACCAATGACGCCAGTGTGACAATGACTGGGGACAAGGCCTGAGAACTAATGCAATCACAATGCCATTTATTTTTGGAATGATGACATTTTTGAAAGTCTTCAAATGCAAAATCAATGCTGTGCTGGCTAGTTTTATGTCAGCTTGACACAGGCTAGATTTATTGCCGAGATAGAAGCCCCAGCTGAGAAAATGCCTCTCTAAGATTGGGCTGCAAACCTGTAGGGCATTTTCTTAAAAGTGATTGATGCAGAAGAATCAAGCGGGTGGTGGCCATTCTTGGGCTCCTAGTCCTGGGGTCTATAAAAAAGCAGGCTGAGCAGGCCATGGGGCAAGCCAGTAAGCAGCACCCTTCCATGGCTTCTGCGTCAGCTCCTGCCTCTAAGTTCCTGCTTTGTTTGACTTTCTCCCCTGGCTGCCTTAAGTGATGAACCATGATATGGAAATATAAGGCAAGTAAACCATTTCCTCCCCAAGATGCTTTTGGTTATGGTGCGTACAGGCTGGTTTTGGGTGTCAACTTGACACAGCTGGAGTTATCACAGAGAAAGAAGCTTCAGTTGGGGAAGTGCCTCCAATGAGATCCAGCTGTGGAGTGTTTTCTCAATTAGTGGTCAAGGGGGAAGGGCCTCTTGTGGGTAGGACCATTCCTGGGCTGGTAGTGATCAAGGGGGAAGGGCCTCTTGTGGGTGGGACCATCTCTGGGCTGGTAGTCTTGGGTTCTATAAGAGAGCAGGCTGAGCAAGCCAGGGGAAGCAAGCCAGTAAGAAACATCCTTCCATGGCCTCTGCATCAGCTCCTGCTTCCTGACCTACTTGAGTTCCAGTCCTGACTCCCTTTAGTGATGAACAGAGGTTTGGAGGTGTAAGGTGAATAAATCCTTTCCTCTCCAACTTGCTTCTTGGTCATGATGTCTTGTTCAGGAATGGAAACCCTGACTAAGACATGATGTTTTATCACAATAGACATCCTAGCTAGGACACATGCTAAATGGTTTTATAGGGACTCTGTGCATTTTACGTAACAATTATAACTGAACTGAGGACAACAGTACCTGAAACTGCCTAAGTCTAAATCTGGGTTTCCTCAGTAGCACAGGCTGGGAGCCCAGGAGCCCAGGAGCCTGGGAGCCTTCTCTAATCTTTATCCTTTGGACTGCTTTTGCTATCCCCCCCAGTTTGTGTCTTGCTGCACTGGCCAGCTGTCATCTTCTTCCTCTAGTTGTCATTGCTTCAGTTATGTCAGGGAGTCGTGAATAGATGAGAAGATTGCATGGTATGAAATTCTCAAAAAATATTCTAGCTAAAAAATAATGAACTGCTATAAAAATGGAAATAAAATAAGTAATTGCACACTGAATTTTTTGTGAATTCATATTCTTTTTTAAAATTTTTTATTACTATTATTTTCTTTATTTACATTTCAAATGCCATCCTGAAAGTTCCCTATACCCCNCCCCCCGCCCCTGCTCCCCTACCCACCCACTCCCAGTACTTGGCCCAGGCCTTCCCTTGTGCTGGGTCATATAAAGTTTGCAAGACCAAGGGGCCTCTCTTCCCAGTGATGGCCAATTAGGCCATC
>NC_034595.1:53387896-53392451 GCF_900095145.1 Mus pahari
CGCTTATCAGTGAGTGCATATCTAGTGACTTCTTTTGTGATTGGGTTACCTCACTAAGGATGATATCCTCCAGATACATCCATTTGCCCAAGAATTTCACAAATTTATTGTTTTTAATAGCTGAGTAGTACTCCATTGTGTAAATGTACCACAGTTTCTGCAGCACACTGAATTTTTTGATCAATCAGAAAAAATAATTATTTATTGAGTCTCACAGTTACAGTTGTAAATATTAACGTCTAGTTAGTAAACATTTTTATTCCCTGTTCAGTTTTCCTCTGTGATGTACATGCTTTGTTCTGCAAATTCAGCATTCAAAAATGTGCACCCTGAATACTATTAACTTATTAACAGTTAAAATTGGGTAAATCAGATGCAAATTATCCTTCCATCCTTAATAGCATTTTTATATTGGATTATAAACTTATAGGATTTATTTCTCCCTAACACCAGTTCTATAAAGATGCATTTAAAGCTTTAGAAACAGCATGCTAAAGAAACAAAGCACCCACTATTACACTCAAGTGTGCCCCTTCCTACACATTAACTCACCTGACACGGAATCACAGGAACAAGCCAGTAATAACCACTGCTTACCTCGCCAAACTTGGGGATTGTAAATGACTTATTATATTGAAAATATGCTTTAACACTTAGGAAGGCTAATTCTGGATCTAAATATTTCAGTTATTTGCTTATGCCTTGTTCTCCATGTTTTAGTGTTTTAAGTTATTTTGGGGGGCAGGGGGAAGAAAGTTGTTATTTGGCTTATATACCCCTAATCACAGTCCTTCGAGGGAAGCTAAAGCAAGAACTCAAACGTGGCAGAAACATGGAAGCAGGAGCCGATGCCCAAGCCCCGGATGCGTGCGGCTCACTGGCTTGCTCCTCCTGACTTGCTGAGCCCGCTTTCTTCCAGCACCCAGAACCACCAGCTCCGGGATGTGCCTCTGGCCTTCTTGCCTAGCATGTCTTGAAACTTCTCAGGGATCAAACAGTTGCTTTGCTTTATTCCGTATGTTTGAGATTTCCATGCAGTGTTGTGGGGATCTATGAGAGAGTAAAGCACTCACTACAGTCAAGGAGATTACATTCTTGTAATTGTACATTTTTAGTTTTAAAAGAAGCTAAATCTTCTCATTTAACAAAAACCTTGAACATAGGAGAGCTTTGTGAACTTTAATCTTCATGTTGTAGCTAGGTTTCTTTACCTTCCATTATTTTATCTGCTTTGCCCTAAATCTCCCAGTTTCTTCTATTCTCCTGAGAATTCTTTCCCGTTCACGTTTACTTGAGAGTTCTCTCTCTCTCTCTCTCTCTCTCTCTCTCTCTCTCTCTCTCTCTCTCTCTCTANCACACACACACACACACACACACACACACACAAACTCCTACACATGCACTTTTGAAATAATCATTACATTCCATTTTTGGGTGACTTCTCCCAATTTATTCTGGATAAGTATCTAATAGCATTTGTTGATAATAAAATCATAGATAAATTATTTCTAAACAGTTCTTTGATAGACATCTAATTTTAGCACTTAATGAGATGAAAGAAAATTTAAATGCTAAGGAAATGGGTGTGCTTGTGTGTTCTTAAATAAAGACGAAAATATTGGCTGAATATTTGATAGTACAAGACATAGAACATCTTGATACTTTTTCAAAGTCAATCTATTGCGATTTTAAATCGTCAGTGCTAAGAACACCACTTCACAAAGATGCAAAATGGCACAAATGCATTTAGAGCCATTTCAGACACTGCTGGATCCTAAATCCAAAGCCAAAATTCGCTGGATGAATTTTTTGTGAAATTCAGGTTAGCAACTCAAGAATTTAAAAAAAAAAAAAATCAAACATTCTAGCACAGAAGACTCCAAGGACACATTCGTATGGTACATGCTGAAGAACGGGAGTGGCGGGTGTTGATTCCATAATGAAGTGGTTGTTTCTGTAAGGACAGAAGACTTTACCTGTGAACAGTAAAAACATGGCACATCATACACACAATGAAAGTGTGGAGTCTGACTCTCATGTGTTTCCAGCAGGGCTCACTGGTGTGCATGGCACGATATCATGTGGAAAGCAAAGTGACCGTGTTCCATGTTCAGAACCAAGGCAGCAGGGAAGTCCCACCATGGTGCAATAAAGGGGGCAACTGCCAAGAATGTCCTGAGCCATTACATGCTTAATTTTGAGTTAATTTTGGGCCACTTTGTCCAAAAATCTTTTACCATTGCCAAAAGTTCCTCAACCTCCACGTTCAGTTACCTGACCTGTGTAACTTAAGGAACTGAAGTACAGGCAAGCTTTAGTTTTAAACGTTTTACGCAAATAAGTCCTCGAACAGACATTCTTCTATGTGCCTTCTTTAGCCTGACACAATTAATTTACTACTTACCTGGGTGGATTGGGTATAAGAACTTATTCCTTCCAAGTGCCACATGGGGATCCCTTAGATGGTCACATGACAGGTCACTTTTTCATTCACCTGTGTCACTTGTGTCATTTCCAGCTGTTTCCTATGCAAAGGCTAAAGTCTGTCTCGATTGGTTTTTCGAGACAGGGTTTCTCTGTGGAGCCCTGGCTGTCCTGGAACTCACTTTGTAGACCAAGCTGTCCTCGAACTCAGAAATCCGCCTGCCTCTGCCTCCCAAGTGCTGGGATTAAAGGCGTGCGCCACCACACCCAGCATGGTAGATCTATTAATAGGTACTCTTCCATCATCCCTTCCTGTGCCTAGGTCTTGCATGTTTGTCTTCTCCAGCTACATTACTTATAACCTTCAGCAAGACACTGAGCACAGACCATAAGAATAATCATTCTTCCCTTTTCATATTTTGGGGGAAAATAATTCAATTTTTCATCTAAATTATGGTATCACTTAAAGGGATTCGCTTGGCTAAAGGATTTCCCTTCTATTGATGGATTTTTAAATCTAGATTAGATGCCGGACTTTTCCTGCATCTACTAATTGTTTACTTTATTTATTATCTGGGCTTCAGCATAACAAATTAGATTGGTTTTGAGCATTACAACATTTCATTTTTTTGAAAATTCATATTTGTCCATCACTATTCATCTTCATGTTTTATTAGATTGGATAGTAAGAATTTTTACACCTGTCATCTGGCCATGCTGTGTAGTTTTCTTTGTAAAGGTTCTTAAGGTTTTTTTTTTTTTTTTTGTCTGACTTTTGTATTAGAGAAATCTTGACATTCTGCAACGAGTTGTAAATATTCTCTCTATTCCAACATAAGTAGAATCAGTAAACTTTCATTAATTTTTTTGCATGCAGTCTTCTTTGTGAGAAAGTTCTAAACCTTAAAATCAATTTTTGTAATAGATAAAGGCCTCTTCACATTATCTCTTCCTTTATGCACAGACGTTAGTAGCTTATATAACTTAATGAAATTATCCATTTTATAGAACTCGTCAAATTGTATTGGCATAAGGCTATTTGTAACCCTCCTTACCATCCTTTGTTTGCCTTTAGAATCTCCTCTGGCATCTTTCCCTCTTCTCCCTTATGTTGGGAGTTTGTTTCTCTCTAAGTCTTTTCATTTCTTGCTCTCACATTCAAAGAGATTCATTCCCTTCCTTCTCTTTTTCCAAAATGAATTAAAACATTACCATGAAGAACTTATGAATAAAAACACCACACAATGAAATTTAACCAGAACCCAAAATCTTAATGAATGTACAGTTAAACTAGCCATTCTCAAACTATGGGGCTTCACATTGGATTACACACACACACACACACACACACACACACACACACACACACACGGTTTTTTGAGACAGGGTTTCTCTGTGTAGTCCTGGTTGTCCTGGACTCAGTTTGTAGACAGACCAAGCTGGCCTGAAACTCACAGAGATCTACCTGTTTCTGCCTACCTAGTACTGGGATTAAAGGGGGGTACCACCATGCCCAGCCAAATATATTTTTATGCACTTATCTACCAGCAAAAAATGAAATACTCTTGGCAGAGATAAAACTAGACATGATCCCATGAGCTCATTCCTTGCAGTCAGTCCTTCCTCGGCACTAGTATCTAGCCTTTCTTCTTGTTATAGTTGGGGTTTCTATTGCTATGTTGAACACTATGGCTAAAATCTTCTCAGAGAGGAAAGGATTTATTTCACTTACTTTTTGGTATAACAGTTAAACAGGTCAGGACCTTGGAGGCAGAGGCCTTGAAGGGGTGCAGAGGCCTTGGAGAGGTGCTGGTTACTCATGGCTTGCTCAGTCTGCCCGCTTTCTGCCTCCCCAGCCCCCCTTTCTCTTTTTATTTGCTTATTTGGGATTCTTATTTCCTCAATTTCTTAAACTAGCTACTAAAGCTATTTACATATTTATTTTCTAATAAAAAAACATTTAGTGCTGTGGTATTGCCTGTAGACACTCCTTACTTGTGTTCAACAAAGCTTGATATGGACATTTCCATTTTTATTCAGTTGAGAATATTCCTTATTTCCATTTTGTACTGCCCAGTATATAAGATGTGTGTGTGTGTGTGTGTGTGTGTGTGTGTGTGTGTGTGTGTGT
>NC_034595.1:53392656-53485041 GCF_900095145.1 Mus pahari
GGACCCTCAAGTTGTTATTTCCTTTCTAACTTGGTCTTTGGTCCAAGAGCTATTTAGAATATCTTTACTTTCTCAACACCTGGCCTTACGGTTAATTTCTTATTTAATTTCATTCTGCAATGGGAACAAACTTTGCATGGCTTTAATATTTTTTAAGTTACCCAGACTTATTTTATTGCCTAATAGACCATCTATCTTGGTTAATGTTCCATGCACACTTGGAAAGACCATGTATTCCACCATTGCTAGCTGCAATCTTTACCGGTGTCAAGAAGGGGAAACGCATGGTATTATGCATCATTTTCATTGTCTGCCCTAGGCTACTGTGCTTCCCGTTATCAATCACTGAGTTGATAATTCTGATTTTTCTTTCCTTTCTTCTCAGTCTATCCATCTTGCCTCATGTATTTTGAAATTGTTGTGAGTTGCATAAACATTTAGGACTACTATATAATCCACACATATTTCTTCCTTTATCGTTAAGATGTGACCCTCTTTGTGCCAGACAATGTCGAGGCCATGAAACACTACTTGTTTGTATAAATTCAGCCATTCGAATTGCATTCTGTTCTCATCTTGGTGCAGTTCTTTGTAACCTCTTCCCCCAACCCTGTCTCTGTCTTCCTTATTTGAAGCTGCATTGTAGTTGAGAGATGTTTTCCACATCATCCTGAAAAATGTTTGTCCTTTAATTTTAGAACGTGGGTGATTTTTAGAACGTGGGTGATTTTTATCTTGAAGATACTAACACCGTGGTCAGGTCTAAACATATAATTCGTTCTCTTTTCATCTTATTTATCTGTCCTCTTAGCAGATTTTAATTCGTCAAGAACAGTTTGCATATTAGACAGCCTCTGCAAAGTCAGAGGGGCTTCAGCGCACAGTCAGTCTGGCTGTGTAGCAGACTTCTTGCGGACAAAGAACGAAGTGAGAGCAGAGTGGATTGATTGGACCCACTTGGATGTTGCCTTGTCTGAGCATGGTCGGTCTCTGGATGGCAGCTGTGCTTGGCTGAGGCTTGGCTGCTGGACCTAGTGAAACTCAACCCTGGGGCTCCCAGACTGCCCATTACTCAGCTAGATAGCAGGTCGCCCCAAAGGACTCTATGAAAGAAATCTATACTTGGGCAAATTTTAGTTTAATTCCTTACATTCCTTTTTCTTCTGCTCTGTTTTGAAAGCTTGTCTATTATATGCTGCCATTTCCCGCTTTCTTTACTTTCTTAGCTATGACTTCTCATTTAAAAAATTAATAGTGAGTGCAAGATTTACAGTAAAATAGTTAGCTTATAAGAGTCTAAGTAAAAGCAATGTGACACCATTTTATAGATATTATAAAGATCTTTCATAAAGTGTTTCCACCTCTCCCTTCTTTGACTTTATGTCTTTGTTGTCATATAATTTACACACACATGTACACACACATATACATGAACCTCACAACACATCTTAAAATTTTTGCATTTTACTCAATGATCTTTTGTGTACAACTAGATTTTCATCCAGTGTTACTTTTGGCAAGAAGCATTTTCCTCTACCACTCCTTGGACCTTTGGTTAGTGGGTAATTAAGGTCTTCAATTTCCACGATCCCAGTGGAATTCATGGCTATCCATTGGTGGGGGTGGGGGTAGGTTTGTTTAGATAGATCTTCCGGTTTAGTTTGCTGCTATACAAAACGGAAATGATGATACAGGAAAGAGAGAGCATGTCCTGAGGTGCAGAGAGCAGAGTTCAGAACACAGAGGCTGACCTCATATAAAGCCATGAAGCAAGAAAACAGAAGAGATGTCTAAAGGTGACCAGTTAGTAGTTAACATAGTCAATCAACACAGGTTGAAATCCAGGCCCTACCATCAAATTACTGAATGCTTGTCAGCAAGTTACACACAAACTTTCTGAACTTAAGTTTCTACATCCCTTAGAAGCAGTTTCCTGAAAGCTGGATAGACTTAGCAGTGAAAAGCATTTGCTGCTCTGGCCCCAAGACCTGGGTTCTATTCCTGACCATCAGGCAGCTCACAGCCACTATAACTCTAGTTCCAGGGGATCCAATGCTCTCTTCTGGCCTCTGCAGGCACCAGGCATTCAAGTGGTGCCTATACTGTAAGCAGAAAAAAAAAAAAAAAAAGGTCTACACATTCTAAAATTTTTAAATAAATACATTTTGAAAAGGTTCCTCCTTACTCACAAAGAGATCAGGTGACATACTGAGTCTGCAGCACCCGGTGGGGTACACTCAGTGTGTGGTCATTGTGCCCGGCATCTTTGGGAAAAAGAAGTACAATTTTTCTGTCCAGGCTGCCTCAGAGAGAAGAAGCGACTTTGGAATCTTATTTTTCCATTTGATCTCATGTCTTTTTTTTTTTTTTTTTTTTTCCTCCAGCTTTTCTCCCTGCTTCTTCCTCCCAAAGCACATCTTTCAAATCCAAATGCCAGGCTGTCTGCAGGTGCAGAGCTCAAGACTGATAACATTTGGGGCCCAGATGTTAACTGACGGAAACGCTATTCGCGGCTCTGCAGAGTGGCGGCCGAGGCATTGATTTCCAATTTCATGATTATTATTTGAGTTACTGCCACACCTTCCAGCCCTTCTACCTCAACTAAAAAGGAGATATGGGGCCTGCTTATCCCAGAGGGAATACATTCAGTAATCTAAAATATAAAAAATCCCTGAAATGTTAAGCAATTGCATTTTCAAGCAGGATTGGGAACACAGCTTTCGGACCGACCCTTCGTTTTTTCCAGTGCCTCTGAAAGGCCAATGGCTTCAGTTGCCTAATGGGAAAATAATCTCATTTTCAAAATCAACCCACAGTAATAGCCACCAAAAAAAAACGTGTTTCAAATCTGTGACAAGATTTATATCAGCCTTTTAAATTTTTTTATTAATTATTTTATTTATCTACATTTCAAATGTTGCCCTCCCTCCTGGTCTCCCCTCCACAACCCCCCCACACCATCCCCCCTCCTTTTTACCTCTAAGAGGGTGCTTCCCCACCCACTCACCCACTCCCGCCTCACCCCTCTAGCACCCCATTTGCTTCGGCAACAAGCCTCCACAGGACCAAGTGCCTCCCTTCCTGCTGATGCCAGAGAAGGCAGTTCTCTGCTGTCTACATAGTGGGGCCATGGATGACTCATGTATACTCTTTGTTTGGTGGTTTAGTCCCTGGGAGCTCTGAAGGGTCTGCCTAGTTGATATTGTTGTTCTTCCTATGGGGTTGCAATGCCCTTCAGCTGATTCTGTCCTTCCCCTAATTCTTCTGTTGGGGTCCCTGGCCTCAGTCCAATGGTTGGCTGTAAGTATTGTATCTGTCTTAGATGCTGGCAGAGCCTCTCAGAGGACAGCTATACCAGGCTCCTGTCCATAAACACTTCCTGGCATCAGCAATAGTGTGAGAGTTTGGTATCTGCAGATGGGATGGAGGCCAAGGTGGGACAGTCTCTGAAGAGACCACCTCCAGTAGATACACATGGCCCCCAGTTGAGAAATAGGACCATTCACCTTTCTCAAAATCTTTAACCCAGAATTGTTCCTGTCTAAAGGAAACACAGGGATTAAAAAAAAAAAAAAATGGAGCAGAGACTGAAGAAAAACACATCAGTAGGAAGCTGCTTCTAGAATGCAGAGGAGCTGACCACTAGGCTTCTCATGGTGTCTGCAAGGAGAGTCATAGAGCTTAGAAGTGGATTCTCAAGGCAGAATGGCACTAGTCTGTTGTTACTGTGCCCAGAGAAGTTCTACTCTGCCTAGGGTATGGACCCCTCATGATGCTCTCTGTGCCTTTGCACAGTTAAAGCTTTTCGTTAGGAAAGCCACCAGTTGGTTCAATAAACGTGGATCTCTGCTATTGTGAGTAGAGGGGCGGATCCCTGTCTAGCTTCCCTTCTACAGGACCAGAGAGAGGTACTGGACAGTGTAAATACCAAGGAAATAAGTAAATGGTTATTTTTACTTTTCAAATGTTAAGCAAGTGTTTGAAGGTGTTAAACGAAGTATAAATGAGAAGAAAAAAAATCAAAACCTTTTCTAATAGAACATTGATGAGACTGTTTTTTGTGAACACCGTTCCCACATGTCTATAATCCCTGTATGAACTCTAGACACTAATGCTCCTAGGGTGGCATTCTCAGGGTATTGTGGGGGGATGGGGAAGGAAGGTTAATGTCAGAGAATGAGAGCAATTCGACTCAAGTACTCCACTGCGGTCTTTGACGGACAAACATTTTAACCCAAGTGGATCGTCCTGTCAGATAAGAGATGTCAACTGTGGGATTCTTGCATTCATTCAACAACCATGTATGTGTGTTCTGATATGAGAGTCAGCTCCGGGCTCTAGAAATGCAGAAATGAATTAAGGCATAGTCTTGCATCTAAGAGGCTGTGGTCTAGAGGTAGAAAGATCACTAAGCCCAGGAAGACAGTCCCAACATGACAAACTCTGAGGCAAGAATGTCTTGTGGAGGAAAGGAGACCTAGGGCACAGATTATATAACAGGGTAATAAAAAAGAGGTCACTTCAAATGAAGTTGTATACTTTAGAGCCTTCGTTCTTTCCCTCTTTCAAATAGGTCACAAGGAATAAGCCTAGCAAACTGTGAGGATTAAATGATGCAGACCATGCTCGGTGAGTCGCTTAAAAAAAAAGACAGCAAAAGGAAACGCGAAGCTTGGTCCCCAGGGCAGTGTGCAGCTCTGCTGACCCGAGCGCTTAAATCTTTTTTCTCCAGTGGGAAGATTTGTTAGAGTCAGTCAAAGGAACTCAGCTAGAGAACGTTTCCACTGATTCAGAAATGACCTATCCCTAGGACTCTGCTTTATGACTCTCCATTACAGACAGCAGCCTTGTGCAGGTAATTGGGAGTCAGGAAAGCATCACCCTAGGGACAAAGGCAAGGCCATTCTGTGGCCTCCCAGTTCCGCTTGAGTTCCTGAAGGCAGAGGTGCTCCTGGTTTAATCAAAGGCTTCATGCACACCTTGCACTTCTCTTCTTTATCTCTGATTTTTTTTTTTTTTCCTTCCAAGCTCAGGAAGTTTGACTTCTCATCTCCCTTCAAGGGCTTAAATTGGAGGCCAGGAAACCATGAGAAAGAGTGGTGCCTTCTGCCATCTGCTGGCTCCTTCCTGTCACCAGCCCAAAGCTGGCTTAGCAAAGATTCCAAGGGATGAGAGGCCAACACTGTCAGAGGAGGTGTGAGGCAGATGACGACCCTGCTTTTATCACAAAGCTGATGGAAGCTGGTAGTACGACCGACGCTCTGCAGGCTTGTCTTAGGGAAAACACAATTGTGTTTCTTTCAGATTTTAATCTTACATCATTACCACATAAGACTGACCAAGGAAAGTTACATTCTTTATGGATCCACTTGAAGGCAACAACAGAAGTCAAAGCTAAAGAAAGTAAGGGTAGGGAGTGAGAAGGAGAAAGAGGCCAGGAGAAACATTCTTCTTTAATTGGTTTGGGAAACATTTTTTTTTTTTTAAAGAATCTGTTGTTTGCAAGATTCTGACCCAAATATCTGAGACACAAAAACAGGTAATATTTCCTCCCTTGACTACAGCAATACATTGGGAAGCATTTAAATAAATGGAGAATTAAACAGAAACCTGCAGGTACTCTCATGCTATAGTCAGTCCAGCATATCCATGGGTTTGAGGGTGCGGTCAATCGTGGCTAGAAAATAGTTGGGGAAATATATATCTGTAGCAAACATGTACAGATTATATTTTCTTACTGTGCCTTAAAGAATGGAGTGTATTAACTGTATATTTAAAATTAGTGTTACATTTTATATTACACATAAGCCCTGAAATGATTGGAGTTACACGGGAGGAGGTGTGGAGATTGTATGTCAATACTAAGTCATTTCATAAAAGGGACCTAAGCACCCACATCTTTGGGGTTTGGAACAGAATGGATGTTTATGGAATTGATCTCTTGGGAACAGAGAAAACAATTATTGTACATAAAGAACTGTGAGGGCGCACAGAGGAGGGGTGGGCATCAGTGTGGCACATCGGTGCCAGAGAGGATCCCTGGAAAAGGGATCCAAGATGATGTTGGAAGGGAGCCTTGTACTAGAGGCAGCAGTGGGAAAGGCTGCCAGTTCCAGGAATGTTGCCACTGCCCAAGCAGCGGAGATCTCCCACTAAGCAGAAAACAGCTGTTAAAGCTTTAGATGTTAGACAGAATTCCCTTGGCTGTGTAGGGATGCCAATGGGGTCAGGAGAAGCAGGCCCAACCAAGTAGAGAGACTGCAGACAATGCTGTGGAGATGGGTGAGCAAGCCTGCTGGGACAGGTCTCTTGTCCTGGAAGGAGGGTGTCTTTAACTAGTCCACAAGTTGGACATGGACCTCTTCCATACAAGCATATGGCCACTCACGAAATCAGAAATGTATGTGCTTGCATCCTCCAAATTCACCTGAAATGCCAATGTAACTTCGGGAAGGGTAGATGTTCAACTTTAACTACACCAGCACCAGTACTACTTGGAATCACAAATGCAATCACCAAACGTAAGAGAATGGTTCTGAAAATTATGGTATAGCTGACAGATGAACAATTAAGTAGTACACGGGAAGTTGTAATTCTAGAAGCCACAGTGAATGGTAAAAGCTTATAAAAATCCATATTCAAATCAGTACAAAAAAATATTCAGATGGGGGCTAGGAAGAGAGCTCAGCTCGTAGATTGCCTGCCATGGAGGGATGCAGACCTGAGTGTGGAGCCTCAGAACCAAGGTAAAACCTTAGTGAAGAAACAGTGTGTGTCTGTAACTGCGTCATCAGAGTAGAGGTAGGGGTAGAGACAGGCAGAGCCCTGGGGCTCATCAAGTCAGCCAGTAGACTCCTGGTAAGTAGAGAACAGCTGAGAAAGACATCTACCATTGACCTCTGGCTTCTGCATGCATGTGGGTACACCTTCCCCCCCCAACACATACATGCACACCACTCACTCATTCACATACATATACATATATATGTATATATATGTGTGTGTGTGTATGTGTGTGTATGTATGTATGTATGTATATATGTATGTATGTATACATGTGGATAGAAAATACTGAACTACTAGCAGTGACACTTTTCTTCTTCTACCTGTGTTTTACAGAGCTTTCTTGTACTGCTTATATAATGTTTGAATGTAAAGAAGCCTGAAGATGAAATGTGTGTCCTGATTAAGGCAGAGACAGGAAATGCCCTAGATAAGTGATGACCCTGTTTACGTGTTTGTCTCTGCCTTTGCGGGTTCCCCTTTCTTCCTGATGGTATTCTGGTTTGTATGGTGTATATTCATTTCACTTGTTAAGGCCCCCTTCAGTCTTTCTCTTGGCCAACACTGTCCCCTTACTCCCTCGATCTGTGGGATGTATTGTGATGTCTGCCCACTACTTTTTGCTGTGACTGGGACTGGTGTCTGGTTGGTGATTCATGTTTGTTCCGAAGCCATATCTGTACTGGTTGCTTTGAAACAGTGCCCCAGGGAATGTGAAAGGCCATTTGTCTCTCACTGAAACTTCTTCTCTGCAACTGAGACCTCTTCCTGGCTTCTTCTGAATCCAACAAGCTTTCTCCCGTTTGAGTTAAGGCTACAGGGTTACAGGGTAAAGGAGAAAAAGAAAAGAAAACCAAAGAGGAAAGAATTTGTATGGGGAGGAGTCTAGTGTCAGCTCGTCTGGCCCACATACTTAGTAAGTGTGGCAGAGCACCCTCCCCCCAGCCTTGCTTTCTCCTGCTTCTGTTCTGTGAACATAGCCTCTGCACACAGAAAGGCTGATAGCAGGAAGACAAATGAGCCCTACAAGGAAACTCATGGAAAGAAGTTCTAAGGGTTGGTATACTTGGCCAGATGCTGGTATAAGTACAGAGAGCATTGACAGTCATAATAGTGAGTGGTATCACATGAGCACTGACCAAAGCACTCAAGCTACAGACTGCCTGGCACCCCAGACACTGACCTTTTTGGTCTTGCCCATGCTGTAGCTTAAGATGGTGTCTGTATAGCCACTCTTAAAAGTATTCTGCTGGTTTACTATCGAAAGGCTATGAAGATGTACACCAAGATGAATTATAATGATACAATTTTACATGGAATTTAGAAGTTCACTTGTAGGCTTTGGCTGACCCCAGTTTCACCTTTTAAGAACCTGCCCTCTTTGTCATTAAGAAGAATTCAGAAGGTTGGAAAGATGGCTCAGTGCTTAAGAGTGCCAGCTACCCTTTCAAAGGTCCCAGGTTCGATTCCCAGCACCCACAAGGTAGCTTTCAACCATCTTTATCTCTGCTTTCTTCTGGCCTCCAGGGAAAGCTCTATGCATGTAAGGCAAGACATATGAACAGGCTAGTATCCTATGGATATATATATATATATATATATATATATATATATATATATATATATATATAATATGTATATATGAAGAGTTCACAGAAAGAATCAGGACATAAAAGATTTGCATGTCACCAAGAATCCTTCCTTACAAAGTAACTTTAGTTTCTCGGCAGCTAGTATCTCACTCAAGGCAGGTTTGCAATGTGCTTCATTATACTTCCACTTGTTCAGAAGTACAAGCCAGGCAGGCTGGCAAGAATGTGAGTCCAAAGGATTGCACACCTGCCTGCAGCATTGGAAAGGTGCCTGTCCCAGACCACTGGGTTTCTGAGAAGTCTGTGGAGCACATAGTAAGTGGCTGCAGCACCTGCTTGGCTCTTTGCCTAGGGCTCCTCATGGGCTGCCTCCTAGCAGCCTTTGGATGGAGTCTGAAAGCAGCCTTGGTCAACAGTCTCTAGGGCGGCACCATACTCCCTCATCTGCTGCCTCCTTCTGACTTATTCAAGAAGGGACTTTGTGTCCCTGGAGAATCATTCAGGAGTGGCCATAGACTGACTCTCACATACCAACGACAACTTTTGATAGAATAGAAATGGCATTCCATTACCCAGCATGCCATTGTGGAACTGGGGATGAGAACAGCTGTAAAGATATGGAGTGGGAAAAGGCGCCTTCCAGTGTCCCATCGGCAATTAAATCAGCTCTTCCTCGTCTGTGGTCTTTGTATGCGTTCCACTGCCCATCATCAAAGATGGCTCAACACTATGCAATGGAAAAGTCTAGAAATAAACAGTTCATGAGTTTTAAATAGCATTTATCACAGTGTTTCTCATCTCAATAAATCCATGTGTATGTGTGTGTCTTCATGTAAACACATGTGAACACATGCTTGTGCAAGACAGAACTTCACATGAAATGGCCTCCTTAAGAACTCTCTGCTTTGTTTCTCGGCACTGGCTCTGTCAGCAAACCTGGGTTTCACTGATGTGTGTTGACTAGCTGGCCAGTGAGCTTTCCGGATTTGCTTCTGTACTTCCGGTGCTGGAATTACAGCTGTGACCCTGCACCTACTTTTTTCACAGAGGGGCTTCAGCTCCAGAGTCTGATCTCTGTGTTTTCACATAAAGAATGTATATCCACAGGGCTTTATCTCCATTTCTTCAGTATAGTTAAGAATTGTCTTGGTCATAGTTGACGTGAATCTCTTGCTGTGGCTGATTTACAAACTTTATCACCACTGTGTCTCTATAGGAGGAAACAGCACGCATGGAGCTGCTAGCATCTGTTTTTATCAGACATCTGCGGAGGGTCTCCATCTCAATGAGTGCAGGGAAACCAGTAATCCAGCATGTTTCCTTAAACAAGATATTGATGTTTGGTTTTCTCTGTCTTATTTACCTCTAATGTAATGGAATCATATTATAAAGCTTGCAGAGTATGTGTGGCTTAGTGAAATAATATGCCAGAAAGTACCTTGCAAACTTAAGAAGTATAAGCAGAAGCAACATACAAACAGACACACACACACACACACACACACAGAGAGAGAGAGAGAGAGAGAGAGAGAGAGAGAGAGAGAGAGAGAGAGAGAGAGCGCACATATTAGGATTTCTGGGAGGATAGTGGCATCTGGATAAACATAAAGGAAACTGAACTAGATAAAAGACCATCTCCCCTCCCCACAGCCTCTCAGCAGTGAGAGACAGCAGGGGGCAGTGTGTGTCTGAGAGAAACAGGGGAAGGTGGTCTCGGTCCATCTGAAGCTAAGTGGGGCTGTGTGCATCCAGGAAGAAAAACATCTGGGATGGTTGAAGCAAACTGGGGAAGGACACACTGCTCTACGGTGCTAGCAGGCTGGGGCAGAAACAAGACACAAAAACCACATAGCTCTTGTTTATGTTCAAGATACCAAGCTTCTAAAATAGCACTGGGCTTGAAGGCACCGCCTTGGGTAAGGGGCACTGATCAGAATCTCCCTGCCCTCTGCTGTGACAGCCTGTGATGATATTCTTCTCCAGCTCAGCAGCCTGGGACAGTAATTTGGTGTTATCAGATTAATTAAGTAATTTATGTGGCTAAATTTACATATGAATATTAAATATCAGGCTGGGCCTCTCTAATCAGACAGCCAGTGTTTTCAGGGTAACACTTTGTTCCCAAAACATTCAGAAATATGCAAATTGGATTCTTTAACGAGGCTGATATTTATGTAAGGAAGAAGTCTTCCAGCGAGGAAGCCGCCTTCCCATGATATTTTTGTCTGACACCTAGAGCTATGCTAGATGCTTTCCTCTGGAGTTGCTCATTATCAACAACTTTATTTATTTATTTTCCGCTTTCCGTTCTGAATCTGTGACAGTTGGTCAGGCTGTGGAGAGGTCATAAGCTCTGCCCTTGGGTCTAAATTCTGGGTTACTATTTATTAACAGTGAACCTGGGTAATGAATAGAGGCGTTTGTGGAACTTGGCTATCTATAGACAACAGCAAGGACTGAAACCAAGAGCTGTGCTACAGACTAAAGCTCGCTGCAAAGCTTTGCAGGGTGAGCCTGGCACTCAGTGCCTGCCACCTGTAAGTTCTCCATATATGTGAACTGTCCTCTGCAGGTCTCAACTGACCAGACTTTCCTGTTTTTTTCCCTTTTAAGCTTTGATGTGGAAAATGGCCCTTCTCCAGGTCGGAGCCCACTGGACCCTCAAGCCAGCTCTTCCTCAGGCCTGGTACTTCATGCCGCCTTTCCTGGGCACAGCCAGCGAAGGGAGTCATTCCTCTACAGATCTGACAGCGACTATGACTTGTCACCAAAAGCGATGTCAAGGAATTCATCACTTCCCAGTGAGCAGTAAGTAACACTCTTCCGGTTCCTCTCAGGGTTTCAGCCTCCCCCTAGACCCTACTGAAGCATCAGCAGCAACCGTTGCCATCCCAACGGAGGCAGGAAAGAAGCTGAAGAAGTGGCAAAGGTATCCATTCATCTTAAGGGCTTGCAGAATATAGACTAGGGTTCCCATGGTGTAAAAGAAAACAAATCGCAAGCACAATGTTCAGCTCATGTCTGCTATCTGAACATTTCCACTGGGTTTATTTCCTGCCCTGTTAAATTGTTTATAGACTGGAAACCTTAACGGCTTTTGCAAATCATCCTTAAATATACAGATGTATGAGGCCTTGGGCTGGAACAAAAATGGTGGTTGCTTCCTACCCTCCCTCACTGGCCTTGGCTCAGTGACATTTAGGTAAGGGATCACCCAGCCACATGCCTGTGTCCCTTCTGTGAAACTTCGCCGTCATACTTACCCACTGCCTGGCTCCTTGGAGAGACACGGAGCAGCCAAAGCACAGACAATATTCTTGATTGGCTCATACTAATTGCAGATAACTGGTTTTTTATTTAAAGAATGACAAAGGGTTTGTATTGCCTGTTTGCTTAAGTTTCTGAACCCAAATAAAATTGGTTGCTGAAAGCCATGACTTAAAGGGTTTCTGGGCACACACTCAATCATTTTTAACACTGCGTGTTATGAAAGTATCAATAACTCCCTAAAATCTCCAGTCTGGAAAAGCCCACTAGGTTCTTGTCCTCTGTTAAAAAGAAACCCCCCAAAATTGACCTTCTTGTGAAAGGGGTAAGGAATGTTTTAAAGTTGGCAGTAGGAAAATATTTTGCAGAGTCCCTCTGCTGGCAACTTTTATTGCAAGTACTCTAGTCTAGGGACTGGAGAGCTGGCTCCGCTGTTAACAGCGTTTGCTGCTCTTGCAGAGGACCTAGGTTAGGTTGCCAGGACCTCCATGGCTGCTCTGAAACTCTGGCTCCAAGGGATCCAACACCCTCTTCTGGCTTCTGTAGACACCAAACGCATGAATGGTGTCCATATATACATGCAGGCAAACACTTACATGCATGTAAGAAAAAACAAAAACAAATAAATCTGTTTTTAAGGTAGTATGTAGTTATAAAACATTCCAATCATGAGTGGGCCAAGATCAACCCTTTTTACTTTCTTGTAAAAGATCTGTTGACTCTCCTATACACTTTGCAGTATGCTAGGCTGCAGGATATTTTTTTTTTAAAAAAAGAATGAGCAAAATAATGTGAAAAAAAATCACAGATGGGGTACAACCAGATCTCATTCCTCAGAGGCCTGAAGGGGACTGTACTAATTGGCGATGATAAGAGGGGCACACAGAGGCACACTAAACTCCGCAGCACAGGAGGCAGCTCGCATTGTATGTTCCTGTGCTGAAGGCCAGCTTCCTTTATTCGTGCTATCTGTTAGCCTAACATGCCAACCGTAGGCACTGCCAAGCCTCCATAGTCTGGATTTTATCATGGGAGAGCAAGAGAGATGCAGTGAACTCAAAGTAAGCACAGATGCAGTCTCAGGTCATTTTACAAACAAAAGGCTAGCTTTGAAAGAAATGTATTTCCTCGATTAATTCTTACTCTACTAGTTCCCAAGCTCATTCGAAACTCCACAAGGAGTCTTCAACTCATGCACCCTTTATAGAAGAGGCTAAGAAAACCCTAGTTTAAACTCTCCCATTTCCTTATGCGGAATAAAAATGATTCAGAGAGTTTAAACTTGAAGATAATTGAAAACTTACAAGCCAGTTCTGTCTCTGGCTTATGAAACTACAGTTGTGAATATCTCTGCAGCCAGCATCCCTGCCACTTGAGTTATCTCTTTATAATTTCACGGACCACTTAAACATTCCCTTAACTTTAGCACCTAAACAATATTGCCAACTTCGGTTCTGAACAAGCAAGAGTTGTGTGTGAAAATTATCTAGCATCATTCTTTTTAACTTTTTTATTTCTACTAGTCCCTAATAGTGGTGTGTGTGTGTGTGTGTGTGTGTGTGTGTTGCATGCATATGGGTATGTGGGTAACTATGTGCATGTGTATCTGTGTGTGATGTACATATATATGTGGGTGCATGTTTGTGTTCGTGTGTGTGTGTGTGTATATGTGTGATGCACATGGGTATGTGGGTGACACTGTGTGTGTGTATGTCATGCACATGGATATGTAGGTGACGTGTGTGTGTATATATGTCTGTGTGTGTATGTTTGTGTGTGATATGCACATGAGCATGCAGGTGACTATGTGGAGGCCAGAGCAGGATTCAGGAGTCTGTCTTTACTCTTGTTCTCTGTCATTTTGCCTTGAGACAGTTACAGTTTGAGGTAGCCTTGCTGGCCAGTGAGCTCTGGGAATCTGCATGTGCCTACCCATCAATGCTTGGGTTAGAGACACAGTCATGCCTAGTTTTTATGTTCCTGCTAGGGATTAAAACCTATGTCTTTGTTTGCAGAGAAAGCATTCTTTCCATTGAGCAAGTTCTCTCTTTAAAGATAAGATTGGGCTGGCAAGATGGCTCAGTGGGTAAGAGCACTGACTGCTCTTCCAAAGGTCCTGAGTTCAAATCCCAGCAACCGCATGGTGTCTCACAACCACCCGTAATGAGATATGATACCCTCTACAGTGTACTTACATATAATAATAAATAAATATTTTTTTAAAAAGATAAGATCATTAAAAGTAGGAAGAGCATGTCCCTTCCCAGGAAAGTACAGGTGCTAATATAGCACCAATACCCTGTCCGTATTCAGAATACTGATATCACGATACATTAAAATCTTCCTGAAGAATGAAGACCAAAAGTTTTGTTTTGAAAATATTTCAACATAACTGCAAAAACTTTTCTGTTTTCCAGTTAAGGAATTTATTCTTCTCCATATGAGAGACTGTAGAGTTTAAATAATATTCAGTTTCTTCTGGTGATCTACTTTGTCAGAGCCACATTGGAAAATTCAGTTTCATGCTGGTGTCTGAATCTAAGTGATATTCTTTTTTTTTTCTTTTAAATCTCATTTTAGGAATATACATTCCCTTTAATTCCATTGTATCCTTTATTTTTAAAATAAATTATTTTAATTTTTAAAGTATTTCAACTTTTTTTTTTAATTTTTATTTTATATGCATGGGTAATCTGTCTGGATGTATAGCTACACAGCACACATTCAGTGTCTGCAGAGGCCAGAAGAGGGCATAGGATCCCTGGAACAAGACATCCTGTAGGTGATAGGAATCAAGTCAAGGACCTCTAGAAAAGCAGCCAGTGCTCTTAACTACTGAGCCCTCTCTCCAGCCCCGTGAAGTGAGGCTCTTTAACTCCCTCTCTCCTAATTATCCCTGTTCAGGAAGAATTTAAATCTATACCCTCCTTTTCCCAATGCTCCTGCCTCTGCCAACAGATCCAAGAACAGGGGTCATGGCAACTCAGGTGCCCTGATGCAAAGGCTGTTGGGATGTCTACAGAATGGCCTTTCCTCAGGAGTTCTTCCAATCTAGCGCAGAGCGGTTACAGATGCAAGCTCATTTAAAAACGTGGAAAACTTTGCATAATTCTGCCGCATTAAATCCTAGCACTAGGAAAATGTTGGCTTTGAAATGTTTCTTACATGGACTGGCTCAGGAGAATAAATGGAAATTACTTGCGGGTTAGATGAGAGCAGGTGAATGAGTAAAAACAAACAAACAAAAAATGTGAATGGGGATGTAAAATGGCTTCAACTTTTAGCCACCCAGACTAGATTGCGAAGAGGCTTTCTAGTAAGAGAAAACTAAGTTTTCTTGGCTCCCCAAAGGCTAGTGCAGCTGTGTTCCTGCATGTGGTGGTCTGTTGGGCTGTCCTCTGTTCCTGGGCTGCAACCATTTCTAAACAAATGCCTGCACATATTTTGGTACAGGTTTCTCAGTGGAAACACAAATTACTGGAAATTAGCGGGGGTGGTTTTTCTTCCAGAAAACTATGGCAGAAATTTACTCTCCACAATGAGATTCGAAGCCCACCTGCAAAACCACAGGGGAGGAGAAGCCATATTTTTCTCATCCGATCATCCCATGTGCAGAGGCTCAGACAGGGACCTTTCAAAAGCCACCACGTACAAAGGCCTACGTGTGTTCTGGAGGGAAATAGGACCTAAAATCCAGGATGAAAAGTAAAAGTAGTAGGCCACTTAAATTTAAGACCTGTTTATTGATGGAGGGCCAAAGAGTACAATGGGGTATCGAAGACTCAAGTTAGAGCCGCAGCTGTTTCAGTTGATTGCCGTGACTGTTAAGACATGGATCTCCCTTATGGTCTAAATTATCTGTAAGTAAAACCATACATTAATGAAGCATTGCCGGTATGTATGCCCTGTGCTAAAGTACTTGACGTATGTCCATTCATTCAGCCTCCACAGCCTCGGTGTGGTAGGAACATGGTTTTGTTTGGTTTTGTTTTGTTTTGTTTATACAGATAAGGATGAAAACATGGGACATGGAATAAGAAGCCAGGTTTGAACCCCAGAAATTCAGATAGGAATACAATCCAAAGACCCAGGATTTAAACTAAACAAGGCCCTAGATAAGCATATTAATCAATGATATGCCTACCTTCCAGCTATAAATGTCAATCATGTTCACTCTTTCTTTTAGTGAATATGTACTTAAATGTAAACATTTTGTGAATAAATAAGACACTTTCTGTGCCTTCATAAACCTAAAGGATATGTAAGTCCGTTAGTAGCATTAATACCTTCAGAGATAAAGACAACACTAGAGAGGCTTGCACAACACTTTAGAAAGCCTGGCTAGGCTGGGTGAATGGCCTATTGGAGGAGATTTGGCTGAAGTAAAAAGGCTAGGAAGGCTGAAGGGTGGGCACAGGAGAAGGCTGCTCTGTCCAACTTTCTCGCTAGAGGAAGGACTGTGGAGGGAGGGCTGAGGTTGGTGAGGTAACAGCCCCCTTGTAGTGAAAGGCCTAGGAGTTGGTTTGCAGGCTGCAGGCGAGCAGTGCTCCAAAAGTCCTGTAGGGAGAAGATCAAGAGGTGTCTGGTTTGAAACCATCTCAGGAGCTGAAGAATGAACCTAACCAAGCGAGCAGCTCGGGGCATCCGTGGCCTCCTGTGCATGTAATCTCAAGAGGGCAGACTGACAGCAGTGAAGGCTTGGTGGGCTGACAGGGCTTAGTGGATGCTTGTGGGATGGGGCAGAGGCCAGCTTTCCATCGGGCCCACATGCTAGATGCTGCATCTGGAATTAACATCGTTCATTAACGATTAGGCTCATCCTTCTGTTACACACAGCAATGTCCATGAAAGCATTTTGTAACTATACTATACAATCGAAACATAAGTTCTACAGACTGCAGTAGGGCCAGTCATACAAATCTTCAAGAGGTTATTACCAGGCAGGAGACAGACAGGCAACTGCCTAATTACCATAATAAAGACCCGCTACTGAGAGCTACCTCCTGTCTCACAGAACCCCCATATGCAAATGAAGAAGTTAAGACACAGCTTGCTTAACTCTCATGGACGATAATAATATCTTAGAAATAAGACCACACTGGCCAGAGGCAGGATGTGTGCTTCCAATGACCGCAGTTCTAATCTGTAGAAGACAACTCAAGGCAACTATTAGTGCAAGACAATTCCACATATTGTAAAGAAACAGAGAAATGTGGAGTAAGTTAATAAACTCAGAGTATGGTGGTAAGAATCAGCATTTTTTATTGCATTTTAAAAAGCCATTTCATGGTTAAGGTATGACCCACACACTCAATTCCAAGATCCAATTGCAAGATGTTGTTCCAAACTTGGGAGTCCTCAAGTTAGTTTGTAAGGGTGTAATGTTCCAATTCTGTCACTAGAGGGTGCTTGTGTAACAGTTCTGAATATTCCACTTTGTCCTTGAGACACTTAAACTGCTTCCTCCAGTGATCTGGGAAATAAATAAATAAATAAATAAATCCGTTTCCATAGTCAAATATTTTTCTATTGCAATTGAAGTCTATTCTTAATGTAAAATAACATATTATGATTTCAAAATAGTTCTGTAATCTAGATTTTTTTTTTGTTTTATTTTATTTAGTTTCTTCCTAAATCTGCTCATATCTCTATTGGCTATTATTTGACCTACAGCATTAGGTTAGTCACTCAAACAATCTTACAGAGCCAGTTGCAGGTGATCTGCCAATCCACCTCCTCCTTCCCCCCAAAGTTTCTGAATATTCTGCTGTCCCAACTCCAAAAGGAAGTCCCCTGGGAAAGCTTTGCTGATGCTGTTCTGTGCTGTGGTGTGCACCCTCTTTAATCATTAGTTTCTGTAGTCTTACTCCGTCTCTAAATCACTGGCCCAACATCAGCTCTATGTGAATTGAGGTGCCTGGGTATTCCTGGATGATTTGACACCCAGTTCAGTGTGTGGTGTGGTGTCTGTCTCCTTAAATGACTTGACTTCCATTCGATAATAAAACACCAGATATCCCTGTGCTCCAACTTACCCTTGCATGTTATGAACTATGTCAGCTTTATCTCAAAAATCTGGACAGGAAGCTCTTTCACCCATCTGGACGTTTGCCGTATGAAAATGCAGGTAGTTAGGGTGCAAGTTCCCCCATGCCATTTCTAACAATCATTTCTGACTCCATTTTTATTCTCTCTGCTTTTAGTCCCTTTCTGAAACCCCTGAGGCTCTCCTTTGGCCTCCTTAACTACAGATACCGCCATGAACGAAGTCATCCCCCACCATAGCTCTCCATCCTGCCCTGGTGAAGTCTAACCCTGTAATATCAATCCCTCGTTCACACCACCATCCTGGTCCATAGTGCCGCCTGGGTGTCCCTGATCACCTTAAACTCAGCATGTACCCTAAAGCTCCACCGAACCCATGAAAATTCCCAAGTCCTCTGCGCTTTTTTTGTTTCTACTCATGACTATTTTCTCAGATGCTCTTTTTTTTTTTTTTTTAAAGAAAAATACTATTTCCTTATGCAAGCAAATGCTGAATTCTAACAAGATCCCTGGCGTCTCTTCAATGCATCATTTCCTGTTCCCTTCTTGGCTGCATCTCCTCTTTCTCATTGCCAGTAACCCTCTCAGGGGGGCTCCCGGGGCTCTCCCTGAAGTCCTGCCCCTCAGCATCCACAGAGTTTTTGATGTTTAAAAAGAAACATTTTTGGCTTGTCTATCTCACGCCCCCACTCCCCCCCACACACACTTCACTGAAACCCCTCCCTGGCTTACCTGGTCCTGTGGAGTTAATCACAACATCATAGGCTTTGTCATCCATCTCTCAGGTAGGGGGACCT
This sequence comes from Mus pahari, assembly GCF_900095145.1. Taxonomy (NCBI): domain Eukaryota; kingdom Metazoa; phylum Chordata; class Mammalia; order Rodentia; family Muridae; genus Mus; species Mus pahari. The sequence goes on from NC_034595.1 coordinate 53,411,141, forward strand.
TTCAACCTTATTCTCTACACATGCCTATAGTAAATGTTTTCCTATAGCCATCAATGATTTTTGTTCACTGTTTTTCCATGTGAAACCCTCTGCCTTTACCATTTCTCTCATTAGTATCAACTATCATCTCTGCCTTCTGACTGAGTACATCGCTGTCCCTAAAAGTCCGTCTCAGACACTACTGTCTCAGCCAAGCCCTTCTTACTCCCACTAATCTAGAGTTAATCTCTCTTCTGGTATTCAGTATTTCATTCATACTGCCATTCTGTACCCACTGTGTGTATTTCTTTCTGTGTTTGTGTGTATTTTTTTTTGATCTCCATCATTACGTCTTTATTTGCGAGATTGTGGCTTCTGCATAATTTGATTTGTGAACTGTGTCATCATATGCCGTCATAAAAATCACAAGTATCGTGTCTAAAGCACAGGCCTTGGGGAGCAAAGAGGCCTAGGCTGTGTGCTAGGTAGCAGCTACTGGCTTGATAGCACCTGCAATGTGCTTGCCTCACAGCGGCACGGCCAATAGTAAATGAGCCAGTGCACACAATGGCCAATCACATAAAGAATGCTTACTGCTTGCCAACACACAACGGCCAATCACATAAAGAATGCTTACTGCTTGCCAGTTCCCTTTCTGGTTCTTATCACTGTTCAAACTGGGCCTTTGAAACATTTCAGAGGATGCCTGACTAAAGACGAGGGTGGAGACCGCCACACTAACAAGGCGCCTTGCTAAAGCCCATATCAGAGAAGGGTAGACATGGACACACGTGCTCTGCAGCTCTGAAACCCAATGTCACACGGTGCCTGGTACCTGGAGGATGTTTAATTATTGCAGGGTACCCTCGCATGACCATGAAGGAAGCCCCACCTTTGGTGTGATGATAGAGGACAGAGGAGGTAGGCCAGACAGGGAGGGGAGCTCACTGCCATCAGCTTCCATGTTGCTGATTCACGGGATGCCAGCAAATTAACCTAATTTGGTGATGGTGGCTAATGTGGTTTCCCAAACCTTCAGCTGAGAGCTTGCTGAAGGCAGTCTTTAGCAGATTAAGGGAGCAGATGCCAGCACACGGAAAGCACGTTGCTACAAACACAGTTTCACAGGTCCCAAGTACAGACTGATGAAACGGGAGGTAGAGTGTAATTAGGTCTTTGGGACCAGATGAGTGTCAACTGTTACTGCTTAGGAGGCTCAGTCTGCACATTCCCATTAACATTTTTTTCCTTGGGTACTTTAAGAAGAAGAAGAAAAAAAAGAGTACATTAAAAACAAAAAGTAATGGAATTCCCAGACAGAAATCTGTATTTAAATGGTATTAAAGCTGTGGTTCAAATCAACAAAAGCCAGGAAATCCAATGTTACCCTTTATCCAGACTGTTTAACCATTTTTTTCCAGTGCACAGTGTGCCTATGGGCAGCCCTCCCTTTGAGTTTCCTGGCTCAGGCAAGTCAAATCCACAAGTCAGTATGAATTATAGGAATCTGGGCTTGCCATTTAGTGGGACCGTATGCCCCAAGGGCACATGCTTACTTGCCAAAGCTTTTAGACAGAATCACACAGTAAGGCTCGGAGTCACAAGCTGGGTACAGTTTTTCTCCTTCAGGTTCATGGGCTCGAGCCTTTCTCCCAGAACAAGTAGGTCACTAACACTGATAAACTTAGTGTAGCATGTGTGTCACAGTTGATATTCATCTTTTCTGCTTCTTTCTCTTTTTTTCACCAGACACGGCGATGACCTGATTGTCACTCCTTTTGCCCAGGTATGTAAGTATCATGCTCGCCCGAACTTCATCACTAGGGTGATTTTAAATACAGTCCTTTGACCCTAACCAATTTTGAAACGTTCTCCTTGCAGGTTCTTGCCAGCTTGCGAAGCGTAAGAAACAACTTCACCCTGCTGACGAACCTTCATGGAGCGCCAAACAAGTAAGCCTCGTTGTTCTGCAGAATTTCAGTTCCCTCCCACAACAGCACAGAACGCTGAAGGACACTGGGCACGAACATTAGAGACCAGCCCTATAAGCTGAGTCACAGCGCACAACCCATTTGGAAATATAGAGTCTAAGGACCAAGGAGTTCACTTGTGTTTCAGAGATGATCATACCCTCAGAGGGTCATAGAATCCAGGATCTTGGCAAGGGTTAGGAGAGGGCCACAACCCCATGCATTCACCCTCTGGTTTAGAGAAGGAAACCTTGAGTGCTCAGGAATCTGGCAACTAGCTTGTGGATGTACCATGGGTTAGAGAAACATTGGATCTGCGGCTTGATTCTCTTGCTTTCTAGTCGGTAGTTACCACAGCAGGATCTATATTCAGTCTTTGTGAAGCGGTCCATCCATCATTTGTTTGACTTCATCCAGATTCTGATGAGGCAGATGATAGGAAGCGCGGGTAGAGCCTAATTGGACAGTTACCCTCCCCTCACTGTCCTGAGTTTGTTCTGCGGTTAAGTCTCCTTGCAAGAGGAAGTTGCATGTTGCTGTGGCATCTCCGCTACCCTGGTCTCTCCACTGTTCTGCAGGCTCCCACCAGAGAGCATTACCTTACACACTGTTTGTGTGATCATGCCCATCTCTGGCTAGGGCGTTGCAGGAGACCGCTCTTTGGGATGAAGAGTTGACGCTTATACATTGTATCTGAGATGCCTTACAACCCAGATTAAATTAACGTGATGGAACACTGGCTGTAGCATATTTAGAAAAGAGTAAATAGTTGAGCATTCCTATCAAAAAAAAAAACCCAAAAATTCAGACGTTTTGAACTCTGATATGAGGCCAAGAGTGAAGAGATCCACACCTGGCCTCGAGGGACAGCTTGCACAGAGTTGCATTATAAGATCATCATTTGGGTTATTTGTGAAATGGTCACATAAAAAAAATGAATGTTCTATTCAGTCTTGATTCCCTTCCTTACGGTTTCTCACCATGCATATTAAGATATTCCAGAATCTGAAATATAAACAAACAAACAAAAAAAGCAAATCTGAAACCTTCACTACTCAGGGACACCCAGCCAATACGTGGAACCTAGGGACTTGGGTTTGGAGCTTTGCTTGCTATTCATTCACTTATTAATCCATCCCTTGAATATTTATTTCATGCATACTGTTCATCCATGCCTGCATGTACCTAACTGCACAGATACTTACTGGCCATTCACTTTATATCAAGCACTAATGACCTCATAGTGGTCCACACAGCCAAGGTCCCTGCTCCTTTGTGGCTTATGTGCTAACAGGAAATGCCAGTGATTAATCGGTGAGCAGTCAGATCATTTCTCTGTCACATGGGCTGGAGCGACTGGGACCCGGGAGTTTTCCGTCTATTCCTCTCTACTCTCTCTGCCTAGACTGTCTTTTTATACCTGTCAGTGTCAGATTAGCCATATTCTGACATCTTTTAGGTTGAGTGTCATCTTTCTCAATATGCTTTTCTGACCCTGCTAAGCCTACCTGAGTGATCTCAGTTTGGCCCAAAAGCATACTAATGACCTAGCACGCTGTCTTTTTTTTTGGAAATTTAGAAATTTCCTTACCCTTGCATGTTGTTCTCTGTATAATCGGTTTCTGGGACTGTTCATATTGGCCACAACATTCAGTTCTGGAATCTGCTTGGAATCATTCTGCTTGGAAATCATGAGGAAGTTAATTATCTTTTCTGGGTATTGGTTTCCTAAACCACAGGATAAGGCTGTATGGGGAGTAAGTGAATTAATATTCAGAAAGCACTCAACTGGCATATAGCACAGTAACTGCAAGCTATTATAACTGATAATTCATCTTACAGAACCTAGAAGGGTTTTCGTGTCAATTATCTCAGCAATGGTCTCCACAAGCAATAGTCATGACAGATACTATGGCTTACACTTTACAGATAAGGAGTCAAGGCTGAGATCCAATGACCTGACTGTGATCAACCTTCTAGTGAGCTTCTAGAGCAAGCTTCTAGTGAGCCACTGTTCGACTCGAGCACTGCATCCCGACTCCAGTTCTGTGCTCCTCTTAGTCACGACACCTGTTCACTCCCCCTGGTTGCAGAAAAAGCCCTTGGATGGCTTAAATGTTTATGTATGAGCCATGTATGAAACAGAGGGCAATCAGAGAAGCTAAAAGCAAACGTTAACTAAGCCAGTCTCCTTAGGAATGTAGCCCCAGGTCAGAATGTTACAGGTGGGAGGAAGAAGAAGTGATGAGGAGATTTCAGAAGCTTCTTTAGGATAGCCATATTTGAGACCAAACTGATGTGTTCCACAGATCCAAGCAGACATGGGGTAGACATGATATTTTCAATGCTATTTGTTAGCATGGGTGTGGCTGTTCTTCCTCTATCAGTAGGATTAGAGACAGCCTAACCCTGATAAATGATATATTGAAGCTGCTTTCTTAAGAATTGGGTCTTCTGCTAGAGACATGAGCTCTGGGGGTACTGATTAGTTCATATTGTTGATTCACCTATAGGGTTGCAGACCCTTGGGAGTGGGTGGGCAGGGGAGCAGGGTGCGGGGGGAGGGTATAGGGGACATTCGGGATAGCATTTGAAATGTAAATGAAGAAAATATCTAATAAAATAAGTTAAAAAAAAAAAAAGAATTGCGTCTTCTCATAGCTGTGTGTTCTGGATTACACAAAGCTCTGGGAATCAGGTATCTTAAGACCCTAAACAAATCTCATACACAGAATGTACCTAGAGGCATTATCACCCTCAGACTGAGAACCATCTCTCAAACCACGACCCCTTGTGCCACATTTGTCCAAGACAAGCCATATTTATAAAAGAGAGTAGATCTCCAGCAGTTAGCCCTTGGCATCTACCGATCTCCTGCAAATCCACATCTGTGTTTTATCGAGTTATTCTTGCCATTTATTTTTAGACTTTTAGATTATCTTATTTCAAGATGGGGTTTCCCTCTATAGCCCCAGCTGACCTGGAACTCACTAACTCACTGTGTGGCTCAGGCTGGCCTTGACCTCATGACAACCTTCCTTTCTCAGCTTCTGAAGCACTGGGGATGCAGGTATGAGCTGCCATCTCCAGCGTAATCTCAAGTATCTCTATCATCAGCTTCAAGGGACAAAAACTCCAGGAAAGGCAGATCCTCTAGCACTTCTCCAACACCGACAATTACTTCTGTGAGGTTCTGGCTAAGACCTGAGCGGTGTTGGGTTTAAGCCACAAATGGACCAGTAAGGTAGGGGTAGGTTGGAGAGCTGAGAGTCCACTGATTACAGACCACTCAGCTGCTAGGTAGTCAGTGCCCACCAACAAATAAGAAAAGAAAGTGAAGACAAGATTGTCTGCCAGGGGTGCACACGGCATACAGAAAGCATTCTCCCTCCGCCCTCCGACACGCATTAACTTATGTTAACAATTGGAGCTGTAAGATCCGTGGAATTTAGAAGTTGCTTTCTGGGATATTTAAAGTGGGTTCCAGGGTACTACTCCCTGTCTTGAATGTAGCATTTAAGCAGTAATTATGTCCTTGGCGTGGTTTTCATGAGACATCTGGCTAGTGTGGTTTATTATGTGAAAAGGAACTCCCACACAGAGCTGTACTTCTCCTAACTTACGTTTTCTTTTATCTTTTGGCTCTTTGCTCTGCATAAAGAGGCCCATTGTCTGCCCAAGTTTTGCCACCCAAAGGGGGAAAAAAAAAATCTTAAAATTTCTGCTAAGGAGGTTTCCTTTCACCTTAATGAAATGAGGGACCAGACCTGTATTTCTTGGCTGCAAATAAAAACCTACACTTCCGTTGTCCCAGGAGTTAATTTTGAAAACTGTAGCTTTCATTTGGGGTTGTTAATAAGAGACATTTCCTTGAAGTACTTGATGGCTTCCAAAAGGCCGGATGGTTCTGTTGAGAGTGCTCACCACCCAGTACCCGAGATGGCCTCTTCCATCATCCAGCAACGATGACTGATAAGTGTGACATATCGGTGTCATACAAAGGAATCACATCATCTTTGCATTCACAATTCTTCAAAGGTATAATTTGATCAGAATGTACATATTTTTTGAAAACGAATAGCCGTCTTCTTTAGTCTATACCTGGAATGTCTTTTCAGAGATTTGTATATTTTGGCATGGGATTTAAATTAGCTGAGAATCATAAAACCTTGAACACTCAGATATGGAAAATACCTAGCCAAATTCCCTCAGAGAAAGTGAGGAAATACGTGTGAGCCCCATCACTCAGGACCTCACACACTGTAAATCATCAGGAAATAGGAGTTATTGCCTGCTTGCCCCAAGTGAGAACGAAACTGAGGTTTGGTGAGCTACCAGGGGCTATGCAACTGGAAGGTGCCAGTCTGGATTGGGCTTAAGATTCTTGGCTTCTGTTGTAGCCCAGTTCTCTTTAAACTACACAGTTCAGGCTGAAAACATTCACTACTGTGGCCACAAACCTTCCCTGTTCCTAGCAACATCTTGCAACCAGGTAATGAACTTCCAACCGTTCTTTTATAAGTTAGAGACTGCTTGAAACCAGGCAGCAGATATTGTTTCTTTTCCCTTGGGCCCATGAGTTTTCCAGCTGGCAGTCCCCGTGTCTTACTGACAATAATGTGCTTTCCAGAGGCCATCTGCTCATTAAAGTGTACTGAATCTCCTTTCTAGACTACTTATCAGGAAGAAGTGATAAACCAAGTCAGCATGGCCCTTGCCTTCTCTCCCATACAAGAATACCTATCGGAATGAACAACTTTAAGCAAAAGCTATGCTTTCATAAAATTACTTCCAAGACAAAGAATTTACAAGAATGTGTGGAGAGAATTAGATGATATGAGTAGCTACTGAGAAAGTGGGTATTTCAAACATTTAAGAGGTCCTAGTTTGAGATCTTCTTTTCCAAGAGCCTCCTGGGGAACTCGGGAAGCCATGTAGGACAAAAGTTCAAAGGTGGTGTGAACCCATTGGATACGCAGTGAGATGCACATCACTCTGATGCCGGACTGCAGGAGCGCAACCAGGAATGAGACTCAGTCTCCCCTTACATTCCTTACAACTGTGCGGGGGGAACAGACAGGAAGATGGGGGTCGCGGTACAGTACAACAGCAGAGTAAGTGTAGGAGACGGCATAGCACAGGCAAGGGCCATTCGTTCTAGCCTAAGTGCAGGATAGTCTCAATACAGTCCCAAGTTATACAAGAGTCATCCTCCAAGACAGACATCCACAAAGTCACAGCAATAAGAGATGGCATGCACCACAGGCAGCCTATGGACCAAGACAGAGCACCAAGGCACCATGAGGGATTAGACGGAGGGGGGGGGCAATTTTCGATTAGGAATATGGTGTCCTTTTGAAGAAGGTTTGTAATCTTCAAAGGTGCATGATGTTTCGTGTGCGGAGAGTTTCCCCAGCAAAAGGATGGCCTGAGCTGAATCAGCAAGAGAGGAACAGGCTGAGTTCAAAGCAAAGAAAGAGACCCACCTGGGCCTGAGCAAAGTGTCCATCAAATTTTCATGCATCTATTGATGTAGCATGCCACGCAGTGAGTGCTACCGCTTGGCGTATGAAGGCTTTCTCGGGTAACATCCTGGGACCCAGTAGTGAACAAGTCTTCCCTTGCCTACATAAAGTTTACCTTTAATCTAGGGAGTTATGTATCAAACCCTAATTAGACTGTTCATAGTTTAATTACAATTTTGGAGTTCAGCAAGGGAGAAGTAGGAAATGCATGAGAGCACACAGCCAGTCTGTGGTCTGAGACAAACTGTCAGGCACAGAGGAAGTCTAGTGATAAACTAGAGATGTATGGTGAGGACAGAAAGCTAAAAAGGCTTTGTATGCCAGGCTGGGGAATTTGGAATGAAACCCTTCAAGTTCCCTGAAACAACCACCACCACCACCACCACAACAACAATGAAAGCAAACAAATCAAACAAACAAAGAAAACCCCCAGCTCTCGGGACTAGCGCAGAAGTGTTCAGCGAGTGGTGTAATACAAGTAAAGGATCTGGCACTTCAGATTCAGAAAGATTTGGCTTTGAGTATTTCCCTGCCAGTTGGAAACCACCATGTGTGCCGTAGCAGGTTTCTCCAGTCTCCTGCTCCCTAAAGTTAAATGATAACGCTCCCTAGGGAGGGAACTAAGAAATGTCTGACAGAGAACAGCAATCTTGGCATGAGGATTCCCCTACTCCCTCGCACATGAAAATCAGATGCCAAAGAAAATAATTGCTCAGCATCACCCAGTAGGGCCACTGGTGGTAACTATGGAAACCTGTCCATGAACCTGCAGCTACATAAAAAGCACTACACAGAGGTTCTCTTGTCCCCAGGGAAAGGTGACTTCTGGAGAAAAGTCACAACCGTGGTCACCCAGCAAGCAGAGCCTTCCTCAGCAACGGTTTTGGATGCTTTTCTCCATCATTTAGAATATGGCCTCTCCCTCGGACCTGCCTATACATGGGGATCCAAAGAGGGCTTTAAAATGCAGATCCCTAGGCCCTGCACCAGACATATGAAAACGAACTCTTCAGGGGTGGGAAAGGTATTCGTGAAATATCTCCCCGAGTGAGTCTGATGCTTGCTTATGTTACCAGAGTTTGTTAGACTCAAAGTCTGGGCCCTGGCTGGGTAGTACGCTATACATTCACGGCACACCAATTAAAGAGACAAATGATTTAAAGGTGGGCCCAGAAAATGGAGATCGATTCAATAGAGCAGCACTGGGAAATGATTCAGTGGCACCCTCCTCCCTCACACGTACACATCTCCAGGCTCCTGACAGGAATGTTAGTTTAAATAGAAGGCAGGGGGGGGGCATAACTAAAGATTTCTGCTCACGCTATGGTCCTGCCTGTGACTGATCCATCCATCTCAGCTCCAGGTCTGACAAGTCCTCAGCACTGCGTGGACCTTTTCTTCTTTCCTCCGGGGAAAATCCTAATGTCTTGGGTCCATTGTCTCAGTAGTCTAAAAGTCAAAGGGATGGGTACAAGTGTCTGTCCTTAGGATGTCACCACTAATGTCAGGACACTGACACTCAGAACTACTGGCCTGCATCTCTTTCTCGATCATCAACAACATCCTGTGTGGGAAAGTGGGACAGGCTTCTGAAGGGGCATCTGAGACCAGCAGTGTTGGTAGCATCTGAGAGCTTGCTAGAAATGCAGATCTCTCTCTCTCCACCGTAGGTCACTGCATGGGACCCCATAGGCAATGCTAACTGCAAGTCACTGCTTTGAAACCCCAGAGACAGGGTAGCTTCTTGTCTACTAAATCAGAAGACCAGAGGCAGGCTGGAACACAACCTTCTAATACGTCTGGGAGATGACTCTGATGCACTCTGAAGTTAGAGGCCACTGCTGTATACTTGCACAGAGAGAGCCTCCAGCAATGTACTGGGAACCTGCGCGAGTCTGATGGAGAAATTCTGCCAGAAGCACCCGAAGGATGAGGAGACCAGCAAAGGGCTGGGGGGGGGGGATGGCGGGGGGGTGGTGACAAGAGACAAGAAAGAAAAGCTAGTATGAAAAGCCTACGAGATAGCACATTCTCCTAGCTCTAGCCCCAAGGGGCAGAGACAGATTCCCGAGACTTGCTGGCCCATCAACCTAGCCGGAAAGGAAAGTTCCAGCTGCAGTGAGAGATCCTGCCTCCACCCATACCTACACGGACAAGCACATCTGTACCCGTGTGCACGCAAAGATACAGCACAAACACACGCAACTAAGAGGCGTTGCACTCTTCGTGGAATACGGGCTGGCTGGTTGGTTTCATTTGCCTCTTGGTGTAAGGAGATGGTGAAAAAAAATCACACCCTCATTTCTCCATGAAAAGCCAGTGCCTCCACTGAAGAAACCAGCATCACTGTGGGCTAGTTGTTGTATGTGGTATTTGGCAAATGATTTGTCCTCTCAAACGTCTCGGTTTCCTGAGGTGCAGATAATGTAGGTCTTGAACTGACATATCTCTCTAAGTGTCCCTCTGACTGTGTCCTTCTGTCCTCAAAGCACTGGGATCCAGGCTGACCTCTGAACTGAGACCTAAGCAACTGTTTTATTTTTTGTTGGTTGTGGGTTTTTTGTTTTGGTTTGGTTTTGGTTTTTTGGGTTTTGTTTTCTTTTTTGGGGGGTGGGGGGACTTCTTTGTGTGTGTGTGTGTGTGTGTGTGTGTGTGTGTGTGTGTGTTTCTGAAAGACTCTACCAGAAAACCTGAAATGGAGGGGCTGGCAAGGGACTTGAGGTAAACAACTTCCTTCCTGGGGAGTTGTTGCATCCTGATGCTGTGCAGAGGGAAATTCCAGGCCATCTGGATATGAAAGGATTGCAATCCTCTACCCATGTTACAGGAACCTGCTTTCCGGTGATAGCCTTATGTCACTGGATAGCTCATTAAGCCCTGGAAATCTCCTGGGGCATCAGGGATCATGGTAGGGTGGGGGGCTTTTCAATGCATACTCAGCCTCTTTTTCTGCTTCTCCACAGGAGGTCACCAGCCACTACTCAGGCTCCTGTCTCCAGAGTCAGCCTGCAAGGTAGGCCTCCTCCAGAGATCCCATCTCTGCATTCCGAAGCAATTATTTAAGAGTGTTATTAGAATAACAGCCTTTATATGCACACTGTAACCCTCAGAAGCAAGTCACTTGGTGACCTTTTCTCAACAGTGTACCATCACCCCAAGTGAAGCCCAACTAAAAATACTTAGAAACAGCACTTGGGAGGCAGAGGTAGGCGGATTTCTGAGTTCGAGCCCAGCCTGGTCTACAGAGTGAGTTCCAGGACAGCCAGGACTACACAGAGAAACCTTGTCTCGAAAAGCCAAAAACAAAAACAAAAACAAAAAAAAAACAAAAAACAAAAAAACAAAAAACAAAAACAACAACAACAAAAACAGAAACAAACTTAGAAACAAAGTGCCCACTGTGTGCCTAGGGCTTCACAATTAAATGTGTGGTCCTGCTGCTTCCCAAAGAGGAGGCAGCTATAGGTCAAGAGTGCAATTTGACCTTAGCTTGGTGACCCCAGTGAACTCCTGGAGTGCTAACCTCAAACATTCCCCCACAGGGTGCCCACATTAGCCCAAGGTCCCTAAGGCACATTAAAGGGTTTCCTCTTAGCATCAGCTCTAGCTTCAAGTTGCTCCGCATCCTAGCCAGGTGTGAAACCAAAGGTTCTTTCTAGGTCACAAAGAGTTTCTCTTGGAGGTCATCCAGCTTTATTCCTCTCATCTTTCAATTACGAGCATCTGCTCTTCCTGTGTATCGATGTCCATTGAGAAGGAGGGTCACCTTGGAGGAACACCAGAGAGATATGTCCAACGTGTATTTTTCACATGCAACCACTTAGGTGACTTCCATGAGATCCATGAATTCCACTCCCTTGAACCTGTCCCATTCTTATTGCAGGGGACGAAGATACACTCGGCATGGTCCCCTGATATCTACCAGTGCTAGTCCCTTCCTCCATACTCTGGTACTTCCTCCTCGGATGTTGTGTTCTGTTAGTGTGACGGCCATAAGGACCTCAGAAGTGTCATAAATTACTAACCTCTGAACGAAGGGAACAAAGGCAGCGCATTCCATTTCCTCGTTGGCTTCTGAAGCACTTACGGAATATGCTTTTAAAACTTTTAGAAGGAAAAAGATGTAGGGAAAAAAGTGAAAGAAAGACATGAAGCAAGGTGGCTGTACACCAGAGCCCTGTGATACGAGCTAGAAAGAAGGAAACAGTGTTCTGCCCATAGACTTCAAAACCTCGGCATGCTGATGGGCCACTTCCGTTAGGTATACAAAGAAGCAGAGTAGCGTCTTAGTGTGTAGCTGCGCTAGATGCTGAGGAGATCAAAGGAGCTGTTTTGAACCGCCTGTTGTTTCATCTTATTGGCCTGCCCACGTGGTGGCTTTGTTTGCCAATTCTACCAACATGTTTCTGATACCAATTTGAATATTTAGAATACATTTCCTGCTTCTTGTAATAAATATGAACATATACCAGGAGGGTGTATGGCACTTAGGGTTCTATAAATTAACTCATTAGCAAAGACACTGAAAGATGTTTTATGATTATTGGCACATTGACTACAGCTTGGCAACAGGAGCTTTCTTAAGTGCCTTTGAAACAATGGAGCTAAGAAGTAAGGATGCCCCTTAAGGCAATTTGTTTTTGTCTGTCTTTGTGGCAAACTACAACAATCCTGGGTTTTCTCTGGGAAGAGACTGTGGTGGTACCAATTATTACGTAATTACTGGTTTCAGACTCTTCTCAACGGTAAACCACAGGCAGAAGAGGAGAGGGGAGACACACATCCCGTGTTTTGTTCTTATTATCAGCTGAAATAAGTCGGGCAGATTTTTCCTGTTATTTTAATATTTATCAGCATATGACAAAGAGGCGTGTTTAAATAGAAACTTTAAAGGGGAATGAAAAATACACAGCTTTGAGCGAACAGCATGGAGCACTGGAACACGGCTTTAAAAACATAGTTGTTTTTTTTTTTTTTTTAATTGAAAATTCATGAAAGAAAATCAGGTGTACATTTAGAAGTACTGAATTTGAACTCATAGATTTTGATAGAAATAGAAGGTTTAAGAAGTACAAGGCACTGGCTGGAGAGACAGCTCAGAGTTTAAGAGCACACTGTCTGCTCTTGCAGAGGTTCTGAGTTCAATTCCCAGCAACCACATGGTGGCTCACAACCCTCTGTAATGGGATCTGGTGCCCTCTTCTAGCCTGCAGGCATACGTGCAGGCAGAATGCTGTATAAGTAATAAATAAATAAATCTAAAGAGGAAAAAAAAAAGTACAAGATAATAGTTTGAACATATGCAGCAATGGAAGCAAACAGGAGAAGCCAGATGGCAAAAGATGGCTCCCTGCAGCATCTTCCTCTCTTTGTTTCCCCACTCCCTTGTTCTCTCCCCCTCTTCTTCTCCTCCCCTACTTTTCTCCCTCCTACTTTGTCTTCTCTTCACACTCCTTCTCTTCCTCTTCTACTCCCTCTTCTTCTGCTGCTTCTTCATTCATATAAATGAAACGTGATTCTTCAATTCCAGTGAATTCTTCCAATCCAGTTGAAGTTTCTACACCTGCCATGAGACACTGGGTGATGAAATCCCTCAGTCAGAATCAGCTCTTCTCTCTGCTGGACCAGATTCTCAGCTTTTGGGGATCAATGGGAAAGTCTTGTATTTGAAATGACAACTTTTTTTTTAAAGCATGACTGTTCCTATTTTGTCGATGATCTAATTCTGGGGTGCACTATGGTTCCACAGTGGTGTATTGGTCCCACTGGATCCTGGAGACTGAGATGGCATCTTTCTCATCTCTTTGTCTTTATAGTGTGGTAAATTATGTCTACATGGCCGGAACAGAGTAAATGCCAAGCTGGCCAGAACTACATAAAAGTTGGACTTTATTTGAAAGAATGTATTCATAAAGGTAAAATGTAATAATAAGCCAGTTTCTGTGACTGAAGGAAGTATTTACTTCTGTGCTTCTGTTTTTTTCTTCAGAGTCTTTATCACTTACTCTACTGAAATTAGAAGGTGTTGGGCCTTATGTATGCCAATGTATTCATGCAGTTTTGAATAAGAAAGAATAAAGCCTAAGAAAGTGACATTTTGCTGACAAAGTAGGGAAGCCACCATTCAAAATTGGAGGGCTAAATTGGCAGAGAGCAGCTCCAAAACCCGAGTGCGCAAGTTTGGGAGGTCACATGAAGCCTTGTGAGGGTAGGGAGGTCACAGTGAAGCCTCGTGAGGGTGGGGAGGTCACGTGAAGCCTCGTGAGGGTGGTAAAAATCCTAGGTTATGAGACGCTCCACTTGGAGACCAGCATCACTTTCTTTTGAATTTGTGAATTCTTGGGGTTTTATTTTCTGTATAGGACTGAAAAAGAAAGGAAAAGAATAGAATAAAAGAAAATAAAATCTAAAACAAGGCAGGAACTTGAATTCGTTCACCTGGACATATTCAACATGGAAGACTAAAAACTCAAGATTTCCCAAAGGAAAAACCAAATCAAAAAATTGAAACAAATCGATTTATACATACCTGTGGTTATGTAACCACTGCCATGCTTTCTCCATACCCTTACTCCTGTGCTCGTGCATATATTTCATCTACGCTTTTGACTGTGTCATGAGAGAACCTACTGAGAAAATAAATTGCTAAGTGATCACTGCCTTTGCAGAAGGAATTTTTTTTACCTACACAAAAAGATTAGAAACATATTGCTTTTATTAGAAACTCTCACCTCTGAGTCACATAAACGACTTAATTTACAACAATATATATCATGTATAGAATTTTGTGGCAGCCAGAATAACGTGTGGAGTAGGGTATTCTACCATAGTATTTCATCTAAAATGTACCAAGAGCCATTGGTGCAAATCATGACCATCACCACTTGTAATACAGCTGTTTTTAAAATAACCCAGAAGTTGATGGATCATCCAAAATGGCAGCCAACCATGTCGATGAGATATCTGAAGAGTTGCCCGGAGGTCTCCAGGCCAGACTACCGCAGACTACAGCTTGGGTGTCTGTAGCACTAACTGTAGTGATTTTCAGCATGAGTCAATTAAAATATATTTCAAGGAAAGAATGCATTTGGAGAAATAGGATGAGGAAGCAGAAGTCTTCCAGTAAAGCACAAAATGTGCTGACCTATCTGAACAGCAACCTTAATTAAGGTTTTTCCCAAGCTCCAGGGAGGCCATGTCTTCTAGCATCACTTCAGGGCCACTCTGGAAGGAATGATGATACAGCTGATGACGTGAAGAAGAGACCCCCTTTCAGGAAGCCTGTTTCGCCACATGACTCCTCAGTCATCTTCACTTAGCGTTGACTATTTCGAGATCTAAGTAGATGTGCCAGACACACATTTTGCTCAAGAAATAGAGCAGGGGCTCAGTACATGACCTCTGATCCCGAACAGCTCGGACAGTCAAGGCTTTGCTAGAACTGCCAGGACTGGGATGTGAGCGGGACGGCTGTATATGGGCAGAGGTCTCTCTGAGGACCATGGCTCCGTCTTGAAAACTGATCCGTGGTGGCGGACGACTGGAGAGGGAGGCCAGCACAAGCTGAACCTTTGCTTGGTTTCTGCGTTAAGCAAGAACAGGCAGGCAGGATTACGACACACAGGCAAACAGAAATAAGATCAGCCATCTTATCAAAGACCCTGGCCACTCCGGACAAAGGAGATCCCGAAGGAAATTACAAAAAAAAGGGGGGGGGGGAATAAAAATAGCAGACATTTTCTTCATTATTCGGTATATGATGTGTGTAACCTGGAATGCTGGGACAATCTGCTCAGTTACACACCATATGTAAAGAGTCTTTATATACAAATAGAAGCCATAAAATAGAACTATACCAGAAAAGCTGGGAAATTCTCAAGATAGTTCCCCAAATGGTTTGAAAGAACCTGTTTTGTCTAAAATAGCCACCCTATAAACATTTACCCCAGAACATGGACGCTGAACTGCCTGCATTGATTTGCAATGATTTCATATACGTCTAAATTTAAGGATGGCTAACTGCAAAATCATTAGTAAGGCAGCTAAAGTGAGAATGGTTAAAACTGTTCCCTTGAGCAAACACAGCTAAAAATAAGGTCTTGCTTATTAGTGGCCACTTTCCCTTGTTCAGAATTAATTTCTTCATTTAGCAGGAAAAGTTTTTTTTTCCTCATATTAATCAGGACCTGGGGGACCAGCAGCATCTAGTCTCTTAGCATTTGCAGAAAGAGCCAAGTCCGTTCCTTGCAGACTCCACATCGTGTTTTCATGCTGCCAAGAGACACCGTCCACCCCCTCCCCCTGAAAGCTGGAATCATGCATGTTAGTAAGTATTTCAGTTATGCCATTGACGTCAATGGAGTCATTAAATAGATTGCTGGCCCTCCCAGAGGCAAATCACTGCCAGGGACCTAGATACAGACACTTTTTTTTTTTTTTTTTTGCAAAGACAGCCGTCAGGTTTTGCTATGAGGGAGACGAAAAGTTTACACTGTAGCCGACTTGTCTCCAAACAGTTTCTTTTTGCCCTTTGCATTTTAGTTCCGGCCTTTCTTTCTCTTTGGTTACAGTAGACTCCAAAAGACACCCAGATATTGTTGCCTAAATGTTTTGTGCACAAATGGATCTCCTGTAATTGAGACCATAGAGGAAGATACTGACTGACCTTTGGGGGGAAAAAAAAAGGAGTCTCTAGTTTGCTCTGTTCAGCCCATCTTGATGTTAATTCAGGGGCATACATTGTTCTAGTCAAATCACTGTTGTCTGCTACTGAAGTTGTTTGACGTTTGGATCCTTAAACAAACAGCGTCCTTCAAAGAGGCACACCGTTTGCCTTTCCTGCTGCCTCTGCACGGCTCAAAGCTGTAGCCCTCATCTCTGAATCAATCTTTCTGCAGCTGGTACGGCTGGCTGTGGCACTGAGCCTGAGCCTCCGTAGCCAAGGGTGGAGGAGGAAGCCAGGAAGACAAACTGGTTCTCAGGGCTGTCTCATCTGCAGCAGTGAACCCACAGGAGGCTATCCACGTGCCTGTGTCCTCCCAAACCCCAGCAGCTGCCCGCCTCAAGCCTGATCACGTAGCAGCTTCCAGGCCTGTCGGAGAAAAGCCCTTCGGGACACAGCTGCCTTTTCCTGGGAATGCCTGTGGGCTCTGTTTACCTGAGCTGCAGTTGGAATGTCTGCCAAGGCCTCGCTTCACACCTGCGCTTTTCTACCACTGAGGCTCAGAGCCAGAAAGCTACCTTCCTCATCTCTTCAGATCTGGTTCTCTTCATCTATCATGCAGGCTGTAGAACCTACTTCTCACTTTAATCCTTGCCCCTCTGGTCCATGGATGGTTCCCTTCCTTTATTTATCACTAGGGGTGTATAGAAATGCTAGACACTTGAAACTTTTGGTAACCCTTCTTGAGTTAGATGGAGACCCAGGATCCATGTCCTTCCTGTTCTGTTCCCTTGTTCTGCAGTCCCTGGCTTGGGAGAACCAGGACTGCACTGTCATCCATTTCTCTCTCATTGCCAGGACAGCCAGCTCCTGTAACCACTTCTTTCTAGTCCTTTCTTCTCTCCGGGAGTAAAGAACTTTGTTTTCCTGTACCCAAAACATTATGGTCATATTCTTCCAATGTGGTTTGCTGTCCACGGTGTTTGCACATTCTGACCCAGCCTTCTTTCTGGTCCAGCATGCTTCTTCTAAGCCCCGTTATTGATTGTTTTGTTATTGTCTTGTTTTGGCTTTGAGTGATGTGTGTGAGTGTGCATGTGTGGGAGTGTATGTGTGTTCATGCGTGCATGTGTGCGTGAATACATGTGTCCTTGTCTCCCTTATTGCCCCACCCCTACATTGCTCAATTCATGGTTGTGTGAGCTAAATATGCCAGCCTCCTGCCTTCTATCTTTCCACACTGACTCTTTTCCTGGGGCTGTGTATGTTTTTTTGCTTCTTGAATACTTGAGTGATGATTAAAATAAATAGGTATTTTCGATCTAAGGCCTAGTATATAGTATATGTTTAGAAAATACCACATGGTATCCATTTCCATCTGGAATGTACATTTTATCATTTAAGACTACTTATCTGGCATCTTCAGATTGTGTCCCTATAATGTCCTATTCAATTATTATCTCAGAAACTTTAATCAGTGTCTGGAAATCTCAAGATAGTACTTGGAATATCTTGCTTTCTTCCCTAACTGAAGCGTGAGCATCTCAAATTCATAGATGAATCCTCTCGTTTTGGGCTTCCAACTTAGAATGTAAAACCTAACTGATGCCCAATAAACACTAATGGAATGAGCAAATGGCAGTGAACGATTGCCCAAGCTTGAGTCCGAAACATTGGAGGAGCTCGATGGCTTCCTTTGCTTTGTTCAGGCTTGCCTATATCTCTGCTGACTCTCAGAACATGCGCACAGTGCTGAAATCCCTGGCTAACCTTGATGGCATGTGACGCTCAAGGCACGTGAAGTGAAGCCTGTGCTATCGCTTCAGCACGAAGTAACAAAGTTACAAGAAATAGAAAGAGGCAAAATGACTAAATACATGTAGCTTCTCATAATAACCAGTAACATTCTCTCGGTACCCACCCCAGGGCTACAGAATGGGTACTTAATAACTTACTGAGATGGACTGAGTTAGGAATCCGGATCAGTCTCTCCAATAAATTATTCTCCAAAATTTTGGTTTCTTATCTGGAGAAATATTATTGTTATTGTAGAGTAAACTCTTAGAGTAAATAAGAAAGGCTATGTTGGCGTGGTTATGAGTGAGCTAGAATACCCATTCCAAATTCTAGCTCTGACTACCTTGTGACCTTGGGACAGATTACTTAATCTCTCCATGTCTCAATTGTTTCACTTGCTAATTAGAATGCAAAGTGCACATGCCCTATAAGCTACTTATATGGATTAAGTGACTTGACACAGGCAAAACAATGAGAAAACTGCCATTGGCCTTCTAGAGCATGCATCACATGACCTCAGCGTGCCTCACATGGCCTAGTGCGTTGCAGATGGTCAGTGTGGGAGAGCTAAGAATCCCGGACTTCTGGTATCGGTAGGGAACCAGAACAGAAAGCACCATGGAAGATTCTGGTTGACTTCTCTTCCATGGTAATATGGTATATCCCTCCCCCTCCCCCCCCTTATCTTCAGTTTCATTTTTTTAAAAAGGTTTCAATTATCTTTAGTTAACCTGGTCCAAAAGTAATAAAGTGAAAATCTCACAGAGAGGGAAGTTCAGTTTCATTTTTTTAAAAAGGTTTCAATTATCTTTAGTTAACCTGGTCCAAAAGTAATAAAGTGAAAATCTCACAGAGAGGGAAGTTCATAAGCTTATAGTCACACGGCCTTTGAGTATCTTGATGATATTGTTCTATCTCGATCCCTCCGGCTGGGGGTGAGTCTGCTCATTCTGCAGATCCATGCCTAATGAACTACCTGCCCCTTAGTTCCTTAGTCACCCTCTGGGTTATGAGACTGGATGCTATGCTATCACAGTGCCTGTCTTCAAATAACCCCAGCCTCACTTAGTTCAGAATCTCTTCTATTTTATTGTTTACTGTTGCTGATCTATGACTGAGCCTAACTCTTAAGTAAAACTTCATCACAGATATATGATCATAGGAACAGACAACACATGCGGGGGTCCATTTGAGACTTCGTGTGGTTCTTGGCATATCCTGCAGTCTTGAAATGTGTCTCCTGAAGATAATGGGGGATGTTGTGAGACCTGAAGGAAAGCTTTCTTAGTTTAAAACACTTTCCTCCTCCTCCCATTTAAAAAAAATATATCAAAATCTGGTTATGTAGAAATCGAGTCTTGAGTTGAAGACAGATTCTCTGTGACATATATGAGAAAGACAGTAAGAGGGAGAATGAGCTAGTAATGCACATGGCAGGCTATTACCCTTGGAAACAAACTGCCAAGAACAGCAAATGGCTCTGAGAAGCCAGACCTCAGTTATCTGAGCATTTTTTTTCATAAACCCGTGAGGATCTTGCTTGGTGAGATAGCCTGAGTACAGCTGCACAGCTCACTGCAACTGTTTAAATCCAGCCATCGGGGTTGATAACACACCTTTCTAGGCACAGGATTTTCCAGCACAGGCATCTCAGCAGGGAGTAGAAATTGAGGCCAGCTGAGAGCTGCCCTTGGGAGACAGGTAAAAATCCTACTAGCAGAACACCACATGGGAAGCACTTACTGCTGGGACAGGGAAAGCTCTCTCATGCATACCCTACCTCCCTTCTCCTCTCCACATAGGTAAGTAGATCTTAGCCTGCAGGAGGATGGAAATGAAAAGTTGCTAGGAGAACTTCGTAGAGGAAGGAAGGGACCCTTCTTAGTGTCCCTTTCTACTCCCACATCCTCAAGACAGAATGATCTAAGGGACAAGATGGGTTCTGCTCGATTCTGATCACTGTGGGCTGATTCTAGAGCCATTCTCAGAAGCCAGGAGAATTTCAGGGAAGTGTTTCACTGGAGAGAACAGAAACAAAGCAGGGACTGTCCCCTTGAAACAGAGAACCGGCAATAGAACTCACTGTGTCTGAGCTTATTATCTTGACTTCCTCTCAACCAGAGCTGTTGACAAGGACCAAGAGTAACACTCAGATGTCTGTGGACATTTCTCACCCATTTCTTCACTGTGTCTACAAAATGAGCTGAGGCCATGGCAGACATCTGACTCACTTAACCAGCAGAGGCAGCCACAACAGATTTCTCCCAATTGTACTCTGGTTTTCACATTTCCAGGGTCCAGAGTCTAGCTAGCATGAGATATTTCCAAGTCCCACATGCCTACCTCTGACAGCAAGAGAGGAAAGGACGGAGTAATGACTGTATTTCTAGGTGCAGGCACTATGCTGCATCCTCTAGATCTGTGATCTACTAACCCACTGTTTCTTCAGGTATTGTTCCTTACAGATTGCAAGGACAGCTCAGGGAGGAGCCTGGACTTGCTCAAGACAGCAGGTTAACAAGAGATAGGTCAGAAGTGAGGTCTAGATCTTTCTTTCTTGAAAGCACATGATCTCTGCAGGCACAGGCACATACATACACGTATACACATCATTGAGACGTTAAAAAAAAAAAATAACATCTTTTCCTAAAAGGTGGCTCTACAGTTAGAAACAGGTTCATCTCTTGATATCTCCAGCTCTAAGGAATCTAGCACCACCTTCCGCAGTCCAAGTCACCTGAGTTCACAGGCAGATACATACATATAAAATGATTTTTTTTTAAAAAGAAAGTCTGTGCTGTTTCCTCCTGAGTCTGGCCACAGTCCCCACCTACAGACCACTGCAGTAACCTCTGCTTTGTTGTTTATAGTCCAGCCCATACATACCTCTTAAGTTCACCAGTGTAAACTTGATAACTGTAGTGAAGGAGGGTCTGTGATGCTATAACTGTAGGTTCCACTTTTTCACACATAAAAGGAGGAACAGTGCTAAAACCTGTTAGAGCTATGGTAATGTTAATCGAGTTTTTATATGTAAATCATTTATAACTCTATCTGGCACCCAGTATTATTTAATGCTGTCTCTAATTATTGTTGTCTGTTATTATGGGGAATGAAATAGATTGAGACACAAGGAAGAGCTTTGTCAATAAGTGACCTTGAACTTGAGCCCCGAGGACTGCACGGGGAAACTAGTTAGATGGTCATTGAGAAAAAACCAATACCTCAAAGGAACTTCACCCATAGACCCTCGTGGTTGCAGCCCCAATGAGGAGCAAGGTGGGAAAGGCTGGGCAGACAGGAGGGCACCGTGCTTTCTGGTTGTGAATGATAAGTAAGCTTTATTATTAGTTTACTTGGGAACCTTGGCAAGGTTTTGAGAATGAGACTGGTAGGAGATAGTTTGAATCGTAAAACACAAACCTTAAGTCTGAGCCCCAAGGCAGAATGGTTAACAGGGCCTATGTGTTCCCAGGACCTGAACCTCTTCCACCATGATAGTTAGTCCAACCTCCACCCACCCCCACCCCACGTCCCTGCTCCAGGATTAAGAAGCAGGATCTGGAGCTAGCCTTCCTGTGCTTCAGCCCTTCTAGTTCTTTCTTGCTCTGTGATTACAGATGAGTGACTCAACATGTCTGGGTCTGATTTTCTCATCTGAGAAATGGATCACCATAAGATAAGAATTAGTCAGTTGCATTTAAAGAGTTTAGTGTTTAGTGTTTAGCGCTAGAGCAAAGGCACTAAGTGGGTGCTAATTGGTGAAAGGAAGGTTTTTTTCTCTCCCATTTTTAAACATTTATTTATTTATTTATTTATTTATTTATTTATTTATTTATTGTGTGTGCTTGTGTGTGGTGTGTGTGTGTGCATCCACTTGCACACCCACTCATAAAACTGAGACAGTTTGCAGATCTTTTCTTTCATCTTGTGGAGACCTGGCGTAGAACTCAGGTTGCAGGTTTGGCAGGAGGTACCTTTACTGGCTGAGCCATCTCATTGACCCCAAAGAGGGCTTTCCTGAGTTAGGGTGCATTCAGATGAGGAAGTGTTTTCTCCCAGCAACAAAGGACCTGCAGGACTTGGCAACTGTCCAGCTGTTACAGCTTTGGGGAACTTGAAGCAGTGTCTGTGGGGTAGAATTAGTTTCAAAAGCTTGTGATGACAGCCCGGACTGCCATCTACTAACAGCATTTATTCTCTTTGGCTATATAACTATTTCTCTAGATGCTCAACACAAACCCACACCTCTGTGTTCCCTATCCTCCATGTCAGGAAAGGACACCCCAGGAGAGCCAAACACAGAGAGCCAGGTCAAGTAAACACTCTCCAGCGGAAGGAAACATGGAACTCTGGACCGGAAGAGACTCTTCACACATTTGTAAGGTCAAGTCTTCTAGGTATTCGGTGACTTACTACCAAGCAAATCTTCACTTCTGCATGCAGCTACCCAGTGGAGTCACCTTGACAGACAGCAACTCCTCCATGTGCGCCTGCTATAGTCGGTGCCAAACATGTACACAAAAGTGTGTCTTCAGTTGGTTTGTTACTTTTTTTGTTTCCTCGGGGTTCCTCAGAAAAATTTTGTCAACACATTAGGTCTCTTCCTCTGTGATCCACTGTTCCCTTTTCCTTCTCTCTCACAAAGAGAGTTCAGCTGTCTTCTCTCAAGGCCCCTATTCCCTCCCTCCTGCCCTTGTGACCCCCAGTCTTCCCAGCTACCTTCTATGTATTCTTCCTAAAGCAAGCAGTTCAGATTGATGCTTCTGGAAAGCTTTTCCTACCGCCTGCTGTGGGGAGCTGCTCTCAGTTCATCTTACATGAGATCTGGCATGCCCTCTCTTCTCCTATCACCCATTCGTCCAGTTGGACACATATTGCTTAAAAAATATCTCGTACAAAAGGAGAAATGATGTTCTCACAAATTAGACCCTGATCCTGATCTCCAGTGAACACAAGGACTGCACAGACAGGGGCTTCTTTAATTTCAGTTTCCCAATGTAGATGCCACCCGTAGGGACAAAATAGCTGTGAAGCAATTAGCTACAGGTTACTGGTTAAGTAAAGGGTACCATGCAGCCCCTGCCAAGTTGACACCTTAAGCCAGTTTTTATCGTGGGCACCAACTGCCCACGAAAGCACATAACCTGTCTCAAAGAGTAGCCCAGCTTGAACGATGCCTCCTTGTTACAGGTTAGATGTTTAAAGTCGAGGAAAATGAAAGTCTCCATGGGCCAGACATCTTGCTTCAATTTCAGTTCACAGCATTGTTCTAGAAATGAGACAGGGGTGTGTGCACAAGGCCAGAAATGCAAAGCTTTGTGTTTGCATGCCTGGACAGTATGTACATTAACTGTAGCATCACAAAAACAGTACCGTTCTCATCACTTTTCTTATGATTGCGCAGCCAATCATAAGAAAAGAGAAACCTGTGGGTTTCAACTTTACAAAAACTCACTTCCTAGACCTCAGAACCAGTTACTGAAAAACTCAGTTGAGATTCATTATCTTTAAAAAGTTAATTTGCCCAGGAATGTCTTGAGGGAGACATTAGTGTGCCTGGAAGGTCCTCTTTATGTGCATTGCTGAGATCAGAGAGGTAGGGTTCAAAAGGTCTATACCTTCTCTTTAGAATTTGGAAAATTGAATTCCAGTCTGACTCACAAAGAGATCTTTCAGACTTCTTCTTTTTCAAATCTGAACAAACATTCTTCTCAATATATGTCCTCTGAGCCTGGTGTTTCTGTCACTCAGAACGCTCCTGACACTATGAAGAACCCACTAACACCAGACCACATCTCTCCTCGTTCCAGACTGTGTTGACAATGGTTCCCAGCTTGAGTTCTCTGAGATGGACAACTCATCACAGGGCAGTCAGTGTGTGCCTTTCAGACCAGTGTCAGGATAACGTCATCTGGAGCATTCACACAAGACAGCACAGACTATCACACACCCTCCCTCTCTACCTCACCTCACTCTTCCTTCTATCTTTTTTTTTTTTTTTTGTCTTGCAATGTAGACCAGGCTATCCCAGAACTCCTGTCCCTTCCATCTCTGCAGGACTGAGATTACAGAAGTAGGCCCCCCCGCACTCCCAGGTGTCTTCTGGTGAGGAGCTGCATCAGCATGTTACTGACAGAACACAACTGTGGGAGCTTTCTGTGGCTTAATGAGTCAGCCGCTCACCATGTTTCTTTGCCCCCAGGTATTGCCTTTTTTTCAGGTCTTGAGAGGCTTGTTTTGCTCAAGTCCTGAGAACACTTCCTTCCACGCAGTCTTCCTCTACAGGAGCCGTGCTTCTCCCGTTCCCTTTCTGGGGGCCTTGGGGGGTCACTCTTTGCTCTGCTCCTCAAGCGTTTGGATAGACTCTTTCATGCAAACAGAAAAGCTCCCCCAAATTATGGATATTTACTTCAACACAGTGGTTCCGGAAACCCACTTAAATTCTTTTCCACTTTCAACATGGGTCGTTTCTTTCCAAAAGATCTGGCGTGGAACACAAGCCATAGGCAGATATGTGTCAACAGGCCATCATAGCATAGACTAAGTAAGGTACTCGCTATTAGGAATTACATCTTGTTAACCTCAAAAATCACAACAAGGTCGAGATGTGATCCCATTTTTATAATCCCTAAAACTACACCTCAGCAAAGAGGAATAGCAAGAAGACATTCAGTAGTAGGTGACAGCTAAGACCCCAAACCCAGCTTTTAGCTCCAATCCCTACATACATGGCACTAATCTCCTCCTGGTGAGAGGTCATGTGCTCACTGGCACCTGTCATGAGGTGAAAGCTCCCTCGTAATCAAATTTACATCTGTTGCCCAATCCTGGTTTTCTCTGAGCACCACTCATCAGCATCAGAACTACATCAATCTGCTTTTACATCTAGAGTCTAGAAGTAAAGAAAATGTAGAGGCGCTATCTTTTGTTCTATTCTCCCCTTTTAGAGGAGACACTGACCTAATGATCGATGACTTTGTCCTCCCCTGGCCCTCTCTTTCTTCTCACTCTGTCCTCGTTGAATCCTCATCTTTAACTCATTAACAACTGAGGATTTGGAAAAGGCTATGGCAGCAGGAAAAGAGGGCGGGACCAAGTTTTCAGAACACTGCAGACAGCGACTCACTGCTTATGAGGTACCCCTGATGTCTGACATCAGAAGGAGGGACTTAGATTTCAGATCTGCAGTGAAACCAGGGTGTGCCTTGCAGGCACACAGGGAGGCACCCGTCCAATACTAGACAGGCTCTGGAAAGTCCCATTTTGAATAATTTGCTCTGTCAACTTCCCTAGCTCAGATGAAACCGAGTGGCTTTAATGAAAGAGCACTGGGCTGGAACTCTGGAAACTGACATTTTGGTGCCGATACCAACCAGGTGTGTGACTCGAGGTAGACTCCGTAGCCTCCCAAACTTAGTCATTTTTTTTTTATTTGGGACTACTTTGAATCTTTGACTCTAGAATCAGCTTTTACAAAGCTTTCAAACTGATAAAATGGCCCCTGACTCAGAAACAGTGGTGTGTGGGTGTCCAGATGGGTAATTCTTTGTCACACAAGAACAGCTCATGGGTTAGTAACTGGGGGCTTTTAGAGTTCAAACCCAAGATGTATTCTCTACCCCCAAACCTTGGTCCTCTTCCATGCCTTCCCACCCTAACATTATGTCACACCGATTTTCCACATTAGCTTTTTAGTATTCTCCCAATCCCAAGTGTAGCCAACACAATTAAATAGTAGACGGACATCATGCACTCCCATGTGATGGGGAAACAGCAGTATAAAGTCTGCACTCCAGAGGAGCATGAGATTCTCCAACCAGACAGTCTCAGCTAAGACCCCCGCTCTAATGTCAAGAGCATTACTCCTTACACCCTCCCCAAACCTAGGTCTCTGCATCTTCATTTCACCTTTAAATCTTTAATCTCTGTATTGTTACAGAACTGAATGAGTTATTTCACATAGACCAATTTAAATAGTGCCAGTCATAGAATTGTGACCGAGTCATATTTATTATTGTTATGACTGTATGTGTTTATCAGCCTCCATGTGCCTGGGGTCTTGGAAGGTTGAATCCGAACCTTGATCCTTAGCACTTAAAGAGTAGTTTTCAAATAATTATTCAACAGGTATTCCTCTTCCTCCTCCTCCTCCTCCTCCTCCTCCTCCTCCTCCTCCTCCTCTTCCTCTTCTTGATCCTTCCTCTTCTCTTCATGACTCTTGTGCAGAAAAAGATGCAAAAAAAAAAAAAAAAAAAGATAAGGAATAGGAAGGGAAGCAGTCCACATGATCTATCTTGAAGGAGAATCCTCAGGATTTGAGTAGGAAGAGGAAAAAGTTTCCTACGTTTTGCAAATTGTTTTGAATTTCACTGCAGATATTCTTTGTAAATAACAATTATGTTAAATTAGGACATTTTCATATAAGCGAAATTGTTGAACATACTACCCCCTCTCCTTTTTTCCCATCCCTTCCACTGCTCCCTTCTGCTCCTGTAGATGTGTTTGCTTCTACTTTCCAATCACATCCCATGCATGACTGACATGAGACACATACAATCGAAGAGCCATAGGTGAAAATGAAATGTATGTTTGTCTTTCTGAGACGAACATAACTTAAGCTGATTATCTCCAGGTTCATCTATGTTTCTGCAAAAGACATAACTTCACTTTTCTTCCGGGTGCGTATTACCTAATTAGGTGCATACACACCTAATTCTCCTAGCTCCTCTGTCACTGGTCACCTAGGCTGGCTCCGTAGCTTAGCTGTTGTGTGTCATGCTACAGCAAACATTAAGGTGCTTGTGTGTCTGTGATATGTTGAGTCTTTGCAGATAACGACCCACGATGGCATAGCTGGGTCATAAGACAGGTCTGGTCTTACAATTTTGAAGGCCCTCTCCACTTATCTCACTAGTGTGTGGGTCAGCTTACCCTTCCACCAGCAGTGTAGAAACGAAGCCTTCCCCTGCCCCCACCTACATCCTCCTCGGCTTTGGTATTTGTATTCTTCATGTCTATCATTCTAAGGTAAGATGGAATCTCAATGTCATTTCCGTTTGCATCTTTCTAATGGTTACTAAGGCTGAACCTTTCTTTATATATTTAAAGGTCATTTGTGTTTCACTTTTCGAGACTTGTCTATTTTGCTAGCCCATTTAATTGGTCAGGTTGTTTGATTTCTTGTTTAGGTCATTTTTTTAGTTCCCTATATAGGCAAGGTCTTCCATCAGTACAGTTAGCAAAAACTGTCTCCAATCCTGTAGGCTGTCTCTTCAACCAATTAACTTTTTCCATTTCCTTTGCTATTCAGAAGCGCTTTAATTTTATGAGGTGCTGTTTGTCAGTTGTTGGCTGCATTTCTCAAGTGACTGGAATCCTGCTTAGAAATTTCTTAACTGTGACAGTATCTTGACATGTTTTCTCTACTTTTTCCTCTAACAATTTCAGATCTTATATTAACATATTTCATTATTATATTGTATAATTTGTTAAATATATTACATGTATATATAAGATCTTATATTAACAAAGTCATTTGGAGTTGACTTTGAACAGAGTAGAGAAGGGTTCAGGCTTGCTCTTCTACATATGAATACCCAATTTTGACAAATCCTTTTGCTGAAGAGCCTCTCTTTTCTCTGATGTATACTTCCAACCTCTTTGCCACAACCCATGTGGATGTATTTGTGCGGGTTTGCCTCTAAACCTTCCACTTGAGTTCCTTGATCTAGACTCCTGTTTCTGAGCCAGTGCCATGCTGATTTTATTAGTATGGCTCTATAGTAGAATTAAAATTCAGGAATGGTGATACTTCCCCCATTGTTCCTTTTGCTTAAAATTGCTTTGAATCGTCTCAGTCTTTTGTGCTTCCGTGTTATTTGTAAGATTGTATTTTCTGTGTGTTTGTATTTTTGCATGGGAAGAATCCTGTTGGCATTTTAATGAGTATTACACTGAACCTGCTCATTTCTTTTGGTAGAATAAACATTTTCACAGCACTAATTCTTCTAATTCCTGAGCAGGGCGGGACTTTCCTTCTTATAGTCTCGTCTTCAGCTACCTTTTTCAGTATTTTAATTTTTTCATTGTTCAGGTGAGTCACATGGTTGGTTAGGCTTGTTAAAAGGATGGGTGGGATGGTTCCTTGGTTTAGGAAATTGTGAATGGGACTGCTTTCCAGATTTCTTTCTTGACATGTTGATTGTCGGTGGTATACAGGAAGGTTACTGATTTTTGAATGCTAATTTTGTATCCTGCTACTTTTGAAAGTGTTTATCAGAACAAAGTTTTTTTTTTTTTTTCTGATGAGTATTAGGATTTTTTTTCTTGTATAGAACGATAGCATCAAATGGGGTTATTTGACCTGTTCATGGCTCTTCTATTTGAGAACAGGGGAGCCTTTCAGCCGGGTGGTTAAACCTCTTGTAGAACTCTGAGTATCACCTACTTTTGATGCTTCTGTGTCAGAGAAAGAGATTCTGTTTCTCCTTCACTCAGCATCTTGTTTAGTAACTCATATGCCCTTAATGAGTTACATACTGCAGCATGAATCAAGCATTGTGTTGCTTAATCCAGGTACAGGATAAGTAAGATAGAATGTCTTCCATGGTGGGGCTCACAGTCTGGGGAGCACACACAAACTGGTATGTAATGAAATGCGCTAAGAATTTGCCACAAACACGACTAAAGGCCCGTGGGAGCCCAGATGTTGCTGTAAGTCACAGTCTCATCTAGGATGAAGAATGCTCTGTACCAAGCTAAACCAGAGAATTTGTAAATAGACCTTTATTGAATTTTAAAAAAATGAGTATTTCCATTGCTGGGCCACATATTTCTATAGCTGAATTTTTCAGTCATTTCAACCCAAGCCAGCATATTCATTCACCTGTCATGAACAACAGGATTAGAAGAACATTACAGGGTTTTTTGTTGTTTTGTTTTTTGTTTTTTGTTTTTTTTAAAAACCAGGGCTCTTAGAAGAAGAAAGATAGAGGAGATGTACTCTGCTATTAGGATAACGAAGATACTGGAGATATAAACTGAGCTGTACCTTACACAATGGTAAGATTTTACAAAGTGAAATTTTAAAAAGCAAATCATGCAAAACCACACCAACATATAGAAGCTACAAGAGTAAGGGATGTTATTGGACTAGAAGACATCTGGAAGGCAGGAAAGGGAAAGTCATGCAAGAGTGGGTGGTGGGAGATAGGGCAGTAAGGATGGATGGGAAAACAGTGAGGGCTTTATACACCTCCTACCAAAGCTAGGGTTTTTCTTTGTGTGCAGTAGGCTGCTTCCATTGTTTAGAAGGCAATTGTGCCATTGGAACTGTGCTTTCTTGGGTTAGTTAATACAATGTTGACTGCCATGGCTAGAAACAGAGCCAGATGGAATAGAAGACATGGCAAAGCTGGATCCCCATTCACCCGTGTGATCTTGAGCAAGTTCCTAATGATTTCTGAGCCTTATCCTTCTTGTTTCTTACAAGCAAGGTGAAACCTAAAAGCAATTGCAGAAGAAACCACAATTTTTGATTGTTGCCTCTTGGTTATCACAATGTGAGTCCATTACTGTGCAGTACTTAAGCCTCAAAACATCACTAGACATCCTGAAAACACCACTAGATATCCTGAAAACATCACTAGACATTCCGAAAACATCACTAGACATCCTGAAAACATCACTAGACATCCTGAAAACATCACTAGGCATCCTGAAAAGTTAAGTACCCATACCTGGGTGTGGCAGGGTTCATGCAACGCTTACTTAGCTTACATGAAGTGCCTGGGTTCAATCCCCACCGCTACATGGTGACACTCAGGGGTAGAAGTAGCTTGCTCTCTCTCTCTCTCTCTCTCTCTCTCTCTCTCTCTCTCTCTCTCTCTCTCNCTCTCTCTCTCTCTCTCTCTCTCTCTCTCTCTCTCTCTCTCACACACACACACACACACACACACACACACACACACACTTTTAGGTCACATGGCTCACCAATCCTACACTGAAATAGCCATATGAGGGAATTTAAGGGATGATATGTCTACAAAATATCTTGAACACAAATATCAGCACCACTGTTTTTTTAAGCAACTCAAATCACAATCTATCACTAGTGGTCAGGAACTGTACAAAAAGTGTTATAGTCAAACAATGCCACATCCTTTAGTAATAAAAAACAGCCAAGAAATGTATTCTACAGACAACATGGAGGATTCTAAAATAATGCAGTATTAAAAAAAAAAAAAAAAAAAAGGTCAGCTCTGGGGGTGTATGTACTCTATGGCTAAGGTCAGCTCTGGGGTGTATGTACTCTATGGCTAAGGTCAGCTATGGGTGTACGAGGGTGTACATATACTCTATGGTGGTCCTTATTTGAAATATTCTGAAAAGGCAAAGCGATGAAAACAAACTACAACTTGCCTGGGACTAAAGTAGGGTATAATATACACTTATTACACATGAATAAAGGTATATGGGAGATAATATTAAGGTTAGAGTATATCATCATAATAAAACTGATTTTAAAAAAAAACACCCCACTGAATTGTATATCTGGAAAGATGCCATCATTAATGCATAAACTCTGCCTCGATGTTACTGTTTAAAACACCCAAAGCAGATGTGGGAAACACGTGCTACTCCGCTTCCCGCTTTATAGGTGAAGATATTGATTTCCCAGACATTTTCACTGTAAAGAAAACAGAGGTAGGACCCAAAGTCCTCCTGCGTATTCCTGAGCCCACACCTCTGGCCACTGTTCAGACAGCATCTTCCCTGTAAGACTTTAGGGTTATGAAAATTAATGTAAGTATAGGGTGCATATGGGGCCAAGGAACCATGGGATATGGGAAGCAGGCCTGGAGTAAGAGTGGGGTCCAGGCCTGCCCAAACCCAGGACATTAATCCTGAGATCAGCAGGAATAGGATCAGTCCCCGACCCCAACCCCTGGCAAGCACATCCTGGTGTTCATAGCCTCGTGCCCCAACTTTTAACCACACAAAGCACCCCAGCACACTAGCCCTGGCCAGTGATGTCCACTCACCCTAAAAGTCCCTACCCATTCCCGAAGGTTTGAATAGCCTCTGCCCCCACCATTAAACGAGCTGTCTTATGAACATCACACCACGGCCGGCCGACATCTCCCTACTTCCCCTCCCAGGATCCACAGGCTGTGATCCCAGGCAAATCACACCTCTCATTATCAGTGGGGAAGCAGAGCCCGAATGACAGGTGCCTATTTATTTTGTGTGAGATGGAGAGAAACTGTGGTTAGGTATCAAAAGCTCACAGTTCATTTGGAGTTCCGTAGCCGTTGGCCAAATGGAGTGGAAGGAAGTGAAAGAAAATGACATACATGGCTATGCAGAGGTCCAGGTTGGACCAGAACCCTCTGCAGATGAGGAGAGGTAGAAGATGAAAGCAAGAAGGGCCAACTTTTTGCTGCCTTTTCATTACTTGGAAGAAACCCGGAGTTCCATTAAGAGAAGACAAAGAGCAGGAGTCTTTTTGCCTTCAGCAAACAGCTGACAGACACTCTTTCCCATCATAAACTTTGTAATTCAGGATGTAAAACCAAATCCAACAAACCAGCCCCGCCAGCAGGTTAAATAAATAAATGTTAAATAAATAAGGGTGGTTTGGCTTCCCTTGGCCACAAGCCCCTGCAGAAGATGCCACGTGCTTCTGGTAACTGAAGTCTATTAGTCAATGTTTCTTCCTGTGTAAATATGGGGGAAGGGCCCAAGTGGGGTCATAGCTGAAGTTGTAAGAAATTATAACTTTCTGTATGTTTTGCTTCGTATTTTCCCATCACGGTGCATGTTCTAATTAATCGTTATGAATCACAGGTAAGGGAACACAGCTAGCATTTCATACTTAATTATGAAATGTAGTTCAAATTCAGAAGGAAGAAACATAGCCTGTGGCCTTGGCAGATGCCAGCCTAGGTGAGTTAATGGGGCTTTCCTGTATTGCCTCCTATGACTGATACAGTGTGGCCCTGATGTACATGACATATTATGAGACATTATTATTAATAATGCACATCCTAAGACAAATATATAGCCCGGTAAACAGTGATGTTAGCCCTATGTATGACTGAATTTGTCTTGCATCATTTCCCCACACCAAGAATTGGTGCTTTCCACTGCATTTGGTTTAAAAAAAAAAATGAGGATTTGCTTCATAAACATGAGACAAGCTGAGGTCACACTCGGGAGTCCTTGTCCTAGAGAGTTTGGTAACAAGAAAATGAGGCTAGGAGTTCCTTGTGAAGGATAATATTAAGTCTGAAAATTCATGGGACTTAGCCCACCTGGTAAAGAGAATTCTGTACACCCTCTGGTTTTGATGACATTTAGTCCTTGAGTCACTGTCCCCAAAGAGACAGGAAAAGCTATTGTGTGACTTCCATGGTCACTAAATGTTCAAGTTTCAAGGAGTTCGCAGAAATCCCCACCAAAGCCAAC
The DNA here is from genome assembly GCF_900095145.1 of Mus pahari. NCBI lineage: Eukaryota > Metazoa > Chordata > Mammalia > Rodentia > Muridae > Mus > Mus pahari. Next base: position 53,443,546 of record NC_034595.1, read on the forward strand.
CCAATCCTGCCGGCTTTGTTAGCTGCTGCTAAGAACTCACCAGTCCTTCAAAGGTCTCTTTGTGGATATTGACAACGTGTGGCAGGGTCCCAAGCATTGTGAGCCATACCAAATTAGTCTCAGTCCTCAGAGAGATTACAGTTAACACATGTGGGGATGATACTATATGGGACACATTTATCTTTAAATGGCAATAAAAGTGGTAAAGGGTGGTTTCCCTCCCCCAGGGAAGACGTTTAGAGTTGTCCCCCTTCCTCCCCTGGCATGCTGAATTCACATCAACAGTTTGATGGAAGTCAGAGAAGTGGTAATAGAGAGGCCATGAGTTTTCATGTGAAGATTCCCCCATCACCATGTATTATCTGGATCATAAAATCCCTGAGGATGGTGTCTGCCTAAACACTGCATATCTTTGAGGCCAGCGCAATGTCTAATGTTGAATAAGCATGCTATAAATATTTATGAACACATAAATTAACAGCATAACCCTAGCAGAGCTAGCCTCCGAGCCTACATTCCTTCTCCTGGAACAGTAGTCAATTCTTCTTCTTAGGAGTTGAAAGACAACTTCCAGCACCGGCTGAGGATGAACAGGGTAGCTTTCTTGCATGTGTGCCTAAATTCTGGCTCATCAGTTTATTAACTCTGTCATTTCATCAAATGACTCATTTCTTCCTCAGTTTCCCAAACGATAAAATGATGATAATTATACACCCTAACTCTTAGGTTTTTTAAGAGGATTAAATTAATATAGTTCTTAGGTTGGTACATAGTATGTTCTATGAACATACTTGTTAAATAGAGATAAAAAGAATATTGGTTTGCCAGAAAAATAAATGCATATTAATGTTAGAACAGGCCTAACATACCCACGGATATAAAGTGTGAACATGTGTCAAAGATGTTCTATGCTCACACCCTTTACTTAACACTTCCTGGCCTGAATGAGTACACAATGGGATACTGAACCAGGTGCTATCAGGTCTCTGAGGAGCAAGGGCACTTTTCGAACTCAGAATGCAGAGAGGGATTCATGAAGAACAAAGTGAACCTGGTCTAGGGATAAAATAGCAGGGACAAGCAGTTTGTGGAGGAGACATCTACAAAAGCTGAAGGGAACAAGTATCAGGCCATGAGACACTGTCATCCCCAGAACGGGGGCCTTGTTTCTTGAAGAGGAATTTGTCATGGTCCAGAATGAAAGAGGAACAATGTCCAGAGCCTTTCGGATGACACAGGGGAGAAAAAAGGCAGTGTGTTGGATTGGAATAAACTCCCTGGTAGAGAAGTTGATGGCAGAAGGGACCAGGCACATCCATGGGGTCCTTAGGCCACCATAAGCAGGTTGAAGTATATTAAAGCAAACTAGGAGCTAACAGGGAGAAAATTGAAACAACGGGAGAAAAGGTTACAAATTCTGTTAAAATTCTCTCATACTTTAATGGGTATATTAAACTGTATTGGGGGAAATGGAAAAAGTAAGAGAAACATTGAAACAATGGGTCTTCCAGGCAGAGTTGAGAGTTCATTTGAGATCTTAAATAAGGAAGATGAGGTGAATTCAAACCCAAATACAAGTAATTTGCTATGCATTCAGCAAATCATACTTCATTGGACTGATATAATTGATGCCGTTGAAAGGTGTGGGTTGATTTCAATGCCAGGAGTAATGATGGGGTCTATTACCATTCTTGCCCTTAGTGTATGCTCACAGATCTGCTTAGCCACAGAGAACCTTCTACACTGTATACCCCATGACCCCCACTTCCCCCCAACGCCCCACCCCTACTTACCACTCAGCAGGGGAAAACTGTAACGTCCATGAAAGAAATATGCAGAGTCAGCTACAGAACCATCCAGAGGGTGTTAGCAATGGACTGGCTGCTTTTGAGTTTTATACCTATATGAGGTCTAAGCTAGACACTATCTGGTCAACCTTGCCAGGCTTCTCTCAGGGGCAAAGTCCTTTCTCGATCCAGCATTTACTACCTTCATTCTGCAATGCCAAGATGTCATGGGTATGGAAGGATGCAAAATCTCTCCTTAGTACAGAATGCTTTCTTCTGACAGTGGTGATGTCTACCATTTTATGAACATGTGCTTTTGTGAGTGGCTGAGCTGAGTTTTTCCTGAGCAGCATCTTCATGTACTTTCAAAGTACCAGTGAGCTTAGTTTCTTTGGAATGTCCTCTTCATAGATAAAAAGGCTGAACTTTAGAGAGGTTGAATATTTTTTCCCACAGATAGAAAGCTATCCAAGTGTGGAAGGAGAGATTAGAAACCAGACTCTGGGATTCAAGCTCTTTCAGCAAGAAGCGTCTTTGTCAGCTTGAGCTGTTCCACATCTCTTCACGTTATCGTATACTGTCACTATTCTATGAAACTTACACAGGGAGACTATGATTTTCATTTCCAGCTATATTAAAACTGGGTTCTATTTTCCCATGTTCTTAAAATAAGGGATTAATTCATTGGAGGTGGTTGGAGAATTAATGGATTTTATTCATATTTCCTTCTTTTGAGAGCCTGGTGAAGTGAAAATCTTGTGGTTTGTTGGTTTTATGCAAGCCTGGTGACCTGTGTTGGGAAAATTTCCCCCTCAAGTCAAATGTGCTGACACACGTGACAGCCCACGCTGAGCAACATGTGCTCTGGGGACAAGCCATGGCCTGATCTTTTCCCACCATGTAATTTCAAATTGAAATCTGACCTTTACAACACATTCCTGACCTTGAGGTCAATCAGAATATTCAGACTTGCTATTTGGGCATCTTATTCATCTAGGCTACCTGTGGCTATCCCGATGATAAGTCTTTGGCAACAAGACACACTTACGTGGTTGTGGCCTGTGAGTTAGGGTGTCTGTAAATGAAGGCTCATATGGAAGATCTCCGTTTCAACACATAATCAGAGCCAAATGGTCCGCACTGGGATTAAGCACGAGGTTTGAGTTTCTTCTGTGCAAGGATGGAGAATCTGGTATTTAAAAACCACTGCATCTTTCAATCATGTCTTTCAATCATGGAATTCCTTCCCTGTCCTGTCCATATGACGATAGTGGCAACTGTTACTGAGTGGGCAAAGATGAAATGGTAAAGTATTCCAGGATTCTGATCACTAGGACCAGACTAATTTAAAACCTTGTTTCTTGTACCATGCACCTTTTTCTCAGTTTTGAGAGTCCTGGTTGCTCAGAAACTCATCTCACCTTTGCCTTCCTCTGTTCTGTAGTTACGATAGTACCTTAAACCATCTAAAGCCCTCTGACTCTGTCACTGGAAAAGGACCATAAACATTTCTATTGCCTTTCTGTCCAATAAGAACTTTGATGAAGCTGGAGCATGCTCCAAAGGACTGTAGGTATTGATGTTTTCGGAGGGCTGTCCCCACCCCACCCCCTACTGAGGATTATCAGAAAACAAACCCAGATAGAGAATTCTGGTGACCCAGCTGCCCAGACCTGCCACAACAACCTATCTGAGGGATGACGTTGACGTGGTAATTTGGTCTGTGGCATTTGGCTTAGTGGTTCCTGTTGTGACATACCATGATTCAGGTCTTCTCATCTCCACACCAGAGCTTCATAAAATTCCCTTTCTGGAGTCCTTGAGGTCAGATGAGGAAGCAGGGAAAAGCACTCTGGGACTCTAAACAAATCCACTGTGTTTTCACTCTGCCTGCTGAGACGGACATGCAGCAGCAAACTGCACTGTAATTCTTGGAAGACCAATCTAAAAGGGCCGCAAGGCAAGTGGAAGTCTGAAGTCTCCCTGAGGACCCCCTTCCTGCTGCAAACACTAGCCATAAGACTAGCTCACTGCGATCTTTCTTACCTTAACTTCTTTTTTCATTCTTTTCCGTCATGGCCATTTTAAAGGTCTTTGGCTTTGATATTTGCTGAGCGCTATTATGCATTGTATATAGGATATCAGGTTGATGGAGAATATCTTGAGCCCAAACCATTCACCATCTCTAACCTGTTTTTCAGGCCTGTGCCATGGGGATTTAAATCACCACAGCAATTCTCAAATTCTATAAGTAATTTAATAAAACCATGGTGCTGTTTTTTTTGTTTGTTTGTTTGGTTGGTTTTTTTTTTTTTTTTTTTTGAAACATGAAAGAAACCAAACAAAGTAGAATTTGACAAAATCCTCTTAGTACAAAAAAATCTCAACCAAGAAGCCATCTAATTCTCCAGTGTGTCCAGGTGTGCTACTTCTAGTTAACTACTTAAAAATTCTGAACTATCCTTTCAGATTTTCTATCAACTTCAAAAAGTGTATGGTTCAGTGACTGCTCCACCCAAGCGAGTCAATGTTTACGCCTTACAGAAGAGAGGTGAACTGATTTTTTTTAAAAGAAGGGTAAATCAGTAGGAGTCGGGAAATAGGCATTTCTAGAGTCAACTCCTGATGTTTATTCCTAGACGAATGTGTGTGCTGATCCCCTGGGCACCACCTTCTGGGTAACCCTCCTGACAGTGGCCACCAAACCTCATTTGTTTAGGCCCAAGGTGAACTTTACATTTGTTTTTTATCAGTTTCCTCCATTCCTTATAGCCCATATTAGCCAGACAACTTTGTCAAAAGTATTTGTTAAAACACTTCTGTCAATTTTCTCTTCAATATTCATACTTCGAAAATACACCTGTAAAAAAAAGAATCTTAAGTTCTTTCTTTTCAAAAGCCATGTATAGTTTCTTTGTGTTTGGATTATATTTTTATAAACTCAGGATAATCAGACAGATGAAGAGGAAAAATAAAAAACAAAATGGAATACACAGTAAAGGAAAAATCAAAGAGCAGAGAACCTGGCAAGAGACTGGGGAGAAAATAAGGAATAAGTCCAAAAGGAATTTCTAGGGGAAGCCCCAATGAAGGAACAGAGGACAAAGGTGCTGTGCAGGGCGTGCTCAGTGACTCAGGCCTTGGCTCTGCTCCTGGGTGACTCACTTGCTGGAAAACATCACTGAGTCCGAGAACTCTGTACAGGTCTCAAGCTTTCTTGGAATCATTTGCAACTTCATTTTGTGTGCATATTTTCTCCTCAGTTCTTTCAAGTGGAAATACCTGTGACTTATCCAAAATATTTGTCTCCCTGAAGCTAGATTTTTTATCTCTATCTTTTAGACACTTCATAGTTAAAATTAAATGGTGGACTTTAGAATATAGAAAAATGTTTGAGAAAATAGGATTGGTTCCTTCCCAGAAGCCTGCCTGTCTCCTGAAGAATGAGATGGACGGTGGCTCCCCCTGTCCCCCCCGTAGATGCTGCCCAAGTTCATACTGAGTGTGGAGTAGATGAGTGATTTTCTTTAATCATGATCCACAATAAGAAATACTCTTCACACTGTGACTCAGTCCCCACATGTCCATGTGTTCTGTGGAACAATGCTTGGCTTTGGTGTACATGTCCATCTGGTATTTCTATTTTGTTCTCTTCCATTATCCCCTGGGTTGTTTTAAATAGCTAGAGATCTGACAGCTCACTACTGGACCTTAGTATACTTCCCAGTGTCTGTCCTGTCCCAAGTCCCTTCCAAATAGACATGCTGATAAAGCCGAGCTTAGCCAATTTTGAGGAACATTTCTCTCACACTCTCCTTTCTGATTAAATACTTGCAGTTCCTCAAACACCAAGGGGTCTTTCACTTTCCTGCATGTCATTTTCTCTGCCCATAGCAGAGTCAGTTTGTTTCCACCCCACTTCCTCTTTCTTCCCTAATTCTAGCTGCTTAAGATTCTACTCAGAAGCCAACATCCCTTCCTCTGGGGCCCTGTGAGTGGAGCACTCTCTTTGGCATCATGGACTTACCTCTGTCTGTTTTATGCTATGGTACAATAATACATTCTCATGTTTTTTCTAGCCTGCTAGATTTCTTGAAGGAAAATCTATGTTGTATTTTGTGTCAGTATGAACTACTCTAATGCTTAATACTTGTCTGATTACAGATTTGGGATAAAAAAAGACTGTTCAGTTACTGAGCATTTGGTATGCAGTAGGCGCAGTTCTTAGTCCACTGCAGTCCATTTCGCACAAACAACAGAGCATGCTTCCATTCAGAATGATTGCAGTGTAGTTGGCGTGCTGGCCTTCATTAGAATCTGCTGTTGCTATGGCTAGCAGGAGGTAGTGCAGCCAAGTAGTTAAGTACTCAGACATTGAAATATACGTAATTGGATTAGAATACTGTTTTACCAGTTGCTAATTCTGTGACCTTAGGCAAGACACTGTATTAAAACCCCAGATTCCCCATTAGGATAACAACCTTCCCTTGCTCTTTTCAGGACTATATGAATATTGTTAAATCACCATGTGTATTCCATAAAGACAAGATTCCTTGTGGTTTTGATTTATTTCCATAAAAGAAGAGCGGCTGGCACATGTCTGTCCAATCAATGAATATTTTTTTAACTAGGTCTTATTCATAGCAGGTTTTTGTCATATGAACATTTATCTCATCAACTCTTGTGTAAGATTATTTGATATATGCATGAGGTGCATAAAAGTCCCCTACAATTTATGGGAACTGAAGTGAGACTTCCTAGTGCATGATAACTCTTGAAACTAGCACACCAGACATAGGTAGAAGCACTTGCCTTCCTCAAGGGAGCTATTTGATGGGTTGGACTTTCAGGATTAAATTCTGTCATTTCAGATGGACTCTGTGCTTTTCATAGATCCATTAGCACATCTTTGTGTGTTATGTATTAAACAGATAAAATCTTAGAGAAGAATTACTGGATTTAATGGTGTTCCTAGATCTTGTGTAAGATCCATTGTTACCCAGCATCCTTGATACTTTCCCCAATTTTGTTAGGGGATGTTTATATTCCAGGGTTTCACTCTGGGACCTTCCCATTTCCAGCAGTTGTTTGGTTTCAGATAACCTAGGGCTCACTAAGAAAGTTATTGTTGGGAGCTTTTTCAATTTTGCCAGCTTACACCCATCTCTCCCTATTATTTTCCTACCTGAGCTAAAAAAGGAATCTGCATTCAATTTGTACTTTACGAACTTCACTGGTAATTAGGGGCCATATTCTGTGGGCATCAAGGCTGAGGTGGGATCTGATATACCTTTCCCAGGTTCTGTTCAGAATGGGTCCTCTGCAGACTGACAGACTGCCTCCAAGGTCTGTGAAGCAGAAGGCACTGGGATCCTGGGAGATAATGAGATACTGCTGAGGAACTTTTAAAAACGCAGTAAGGATATTTGCTTGCCAAGTGAAAAATAAAACTCAGTCCAATGTATCTTGGCAACACTTGCTACATGACATAAACTCAGACAGAGAGGAGAATGACTTTCTCTCTAGGGTTCTTCCTTCTTAGGCCTCCTATCACCCCGGGAGATGTTCAAGGGTTCTAGTTCATTCTCAAGGTTGACAAGCTAGCCCTATAAGAAATAGTGGGCAGCAAGAGATGGTGGGTCCCTTGAGTGAATTATTCATTTTTCTGTAGAATTTCATTCTCCCTTCCCCCACGCTTTCCTGAAAGAGACACTGCCCACCAAAGTGAGAATGCTGACTCCGTGAAGGCAGCACGCATTCTTGCAGGTAGCAGACCTGAATCCCTTCTTGCTTGCCCACCAGGGAACTGAAGACTGTGGTGGGAGGGAAAAGAGAGTGTGACACCATCTCTCTTCTCAAAAAAAGGTCTAGGGAGACCTTTGACCAGCTTCTCATTTTACCTGCTGGGAAGAGAGATTTGGGGTGGCTGCCTTGATGATCACATAACTAAAGATAGAGTCTGGGCTGGATTCCCAAGACTGCTGGTTCAAAATGCTTCTCTGACCTAGCCACTCTCTTATTTATGCAGTCAGTTAGCATTTATCAGTAACAACAGTGCGAGTACCTGTGATTTCAACGATGAATTAGGTGTATCCAAGGTCTGTATGCTGCTTAGGATCTCCCAGAGGATCTGAGTTGCCTTAAGTTTTTGAGTCCACACCAACAAAGGCTTTCTACCCTGGCTGGGTTAGAGAGCCACTAACGGCTAAGCAGAGTCTATTTCCAGAAGCCACATGTACGTCTCACAGATGACCTACCTTCTAGTTCTTTTAACACTTCTGCTGGAGGTCTTGTTAATGAATACTAATCATCAATGATTATTGATCTTAATACCAGGCTATTAACTGTCAGGGAGCTTCATTTTCTCCATGTTTAAAAAAAAGAGAGAGGGAAGAGCAATGAAATCATGTGTGTGTACACATGTATATACATGAGGTTTGGCTGTCTGAGATACCCAAGGAAAAGTACATATATGCACATCCGTAGACTACAGTAAAAGCTACAGATATATCCAGACTTCACACAGCTATGAAGTTCCCAAGACTACCCATAAAAGATAGGCAGATGTTTAGTAATTTAAGGACACACTTTTCTGAGTATGTTAAGAACCCCACTCTTTTGACGTATCCCATTCCTGTAGGAGGTTAAGGCGATGTTCAGCTGACTCACAGGTTATAATCTTCAAGCCACTTACACACTTTTGCTTTTGTCATTTCTGTTCTATTTGATCCCAAGGTTTACAAAGATGAGTGATACTGTTTCTCTGCTCTAGAAGAAGAGGCTGAGGCCCAGAGAGGCTTAGACCCTTGCTAAGACCCTCAGTACAGTGAGCAACGGGTCAACTTAGAGGGCATTCCTAGTCTTTTAGCCAGGAGGAGAATGGTGGTGTGTGTTTGTAACGTTTTCTTGATTCTTAGTGAATTTCCTATCATGTACCTCAATCTCACTAACCCTTCCATCCCTTTGTATCTGCCCTTTGCCCTTGTAACCTGCCCTTTAAAGAAAAAAAAAAATCTCTGTGGAAGCTGCAGTGTATCACAATAGTATAGTTTTTTGCCCAAACAACTTTATTTACAAACGTTTATTGCAATGAGTCATTGGTCTGGTTCGAGGCCTCTGGCTTCTTCTGCTACACCATCAGTACTGGATCTGCACTGGGACTCTTCTTGGATATCCTGTTGTTGCCCTGTGTCTCAGAGATCCTACAGCTTTGGATCTGCAGATATGGCGCCTTCACTTGCTCTAGTCATTCATAGATGGGGTGGGTGTTGGGGTAGGCCAACTCAGAGCCCTGAATCTGGGCCTGGATTAAAGCTGAGCTGATCAGCCCTCCAGCTTTCTTGTGCCTGAGTCACTGTGACCAACTTTGCTGCTTAGCCCTGGCAAGGGGTGAGGCCAGCTGCCTGGCTCTCACACCTACCTGCTTCAGGTGGCTAGTGGTGGGACCTTTCTCCTGTGTGCCACCACAAGGCATATGAGGGGCAAGGTCAGCTTTCCCGAGTGCTATTGGTCTCTGTTTTTTATTTTAATTAGGTAAAAAAGTGTCTGACCTTAATTTTAAAAGAAATGTTAGAGATAGAAGATGGTTTTTCTTTTTGTCCTTTTCTTTCTTGCTTTCTCTTCATTCCTTAACTTTCTTTTTTATTTCCTCCCTTATTTTCTTCCTGCCTTTATTACCCTTTTCCTCTTTCCCCTTTCTCCTTCCTTGTTTCCTTCTTTTCTATCTTCCTTTCTTCTTTCTGTGGCTCTAGGGAATCAACTTCGAGCCTCTGCACACTAGACAAACCGTTGCGCTCCATCCCCAGCCTAAGAGGAACACGTTTTTCTTGCAACCACATAAATTTGGTATAATAAAGCAATAACAATGGCATGGAAGCACTTCATGTCATAATTAAACCATAAATCTGCCCTCTAGTTTTTCTTCCTTGCGCTGTGATTCAACTCCTTTCCAGAATGGAAGGTTTGGGAGTTCCACCCATTTGAGTTACAAGGATCCTTTCCCTACATGATTGCTGCTGGCCTTCTGTTAGGCGATGAGTTTGTGGTTGGAATGATGCGTGGAACATGGTCACTGGACTTTTACAATGAGACAACCTTCCGAAGCTTGGCGTTTGCTGCTCAGCCTACCCTTTGTCAAGATAGCAGACACTATCCCATAATCCAGACTTTTGCATTTCTCAATAGCAGTATGGTAGGAAGAGTGAAATTAATGGCTTTCGAGTTGCAGTACACAGCCCACGTTGGTTTCTGGAAGGCTTGAGAAAGACCGAAAGCTGAACCATTGGATGTAGACACAGGAGATGTTGGAAGTGCATGGCAGATCTGCAACCAGCATGACTCCCTAGCTGGGTCAGCTCATAAGACTCTCCCTGCACCTGTTTCCCCATTTGCCAAATAAAACATAACCAATAAGAGATTTCCCAGTTTGATAAGTTTTCCCACTGGTCACCTTACTGTTAGTCTGTTGGAAAGACACCATGCATGGGATGTTCTATGTGGTCTAGGAGAATCTCAAAACTGGTCTTACAGCTTCTGATCATCTTTGGATTTACTGTCAGCAGATGCTATTAAAATTAGCTTGCATTAGCTGACTAAATCTGGACAGGCAACAGGCAATGGGGAATGGAAACAGGGAGTGCCCTGGGTGGTGGCCGGAATTAGAAAAATAATCCCTTGTATTTAGGAGGCTGCAGAGCACTTTCCCACACATTGTTTCACTGATCCCCTACAAAGTCCTGCTGGGGGTATTCTTAGCATCATCTGACACATGAGAAATGGGATGTTTCAAAAGGTGAAGGGACTGGCCAGGGTTTGGCAATACAGAATAAAAGCCAAAGGTCTTGCTTCCTTGTGCAACACACCAGAGGCTCATTAGAATCTTTGGTAATACCTGGCTTATCAGAATTAACAGAGCCTCTGCAGCTCAGTTCTTCCAGGGCCTTCATACCTGCTCTTCTTGTGGCTCCTCTCCTCCAGCTTCATTAACCTTGGAACTCCTCAGTGTCTCACTTGGCAATCACTTCCACCCCCAAAAGAACTGGGGCTTTCTTAGAGACATCATTTGATGGGCTTCCATGACACCCAAAGATCATCCCCTGTTGTTGCCAGTTTAATTCAGTTGTCCTGGTTGTAGGAAGTGACCCTACATAGGCACCGAGACTGTTTATTAATAAGTCAATCTCCAGTTGTTGATGTTTTACCTGTGCAACCCCAATGCCCCCCACAGTGGGATATGGATAATTTGATTTTAAGTAAATGCTTTTAATTAACTGTAGCCAAGGGAGCATTTTCCATTCATATCACCCTTCAGGGTAGGAGATGACTGAAAGCTCCTCTCATGCCACTCCGAGCTTTATTAAAGTGTAATGAACAAAATTAAAACTGTATGTATTTTTATATACATGATATCAAAATACATTTTATATATATATATATATATAAATTAAGCCAAGATAATTGCCACATGCTTCACATCCTTATCTATATTGTATGTATTGTATGGTTAGAACATTTATGATCTCTCGGTAATTTTGAAGTTTGCAACACATTGTTATTAATTATAGTCATGATGTTGTACAATAGACCTCCAGAGAGTGCACCTTGATCCATCGAAATGTTATACTGTTTAACCAGACTTCTAAAACATGGTAATATCCAGAAGGGGGCTGGCTGAACACCAAATGCAAGTCCTTAGCCTAAGATGTGAGACAGTTCCCAGAAGTCGGCCTTAAAGTTGCAAGAATGGAGGTTTCTGTTCGGGTAACCACATGGGGAAAGGTAGAAACAGATATTTTTGGAGTCCCTGGAGAACATAGCTGTGACCCAAGGTCTATTCGTGTGTCTGGGACTATTGCTGGGAATCAGACTACACATCAAACCACTGCCTGTCCAATATCACTTTCAGGAAGGAATTTGGACTTGCTAATGGAGTTATTTATAACTACTTTCCCATTTGGAACCAGTTGAAGGGCCTACAGCACCACCTGTGTAAGTTATGTGAATCATGTATTAGCAGAATACAGTAAATATTGTGTATGAGAGGCAAGACTAAGACTCAGAAATCATGTGAAAATGGCATCCTCCATTGAATCTCGTATTTAAACATGAAAACTCCTTGTAAGTGGTTAAGAGTTAAAAAGTACAAGGTCATCATTATAATATGCATTAGCTCAACTCATGAAATGACTTAGTCCAATACGTCAGCAAAGCCATTCTATGACACAGAATCTTGAGAAACACAGACGTCTTGGCCAGGAACACTCACTATAAAGATTGTATCAACTTTTAGAAAAAAAAATATCTTTCAGCTACAGTATGTACTTCCACAAATGATCCAAGACTGAGTGTCAATAGGCCTTTGATAAAAGTCACAGACTGTGTCTGATATATCATCATTTCTGAACCCTGGTATAAGCGATTGCTTCTAATTCTCATATTTACTATTCTATTTCCTTCTGAAAGTCTCCCCTGTACTCTCCATTTTTCCAGTAGCTGAGCCTGAGTCTGGTCTGATGAGAGCTGTGTTCACACTCCCTGCAGCCCTATGCTCTTTTTCCTCAGTTCACCTTCCTCTCACATCGCTCTATACAGATGATGTCTTTTCTTCACGTTTTCTCTCATCAGGTCCCATCCATCCTTTCTGTGAAGTGGTTGGGGAGGGTCATGACAGCTCTGAGGAGCATTTGCCTCCTCTACTAACATCTCCATACCCAGTAAGAGGTGAGGGAGGAGGTGACATACTGTTTGACAATTCTCCCCAGCTTATCCAGACACTTCAGTTCCTATCCTCTTCCACCCATTCCTTTAGAACATTGGTATCATCCCACGCATGCCTAGAAGCCTCCTTGTCTATAGTAGTCCACATTCAGATTTCTTTCTTTAAACATCAGTTCACAATGGTCACAGCATTTATTTATAGCACTGACCATATTTGTTGATTGATTAAAGTTTGCCTGGACAGCATTGTTTGGGTTGCAGAGGGTGATACAGCTGTGAATTTGATACAGCCCTTCTCTCTGGAGAAGGAAGAGACACAAAAAGTATGCCCAATAGAATAAAGTACTTTCAGATGGTCCAAATACAATTGGAGGAACCTGTCTTGTGCTACAGAACAGAGACTCGGAGGCAAAGAGTGGATGAGGACACCACTCCCTCATTCCCTGAAATGTGGCTGAACACAGCATCATACAGTATGAAGACTAGAGATGATTATTAATAGCTCTCTTTATCCAAGTATTCAAATAAAATATAGCATACTTAACTTTGAGTTTCAGATGAACAGAGGTATTTTGGTATAAAGACTATAATTCTAACATAAAAAATAAGTATCACATTGTTTATCTGCAACTTAAATGCAATTGGCATCCTGGAACTTGTTTGCTTGCTTGTTTTTGATTAACTATAATGACTGTACATTTTAGAAGAAAGTGACCCAGAGTGTGATGGACCATGCTGTCACCAGACTCTGTAGAGTTTCTCTGGAATTAAACCCGAAAGCAGAAGCCACTGGGCTTGGCTTTGATGAGGTGTGTCAGTTGTCACAGATGTTTCCCAGCATTCTTGCCAGATAATGTACCTAATTGGCCATATTTTTAAGGACATGCTTTATTTATTTATCATTATTGTGTAGATGTGTGTAAGACATACCTGCAAAAGTGTGGGCACATATGTGCCATGGTATGCACTTGGAGATCAAGGAACACAATTCCAGAGTCGGTTTCCTCCTTTCATTGTGGGATCCTGAGATACAACTCATAATCAAGGTCACATGGTCAGCAGTTCTACCCACTAGGCATACCAACGGCTTTTTAAAACTTTATATTAGTGCAATGCTTTGCTCTTAGCCCATTCCTGTGTTCTCCTTCAATTGTAGTCTTCTAGTGACACTCTGCTAAGTACAAAGGTGGCATAGCTTCTGCCCTCAAGTTAAGGAGAGTAAGTTTAAATCATCCCACATCGTGATGAAGGGTCACAGCCAAAGTGCAAAATGCTCTTGTCTTTGGAGTGGAGAGAGATGGTGTCTAGTCATGGACATGAAGGAAACATTGAACTAACATCCAACCACAGCCCTTGAGTACCTGCAAGATGTTCATAAGGACTCTCAGAGAACATTGTCCAGGGAAAACTATTCAAAGAAGTGAATATCATGTCACACTTAGAGCATGAGCTATCAATAAAAATAGAGAAGAGAAGAGAAGAGAAGAGAAGAGAAGAGAAGAGAAGAGAAGAGAAGAGAAGAGAAGAGAAGAGAAGAGAAGAGAAGAGAAGAGAAGNAGAGAAGAGAAGAGAAGAGAAGAGAAGAGAAGAGAAGAGAAGAGAAGAGAAGAGAAGAGAAGAGAAGAGAAGAGAAGAGAAGAGAAGAGGAGGGATAGATTATCAGCAAATGAGATACTGATTATTCCTAAACACTACATGATAGAATTTTGTAGCCAGAGAATTCATCACAGTGATGCCCAGTCGTTTGTTTCACATAAATGAAAATCCAGAAAATAAATGCTTGCTTGTTATCACTGAGCTAATGACTTAAATGGAAATCAGTGTCTTGTTTTCTCTGTAGGAAACACTTCCTCCAGCAATATGTCTTGTGATTCCATTTTTATGGTGAGATGCAATGCTTGGTTGGAAACATAGACATTTTGGTATTTTGATGACATGTAAGGGTCACAGGTTTGGGACATCTTAGTGACAATAACATCAGAAAGGAGAGTAGGGTCGAGAGATAGAACTTATGTAAGTCAAACTTGGAGAAAGTGGAGAAGAGCAAGCTACAATTGAATATTGAGAGCATAAAGTTTATAAATATTTACATGAGAGGCTAGAAAGGAAAGAGAAACAACCTGAAATAGCTTGCCTGGAAGGTGGCAATAGATGGAGAGGGATGGGATGTGATAGAGGCAGGGCAATAGGAAGACTTTTAGGTTGAGCTGGATGAAAGAGCACAAGTGTGTTTGCAGGTCAAAGAGCCAGGTCAAAGAGCAATGGGACATATGAGGAAGAACACACAAGCAATTAGCAAGAACAACACAAAGACTGGAGGAGCCAGGGAAGTAGGGTTGAGAAAGGCCTTCATTTAGGCATGAAGAGGGAAGTAGAAGGGATTTAAATGGACCTTTGCCTTCTCCAGGACATCTTTCCTTGGATAAAGTAAGAAGTCCAAAGTGGGGGTGGAAGTTTGTGAACACTGTAAATGTTTTGATAATAACTGTTGAGAAACAGTGGGTAGATGACGAAACTGTGTGTCAAGTCCTGCCGAGGTTAAAGGAGTTCATTTGTGAGAAAGCTTGGTTGGTCCACCAGTCCTTAATGCTTTTCCATTATGAAAGGAAAAAAGAATGTGTAGGGGAAATGGCAGGGGTTCTCAAAAATTCCTAAATTGGTGAGGGGTTCTTTGTAGAAATTTTGTGTACTTAGGACAAAATAACTCATAGGACCTTTTATCTTAGGACATAATTCTGCAGGGTTCACTCTAAGGCTGCTGGGCCCCACACATTTGATATTGTGACATGAGGGGTGCTCAAGGATGCTATTTCCACCACAGTGGATGTCAGTCATAGAGACAGGAAAATCAAGAAGGGACAAGAGTAGGTTATTGCCCTAAGGACATGCTCTCATTGGCTACTTCCATTAACCTGGTCCCATCTCCCAATAATGCCATCCTTTTGATTGGCCTCTGTCCAGTGACAAACATCC
Source organism: Mus pahari (assembly GCF_900095145.1). Classification (NCBI taxonomy): domain Eukaryota; kingdom Metazoa; phylum Chordata; class Mammalia; order Rodentia; family Muridae; genus Mus; species Mus pahari. Next base: position 53,459,022 of record NC_034595.1, read on the forward strand.
TCCTGCAAAACCACCCCTTCCAAGTGGCACTCCCAACTGGGAACCAGGTATGCACATGTCAGAGACTATGGGGGACATCCCCGACACATCCGTAGTTGTGCTTCGCTAATCTACCAGGCAGCTCTTAATCCAATCAAGGTAACTCTCCCAGTTAGCTGTCACAAATGCCCTCCCTTCATCAACTTGAACCCAGAACACATACATAGATCTGAGCCCTAATATTAAAGCTTTCTTGTTTGTTTGTATGCCTTTTAGTTCCTGTTAAAAATCTAGTGGAATTCATGCTAGATAATGAGCTAAACAGACTGAGTGAATGTATGGGAAGGAATTGAAATAATGAAGTCATACTAGGACCAAGAAGATGTTTATATGAGGTATTCTCCTGACCTCCCCCCATATCATTCCATTTAATATTGCCCCAGTATTATAGGTAGGGACACTCAAATTCACACTGAGTGATGCTTACTTGGAGGCACGCTGTAAATGGCAGGGCATCCTTTTTGAACCACCACCTTATTTTCAACAGCCATGAATAGTAGGAAAAATTAGATAATGAGGTTGAAATTTAGTGGAAAATTTAAAAATGAGAGGTAGAATATACTTCATTTAAAAACTCCAGTGGATAACAGCAGGGACAGGAGAAAAAAAATTAAAGCGTGAATAGTAACAAATGCAAAAGCCCATGGAACCAGAGAACCAGAATAGTTTTGTCTTTTCCCGTAAGCTTTCTATTGAAACATAACACTATGTCAGTCTAGTTTCCATTGCTAATAAAATACCCACCACTGATCAGTAGGTATAGGAAATAGCCTTTTATATTCAGCTTACACTTCTGGAGATAGAAAGTCCAAGCAGTTTGGTGCCATCTCTAACAATGGTTCTCTTGGTTTTTTTCCATTAAATCAAAACAGATGGTATCATGGTGTGTCAACTTAAAATCTCTTCTAACAACCCTGTCAATAGAACTAGCAAAGTCACTGCGATACCTATAGGAATGCCTTCTGAGGACAGTGCCCTCGTTGACTTAATTATCTCCTCTAAGCCTCACCCGAAGACTTGACTTTGGTGACATGAACTCTTTGGGCCATACTCAAACCACAGTCAAAATAGAGTAAACGTGCAGAGAGAGACTCCCAGAAGTCACAGCTGTAGAGGTCAGGAGTTCCATTAAATACTTACAATCACATAATCAGTAACTTAACCGACAGCAGGATCACGGCCTGCCCCGGAGAAACCTTAACTGCTGTTGTTTGCTTATTTGCTTGCTTACCAACCTGACCAGGCTAATCACTAGTTGATTGTTAATGTCAAAGCTCAGTTTTTGCCTCTTCAGAACATTGCAAAAATTGAATAATATAGTTTTGCCACTTGCTTTAGAGTATGGTTTCTTCTGTCATACCTTTATGCTCTGGCTTATCCCTGTTACTGCACATGGCAATTGTGTTGATTAATTTATTCACTTTCAAGCAGTGGTCACCTTCTCTAATAGAAAAAAAACCCAGTCATGAGGCAGATAGATAAAGAGTTGCACACACTTTTTTTTTTTTTTAAATGTGTGCTTTTCACTGGGTAGAAAGTAGAGGACCCTGATAATTTTCTGCCATATAGAAATCTTTGTTAAAATTGCATTAAAGAAGGATCTAAGATGATGGATGACCTGCAGGCAGCATCTGGAAGGCTGGGTAACAGCTGTCAGAAGTGATGGGTGATAGACAACTGGAAAATCTGTCATCTGCAAAGTAGAATGGGAAACTTCAGAGAGCAGAAGAAGAAAAGGAGCATGGGGAAGGGTGGGATGGTCTGGGGAGCCCCCCATCCAGTGAGAGAAAATGTCTGGAACCACACTTAAGACTCAGAGCCTCAAAAAGTCAGCTCTGTACTCTCAGTAACAGATACTTTAAAGAGAACAACAAGAGACAGACAAAACGGAGGGGAAAAAAAAAATCACACCTGCAGCCGAGGGTGGGGAGGTGCTAGAAAAAGCCTGTCCTCTTGGCAGAAAACTGGAACAGCAAGCAGACACCATTTTTAGAAGTTTGCTGGTGAGTCAGAGGCTCGGGGGCACAGACCTCGGTGAACTATACTAGTGGAAAACTCAGAGAAACTATCTGCTGGAACAGGACTGGCAAAATACCTCAAGACTTCAGGGAAGGAACCGAATCAAAACCACACAGTGTTCGGGAAGGTGGGAATTTATCAGAGCCAAAATCTGCAGGGCAACATGGACTCAGAGTCTAAGTTGTGGGCCAGACAATGCATTGCCCTAAGGTAGGGCTGACATTTGCAACATGATCCCTGAAGAGGATACTAGTGACCTCTGGAACTTGGTCTCACAAAGGAGTATCTAGGGGTGAAAACAGCATCTGCACTCACTCCTGTAGACAACTACTCAGAGGGCTCACCATCACATCCATGACCTGATTTTTGAAGGACAGTTCGCCAGCGGAAACAGTGCTCATGGCTACACTTTGACTTTGTAGACGGCCTCTACAGGCAACAAGAACATTTGCAACACAGACTTCCCAAAGGTGTGGCTAGTACCAGTGACTTGATTGCCTAGGAGTGTCACAGATACCTGGTATCCCATAAAGGAATATCTAAAGAGCTAGGCTACATTAATCAATCAATCAATCAATCAAGGCCTCATGAAGACTCTCTACTGTGCCTACTCTCTCCTTTCCCCTGTAGTTTCTTCTTTACTTAACCTCGTGTCAGTTAGCAGGACAGCTCAGTCCTACTGTGCTCTGCTCTGTCTCTCTTCTTCTCTGTGTGTCTCTCTTCCTCTCTCTTCTCTTTCTTATTAAAATTCTATTCTTCCCTTTTACAATATTAACCCTTTTAGTGGGCTTTTCCAAAAGGCATACACCACTGTATGTGGGTTTGTGGCATCTCTATGTCTCAGCCCTCGAGGCCTGGACTACGTGAGGGCTTTCTCTTTCCACTCTACCTGAAACTCCCTCCTCCCCAACCCCTGGTGTTTCCCACTTCTGTTTACTTTCCCCTCCTTGATTTTTTTCTACCCATCAATACTAATTCCAAGTCTAACTCTGTTTCTTCTTTCCCACTCATAACTCATAAGTAGCATCTTGACATACAGTGTACTATCAGTATTCCTTTACATTCTAAAATCATTAGTATTTAAGGAGTAACTATTTGTTATTTGATTGTTACTGTATGTTTGTAGAAAGGCACTCTTTGACAGCGACTGTTAATTTTAAATGTATTGTCTGTGCACTCACGCACTAGCATGCTATGGGCCACATGTGGAGGTCAGAGAACAACTTGTGGAAGTCAGTTCTTGCCTTCCCTGTTCAGTCAGGATCGTTCTTGTTTCTGCCATTCTGCATTCTCCAGGCCAGGTGACCCATGAATCTTTGAGTGATTCTCCTGTCCCCAACTCCCATCTAAGTATAAAGGGCTGTGATGACAGATGCATATCACCCTACCTGGATTTTGTTTTCCTTAAATGGACTCCCCACAGAGTGCTTTTGAAGACAGTATGATGCACTGAGCTTAGCGCACCAAACATGAGCGTAGCAGAGAAAAATGATGTATCAATGCTATTACAAGCTAATCTTTCTTGAAAATTCAAACACCATCACTGAAAGAATAAGAGTGAAGAAAAGACAACAAATAGTGTAACCCCGAGGGCACAAGTAACAGCACAAAAACACAAAGAACATAAACAATTAAGACACGATGGCTCCTCAAAAAAATGACTAACAGCACAGCCATATCTTCCAATTCGATGAAACGTCAAAGAATTTAAACAATTATTATAAGTATATTTAAGGAAATCAAGTAAGCTCCCAAATGAATTTCAAGAGAACACAATACCAAGCAACATACAAAGGCAGTGGCCTCAGAATAACTGCAGATTTATTGACAGAAAGTTTAAAATCCAGGAGGGATTTTAAATAATGTATTTCAAACTCTGAAAGGTAAAAACCTGCCAACTCAAACTGCTGTTCACAGCAAATGTGACTGCAATCATTTCTAGTGTTTTATTGAGCACAATGGAATAAAACCAGAAAATAAAGCAACACATGCCACTCTCGGAAGGTTGAGCAACGTACTATTAAATGACTAATCAAGAAGGAAATAAAAATATCCCTAGAAAAGAATTAAGAAAACAAGTTCAGTCATAATTACTAAACACAGAATGAGTCTAAGAACACACATAGCAAAAACATGCCAACATTAGAACAATACATAAAGTTCTAGAGGCACATGCTTGGAAATAAATAAGTTAAATAGATCTAAAAAAAAAAAAAAAGCAATAAGATTGAAACCACTTTTAATTTCTCAACCCAAAGCCCAGTTCCAGAAGGATTCACTGCTGAATACTATCAAACCTTCAAAGGAGAACCAACAGCAATACTTCTCAAACTAGTCCATAAAATAGGGAAGGGAGAAACATGCACAGATAGTTTTGAGGGCCTCAAAACTTGTGTTCCTATATCATTATCTAGTTTTGTTATTAGGGTGAAAATTATAGACCAGACTTCCTAGTGACCATAGGTATAAAAATTCTAATAAAGTACTCATATAATAAATTCAGAAGCACAGAAAAATTCATTTACCATAATCAAGCTAGCTTTTATTCCATAGGAAAATAAAAGTAATAAATTATATTAGCAAATATAATAAATGGACTAAAGGACAGAAATCACATGTCATTTCAATAGTGCAGAAAACTCTTTTGATAAAGTCAACTGTTCTCCATTATAAAAGCCCCAGAGAGACTGAGAGTAGTAGGAACATATTTCAACATAATAAATGCTAGATACTACAAACCGGTGCTGACATCCTATGTAGTGGAGAAAACTCACAGCTTTCCCATTAAACCAAGAGTAAGACAAGGATGTCCACTCCCTTCACCTTTATTCAAATGGTGCTTGAAGTTCTATTTAGAGCTGTCAAACAAGAGAAAGAAATAAAAGAATTGCAGAGAAAAAGGAAAAGTCAAAGCCTCTTTATGTGTGGATGATAGGATGCTAAGCAAGGAGACCATAAAGACTCCACAAAAAAAAATTCTTTATGACAAATACTTTCAATAAAATGTCAGTTTATGATGGCCTAGTCGGCCATCATTGGGAAGAGAGGCCCCTAGGTCTTGCAAACTTTATAGGCCCCAGTACAGGGGAACGCCAAGGCCAAGAAGTGGGAGTGGGTGGGTAGGGGAGCAGGGTGGGGGGAGAGTATAGGGAACTTTCGGGATAGCATTTGAAATGTAAATAAAGAAAATATCTAATTAAAAAAAAGGAAAAAAATTCCTGTGAGTTTAGAACTCTGTTGCCAGGACTAGACACATTCCATTGGAAGGTGATTTTCTGAGGTCAAATCAATGTGAAAAGTGTTAGGAAGGAAGAGGTGACATCTCCCTTTCTTACAGATTTTGTCAGTAAAAGTGCCCATGCCACATCACATGCCAAAAAAACAAAAACAAAAACAAAAAAAAGTCAGGTTGTAAAATTAAGAAACAAAATCACTAGACTTTCTATACACTAATAACAAACGTGCTGGGAAAGAAATCATGGTAGTGATCCCAATCACAATGGCTTAAAAAATAATAAAATAAAAACTTCAAATAAATTAGCCTAGGAAGTGGAGACTTCAAAATGCTGAAGAAAGAGACTGCGCAACACACTACAAAATGGAAATACCTTCAACGCTTATGGAGTAGAAAATGAGTATTTTAGAGATGACCACCTTACATAAAACAATGTAGAGATGCCATCTTATATCAAACAATGTAGAGATGGTCAATTTATATTAAACAGTATAGAGATGGTCAACTTATATTACACAATGTAAAGGTTTATTAAAATATCCATCAAACACCAATACCATTTTTCACAGAAACCATCTGAAATTTTATGTCAGAGCAATATCTCTATATCTATCTATCTATCTATCTATCTATCTATCTATCTATCTATCTATCTATCTATCTATCTGTCTATCTATCTATCTATCAAATCAGAGTTACCCAAAGCAATTTTGGTACAAAAATGCTTCTGGAAGTGTCACTATACCTGATTTCAAGTTATACCACATAATTATAATAAAACAGCACTGACACAGAAACATGTAGATTAGGAGAATGATCCATACGACTACATAATTTCTGAAAAAGATGTCAAGAATAGACTTTGGAGAAAAGACAATCTTTTCAGATAGAGCTCCTGAACTGGATATCCTGTAAAAGATGAATCTGCCAGCAAATACTGTAGTCTGTCTATCTATGTATCTATCTATCTATCTATCTATCTATCTATCTATCTATCTATCTATCTATCTATCTATCTATCTATCTATCCATCCATCCTTCCATCCATCCATCCATCCATCCATCCATCCATCCATCCATCCATCCATCCATTCATCCATCTATTCATTTTTTCACCATATATCCAGATCACAGTCCCACTCCCATCCCCATCCTAACAAACCCATCCCTTCTTCAGAGAAGAAGAAGCCCCCATGGGTACCAACCCACCCTAACACATCAAGTCTCAGCAGGACTAAGCACATTGTGGCATGACTTGATAATACTGAGTTTTACAAATGACGAAACAGGAGCCGGGCAGTGGTGGCACACACCTTTAATCCCAGCACTTAGGAGGCAGAGGCAGGCAAATTTCTGAGTTTGAGGCCAGCCTGGTCTACAAAGTGAGTTCCAGGACAGCCAGGGCTACGCAGAGAAACCCTATCTCAGAAAAAAAACAAAAAAGCAAAAACAAAAACAAACAAACAAACAAAAAACAATGACGAAACAGAATGGAATGTATTGTATAAAGTCATTGCTAATAGTTTTGAGGTCCGGGAGTTGGATTTAGATATTTTATCTCTGAAGCCATTATCCACAATAATTTGCTGCTATTAAATAAATTCTGGATGCACATGGCTTCTACTGGGCATGCTGCTCTCATTGGCCCTTTTTTTAAACTTTACCTCACAGGCACTGATGCTCAGCTCCTTAATGACATTTTCTTTTCTCTTCCTCTTTGGTAGGTTCTTGGCATTGCCATGCAGAAAGGTTAGTTTTGGCCTCTGTCAACAAAGTATAATCCTGAACAATTTAAATAGCTATACAGATATCTTATTGTTTATATTCTAAAATAACTGTAGATTATAAGTTTGGTTAATATTAGAGATAATAAATTATATTTTAAGATTTAATAATTAATGAAAAAAGGATTCCCCCCTCTGTCCTGTCACTCCTTGCAATTCTAAAAATACTATGTGTAAATTTGCAATAAAAATTAAAATATAAAAAAACTGAAACTGCCATTATCTCTCACCTTGCACAAAAGTCAGTTCCAAGTGGATCACAGATCTTATTTCAAGACCCGAAACTCCAACTGTCTAGCAGAGCAAGGACTTCTCACATAAAATCCCAGTTGCTCAGGAAATTCATTTCAAGAAGATGACAAACAGGACCTCATGAAGTTTAAAAACTTCTGCACAGCAAGGAAATGGTGAAGGGAAGAAATAACCTGATATGGGAGAGAAATCTTTGCCAGCTGTACCTCTGACACAGGATTAGTGTCTAGAATATACAAAAGGCAAAAAAAAAAAAAATGTGAAACATGACATTAAACAACCCATTCAATAAATGGGATAACGAACCCATAAAACACAGATGATTAATAGACATAAACAAACTGTGACCTCACTAGTCACCAGAGAAATGAACATTAAAATTAAAACCGAATTGATAGAATTGGAAAGAGGCTCAGCAGTTAAGAGCCCTAGCTGCTCTTCCAGAGGACTCAGGTTGGATTCCCAGCAACCACATGGTGCCCCTCAATTGTCTACAACTCCAGTCCCAGGTCATCCAACATCCTCTTCTGGCCTCTGCAGGGCCCCAGGCATACCCCCCTGTCAGAATAGCAGTCATAAGAAAAAAATAACAATAAATGCTGGCAAGGATTAATAGAGTGCTGATGTGAACATAGACTACCCAGGCTCTATGGAGGCTCGTCACAAAAATGAAAGCTAGGTCTGACTTATGATACAGCAGGACTGCTGGTGGCTGTTGACCCAAACGACTCCAGGTAGCACATCACAGAGACACTTGCATCTCAGTATTTACTCTGGCACACTCTTCACAACAGCTAAGTTATGGAAACAACCTAGGCGTCCATCAACACAGGAGTAAATGTCCTCAAATAGACAATAGATTTTTCTCAGGTTTTTAGAGAACAAAATTACAATGTTTTCAGGGACACAGATGTAACTGGAGATAATATTAAGTAAGCTAAGCTAGTCTTAGAAAGTCAAATATTACATGTTTTCTCTCATATGTGGTTCCAAGATTTCATGTAGACTAAAATCATGTACATGTTTTCAATATTAAAGTATAAGCATGTATTCCTATATAGGAAGGATGATGATGAGAAGTGTGAGCAGAGGAACAGCCCAGTGGAGGGTAAGAGGGAGATGTACTTCCATGAGAAAGTCCTTATTGAATACAATACCAGACAGCTAATATTTATGACAATATTTAATTACAGCTACTTCATAAACCCCATCAAATACTGTGAGCAAGCTCCACATGATATACACTATATACTATAAGTGTTACGGCTTTACAGTCAGAAAAGATGGCACAAAATCTAGCACAGTTCATGTATTAGCTTCTAACTCAGGAGAGGGATCAAGGTGCACTGTCATTTTAAAAGAAGAAAACTATTATTACGAAGCTTCAGGACCTTAAGATTCACCACACTCTGTTTAGTTGTTTGGAAATCGTGTGCACAGAGTCCCAGGGGGGAAATTTTAAGGAAACAACAGCTGCTGTTCTGTAATGTCTGTCCGGGAGGGCCCTCAGCCATCTTGCAATATAAATATAAATAACTGAATATCCTTAAAGACACAAGACAAAATGTTCAGGAAAATGATGTCCCTGGGTGGTTGGAAATCTAGACAAGTATGTGATTAGTAGAGTGGGGGGGGGGGTTTCAAAGCCTCTAAGTTAGCCTCCCCAGATGCTATTTCATCTTCTGTGAAACCGATTTCACACCCAGCTTCACTCTCCAGACTGCTAGGAGAATCGGATGATGTGATGTGAGCAAGCACTTTGCAAATTGTACAGTGAGAATAAGCGTGAGTCCCCCCCCCCCACCTCGGCTGTGCATCCTTGTCAGATGTTCACCTCGGGTCAACATGTGGGGTAAAGCGCCACATGGCCCCATGGAGCCTAATAAGAGAGAAGGGACTGTGCCTTTCGGGTCCAACAAGCCCGAATAGGAAAACAGGCTCGCCCACGCTGTGGCTATGTGACTCCACGAGTTATTTAGCCTCCTGTAGCCACAGGTTCTTTGGAGAACGGAGATAATTACACTCCTTCCATTTGCCAAGAGGAGTAGGTAATTGTGAGCAGAGGGGGAAAGCCTCCCTCATGGCACACCACCCCATACATAGAATTATCCTAATAAATAGTGTTGGTTCCTGTAATTCATAATGTTACGAACAGCACCCCAGCTTCAAGCAGCCATTTAGTGCTGCAGATACAAGCCTCTGACAAATTCCCGGAGAACTTGCCAGGCTCCTCCAGAGTTAGGCGATTTCATTACTTAGAGATCCATTTCCAGATTAGTGATGGAGGGCAGGTCTGGAACATGATAGCATGTGACATGTGACAATTAGGCATATACAGGGCTCAGGGGTTGAGAGGACCTCAGGTGGCAGAGCTTCTGAAGAGACAAGGTGACCTCATCTCTCCACCACACTCCCCGGAGGTGAGCCCTGAGCTTTCCCACCCTTCTTGGACAAATGAAGGAATAATGGAGTATCAGAGAGTTCTATGAATTACCTTCTATGAATACAGCTTAGAAACAGACCTCACTAGTGCGAGTCAGTGATAGAGCTGGGAGCGAGGTCCAGCTGTCCCAACTCTCAGCAAGACCTCTTTCCCCAGGAGAGGACTCAGCCTCATCCTCCCAGGGCAAACAGAGCAACACTGCCTCTTCAGGAACAGATCTCGAATGTTCGCTCTCATGGCATCACTGACGAGTGTTTTGCATCCAATTTTTCAAGGAAAAAAAAATACTTGCAAGTGGAATTTCTAAGCCACCTCATTTTTAAAATTCAATGTTTAAACCAAAGACCAACTTCCAAGAGCATCTTCATATGACCAGGACATTGCTCTGTGTGGTGGCAACCTTCGGTCAATCATCTCTTTCTGGCTCCCTCCTTGTGCTGGTGTAGCTCTAACACGGTGGTGCCTATAGCAAGGTACCATGCTAAGCATGGAGAAACTGGGATGGAGAGAAAAGGAGAACATTGATAATTCATACTGGTTACTTCCTAATCTAAAGTTTCCCCTGGTTGCAAAATGGGGAACACAGTATCTACTTCATGAGATGTTAGACATGAAGGTCTTAATAACATCCTTGTCGGAGGAGGCATTTAATCAATCTGTAAATTTCAATGTTTCATCACATTTTATAGATTGGCATGTCTGTCTCTTCCACTGAAATTTTATCTTGTTTCAGTTACTAGAACTTTGGATGGTGTTGATTTAGTATGGAGACGGTATCTGAGTTTTCAGAAATGATGGAGGAAGAAGAGAGGGTTGTGGCTAAGAACTATAGTTCGGTTTCATTCAGAGAAACTGAAGACCTGGCCTCATGTCCCAATTGTCCCTTGGATTAGCTATACAATTGTAACCTCTGTGGATTTCTCAATCTGTGGAGTACATTTTTTTTTTTTTTTAAAATCAGGCTCGCAAGGACTCACTTCTGAGCGCTGCTGTCTGGATGATTTGAGATAACACAAGCATATACATTTGAGAAATTTGTCAAATTATCACATCATGACTTGTTTTACCTAATAGGTACTTTGTCACTCTTGTTGACTGTCCATCCATGGAGGATAAGGTCCTGCGTTTGGTGCTCAGAGGCAGTCTTTGATTTTATTATGCTTTCAGTGTGTCAAGGATGTCATACACCACAGTGTCTGACTGAAGACATCACCAATGGCTTGAGAGAAGATCCAGAAAAGGCCATTGACCCCGGTGGCCTCTACAATGAGTGGCAGCTGCAGCAGCAGCCACTGCCTCAGAAGCCATTCCCTAAGATCAGGTATGGGTAGCAGCTGTTGCCAATCACCTGCTGATGTCCTTGTCAAACATCAACAGTATCCATTCATCATTTCTCTCCAACATACTCAAAAGCAGCAAATAACATTGATCATGAAAAAAACAGGGTCATGGCATGACAGGGTGCAGCAAAAGGCCTCAGGCTGGTAGGTTAGGGAGTGAGGACTGGTTACTGGCAGCTGGCTGCACACTCTGAGATTTAGTTCACAACTTCCTGATTCCCCACCTTTGGAAATCCCAGCAGAACTCTGCCTCCCTCTCCATCTATTCTACACCATCCTCAGTTGCCCACCAAGACTATTCGAACCTCACAGCAACTCTAAGCACCACTGAGTATCCATCTCTAGTCCTGGCCACACATACAGAATAGTGCCAATGTGCATCCTCCTCCAGAAAACTCCCCTCAACCATTCCACTTAAGGAATGCAATCAGTCCCTCTGAAAGAGTCTCTGGGGACTACAAGTACCTCAATGGTAGTAACTGCCACGTTTACTTTTGATATATGCAAGCCTAGATAGAGAAACTGGTTTCTTGTGCTCTGTAGACAGAATGGTTGTACTTTTGGCAGATGTTAGGTCTCCTCTCTGGGTCTGGGTATTACCATCTGGGAAGCAAGGAGTTGGATAAAATATGGCTGGCCTCTCAGGGTCATTTGGTTTTACTAGTCTTTTGCACCAGGGAGGACTGGTGCGGTTGCTTATGGAGTCAGAGAAGAAAGGAACATCTCACATTACGTGTGTGCCCCGAAGAGTTGGAAATCACCACACACTTTATCATTCCTAGCTTTCCTCTCAGAAGGTGGCCACGGGAGACTGATGAAATGCGGAGAGAGCAAGAGGTGCTGAGATCATCTGTGAATACTTGCTGCTGACGTTTCTCCAGGAACCAATCAGAAGCCAGTGAATGTGTCCGGATGTGCAGGCCTCCTCTGTGGCAATCCATGCCTGAGTTCTGTCCATTCTCAGAAGACTCACACTCAACCCTGCGGTTACATGGGAATCAGGCCATGTCACGTGGTCCAGGCATCTTTCCACTGGTCACTCACCTCCCTTTCATCTCTTGTGTTTCCCATCTCTTATAAAGATCTCCCCCCACCCCCTCCAAACATGGCTTTGAACATAACTATTTTCTTTTTTCCTGAAATCAGCACCTCTACTACCTGGCTGCCTCTCACCCTGGGCCTCTGCAGGAGAGTCTTATAGAACTGCTAAAACCTGCTACTTCCCAGTGAGAGCCCCTTAAATATGCTCACTGTCCTGATTGCCCCCGGCTCTCCCCACACCTCCCTTTATTCAGGAGCATGAAGTCCCGGCACCAAATCCAGTCAGCTCTGCTCATTTCAGAATCTGACCCTGCCCTGTTTTTCTTCAACACTAAGCCCTGTGTGCAATCTGTCTGCTCCCTGCTTTTTCATTTCATGTGGGCCCTGCCCTTCTGCCTGTGGGTACCTCTACCTGGCTTGTTATTATGCCCTGACTATTTACGTTCTGTGCTCCTTTCTGTGCACCTCCCAGGCCACATAATCATTGAGGGCAGCCAGGATAGAGTCTTTTGCCCACTAAAGCATTTGCTCTCCCCATTGTAATTCACTGTGAGGTCCTTAGACCCAGAGCATCCTTTCCTGTCCCAGTCACCATTTCTTGTCCACCTACCTGTCATTCATAAAATAGTGACAACAAATCTACCTCACCACATTGTTTTACAATTTTTTTTTTCATTGAGGATGAACATTACCACCTCAGCTGATGGTTGTAATGGTAAATGTCACCCTTTTTATAGTACCTCAGTGTGCTTCAGTCTTTGGCGCGTAGGCTTTTAACATTTAGAATTAGAGGAAGCCACAAATTGATTCATTACCAGTAGACATAGACATTGATTTTGCCTATAAATCTGGAAAAAAAATCCTCTACTCAGCTCTACATTAGAATTACATTAGGTTAATGCATCTCCGTGCATCTATCTGTATATGAGGAAAGCGTTCATTAAGTGGCTGCTACTGAGTAGACACACCTCAAGGCCCTAGCAATTTCAGTGGCCTTTCTTACAGATGATGAGTCATTCAATCATCTCCAACTCAAATCCATATTCCCTCCCCAAGGAAAGGTGCAGTATGGGAGTCATGGCCGTCACAGCGTAAGAAGAGGGCTGGGCTGGGCTGCCTCCCTCCCATCCTTCTGTAAACTTCTGGGCTATGATGTAGCAGCTCGGGCTGATATTTGGCTGACTGGCTAAGCTAAGCAGTTCCTAATCAACACTACCACTACTTACAAGTCATTCAGAGTGATGCCACAACTCATTCCGTCAAGGAATCCAGCCAATGAAGAAACTGAATTCAGTAAAAGTTTGCAAAAATGAAGCTGTAACTCAGAAAAGCTGACTCAACCTCAAAATGTCCACTGTTTCTGTGGGGCGTGTAACACTGGAGTATGAGCTATTTAAAAAATGATTAGCATTCTAAGTTTACTGCTATGTCAAATAACCCAATTTGTTCCTCATTCAAGGGAGCCTTTTAAATCAGATAATGTGACAGTGTTTGACAAGTGCCAGAAGAAACTCCGTGAAAAAATAATAAATGTCTAATACTGGCCAATGAGAAAAAAAACTACTTTTAAACAATTTAGCACTGTATTATTTAGATTTTCTGTTTTAAGGGTTGTTTTAAAACAGTGTTCCGTTGCAAAATGTGTGAAGCTGACCAAAAAATAAAAAATAAAATAATAATAATAATAATAATAATAATAATAAAAAGGCCAAAATGGCAGAAGTGGCCTGCCAAATTCCAAAATACCCACTAAGTCCTTGTCCATCTGTCTGTCTGTGTTCCGGGGGAGATTGATTTAAGCCCGTATTTTCTACCTAGCCTGCACATTTACATTGGCTAGGTTTTACTGGTAAATATTGGTTTAAAGCAAACACTGAAATCTTTAATCACATTGAAACAGACCTTGCATTATTCTGCAGCAGACCCTGCATTAGAACAGAGGAAACAGAGAAGGAGCAGGCACAGCTGACAGCTACAGACTCCAGGAGTCAACTGGGAAAACCAGAATGAAATTTCTTTGGAAGGAGAAAGGCCAGGAAAACCACTGCTGAGATACAAAATTTTGTTTTTCTTAAAGTCTGGAGCTGTGTTCAGTGAAGTGACGTTGCTTACGGACCGGGAGAATTCAGGGCAGGAACGGAAGCACTGCTAAATAAGGAGAAGCTAGCCCAGAGAGCCAGCTAGCTGTGACATAGCCAGCGTTGGCTTCCTCTGACTCTCAAAACTATTCTTGTTTGCTATTGTGACAAGTTGGGTTGCCATGAAACCTGGGCCCTAATTTTACATCTCCTCGCAAATTCTGAATCTGTCACAAAGCGACTGTTTGTCTACGCACAGAGGCTGTGAAAGGCATGCTGGTAACCTTTCCTCAATACACAGTCATACAAAACTCCTGTTTGTGCTTGACTTGTCCTGTCCACATTCCCATCTGGGAGTTCTACATGCTCATCTAGAATACCATTCTCACCCACCCCCCAACCCCCAAACACCTTGAGAGTCCAAATTTCCTGCTGGGTGTTCCTTCTTTGCGTCTACCACCTCAGCCCCACCTCCACCCCCCACATAGACACAAATCCCAGGTGCTTAGATGTTAGCTGAGGAAGTCTTCAAGAGGACCGAACTGTTTTATCTCTAAAATCTATGATTACCTCTGCCTAATGGAAACATTACACACCCCATGCTGGGGTGGATGATGGGATCTGAGGGCAGGGATGTGGTGGAGATGAATAGCCAGCTCTTACTGAAACTACTTGATGCAAAGACTGGGGGTTTTGGTTGATGGCTTGGCTTGGCTTGTCTGAGACGGGGGGGGGGGGGGGGGGTCTCCCTATGTATTGTTAACTAGTCTGGGTCTTGTTGTATAGATCAGACTGGAACTAACTCACATAGATCTACCTGCCTCTGCCTCTTTGGTGCTGGGACCGAAGGTGTATGCCACCATGCCCAGCTTCTTTTCTGTTGTTAAAAAATAGAATTACATTTCATTAGCGTCTCCCCCCCACACACACAAAAGAACTGCCAGGAAAATGGTGTCTAGAATGGTTGGCTCAGATGGGATGCTTAGCCCCAAGCTTGGGTTCAGATGAGACTCTTACAATGATTTTGAAAACACGGGAGCCAGTCTGAGAGAAGAGTCACTCACTGGAATTTAGCCCCCAGAATGACCCCAAAGGGGCTGTCACGCAATTCATAAACTGGTACAGGGCTAAGCGCCAGCTCTGGATTCAGGCTGGACTAGAAAGTGGATTCCAGCCTGTACTTACTGAACAAACTCTGTCGCCTTTCTGAGCTACAGTTTGTTTGTTCAGTATGAAAGATGGATAATTACTATTTACTGGGGTTGTCACAGATATTAGATGAGTTGATATATACAATTTCTCAAGCGTTGCTTGACTTGCGATAGGAAAAACAAGATCTTGTTAGGATTTGCCCAGCACGGGGCCATGAGAACCTCCATGATTCCTCTGGGGCAGACTTAGGAAGGTGAAAGTCCAGCTCTGCTCTGTCTGTGACCTTGAGAAAGTTACTGAATTTCCCTGTTTCTTATCTATAAAATAAAATTATCTGTTACATAGGTATATGGTAAATATTATGATAAGTATTAAATTGGCTAATGGATGTAAAGTGTCTAGGTCCTGACTGACTGGTGTTAGCCACAATCCTTACTGTTGTTAGCACTGCTTTGAAAGCATTTATGGTGAGATGAATGTAGGCCTTGGAGTATTCTGGTTTTAGCTACAGTCTTAGGCTCTGAAACAGTATGGCCCAATAGATATATAATGAAAATTCCTAGCAAACTCAGGAAAAAATCAAGTACCGGTTTGTTAAAGATTTATTTTAACTTGATGTATATAAGTGTTTTCCTGGATGTCTGTTTATGTACCATTTGCATCCCTGGCACTCTCAGGGGTCAAAGTGGGGTTTTAGATCCCCTGGTGTTACAGTTACAGATTGTGAGCCACCATGTGGGTGCTAGCAACTTAGCCCAGGTATTCTGCAGGAATGTCAAGTGCTCTTAAGCACTGAGCCATCTCTCAAGCTTTCTGAAACAATTTCAATAACATATTTAACATTTTATATCTAAAATACTATTGTTTCACCCTGTGATGAAGTATAACCAGCTACAGTCTTTAATTTTTTCTTACAAAATGAAATGTTATATCTGCAACCTCTCTTATATCAGGCTGGCTGCATTTCAGTAACCCAGTAGCTACTAGCTCATACTGGATGGCACAGAAATTCCAGATTATAAACAGGATGAGGACATTTCTCCCCTTTGTGGTACATGGATGGACAAATGCAAAACTATTCTCAGGTGACCTGCCTAAAGGCACCCAAGATAGCTCCGTGTACAGACTCTTGCCTAGAGCCAGATAAAAGATTTTAGTCAATAATGCTTTGTGAGATCAGAAAACTACTGGTTTCCTCTCCATTAACCACCTTTGAACTCAACAAGACACATCCGGCTTCTTCTATCTATTGTCCCTTGATATTTCTTTTCTTCTAAAAATAAAGTCTGGGGCCTGGAGAGATGGCTCGGGGGTAAGAGCATGTACTGTTAGGTGTGCACTTTGGTTCCCAGCACCTAACAGGAGGCTCACAAACACTTGTAACCCCAGCTCCATGATATCACATACCCTCTTCTGGACTCTAAAGTGCACACATGTGTGTAAGTACATGCGCACACACACATGCACACACACACACACACATACACACACACACACTCACAATTAAGAATAAAATAAATCTTTTAAAAAACAAAAATAAAGCAAAATTTATTTAAGATATAAATAACCTTCACACTCCATATTGAACACCCTAATATCAGGCTATAGTATTTCTTAAGCACCTGTCTTTCGCTTCAAACAGTAATCTCCAATAACGGTCTACCTCATATATATCCTTTGCTGTGTTGCATAACTCTTACAACCTGCTACAGTCAAAGCAACAATTCCTCTTCTTATAGGTGCATTACACATAGTAACCCAGCAAACTTCGGAGTCAGACAGCCTAGAATTAAACCTCTGGGTCTGGTGCTTTCTGTTTATGGGATTTCGGGTGAAACACTGAAACCATCCAAGCTTCAGTCTCTTTCTTTATGATATAGGGACAACCCGAGTGCTCTGCTAAGGTGTGATGAGGATTAAAAAGATGACGCATGGACAGTAATCCATAACAGCAAAGCACTAGGCAGCTATAAAGTGGATTAAGAGATTTATAAAACACGTTCACACACCATTCTTTTTGTTGCACACTTTTCAATGGCTCTACATTGCCTGCCAAATAAACGCACATTCCTTGTTCTAGCATAAAACATTCTCCTGGGCGAGCTCTGTCTGCCACTATATTACCCCCGCAGCTTTGTCCAACTCCGATCAAAGCCAAATGTTCTAGCGAAGGAACGCTGGCCTCTCTGCTGTTCCGAATGGGACACGGTGGTGTGGCTCACTTCTGACACTGTACCCTTCTTCCTGTGCTCCATCACTTGCTTCATCGTTCTGGCTCTCCAAATCCCATCCATTTTTCACCATCTTCAAATCTATCCCCCACACTGCTGTCTTGGGCCCTGAGCTCTAACTCTGCTCCTTCTGAATTTTGATCACATTTTTTTAATGATGAGTAAAAATGCCACTTGGGATTCTAGTAACATTTGGTGCATGGAAATTTACAAATAATTTCCTGAACATAACTGTTTGAGAGAGTTAAAAATCTCCAAGTGATTTAGTAGAAGTCCTATGGACAGGCAGAATGTCCCTCAGTTTTAACCTAGCCACTTCTAGAAACCTGGGCAAGAATGTGAAAGAAACCCAGAGTGCATTACTTTTTGTACCATTGAATAAATCACTGAGAAAGAACACAGATTATTTGTAGATTAGTTTTATTTTTTAAAAAATGGGGACAAGGAAGAATTATTAATGCTGTGTCTTCAGTACTATTCATTAGCAAAGGTTCCTCTCCCTTTAGTAATGGATATCCTAATATTTTCTTATTTGGGTCATGTCAACAAGTCCACCAATATCCTTCTCTCTTAAGGGTTAGCATCTAGAAGGATATGAGAAGAAACATTTGGTAAAATATAGCCAGTTGAGAACAGTGGCCAGCATGAATTGTGAGAGTTTAAAGGAAGGGACTTTAATTCGACCTAGAATGCTTAGAAAATCATGAAGAGATGGCTTCAGGCCAAATCTCAAAAGATAACTATGTACTGGCCAGGTGGACTAGGCTGGGAAAGCCACTATAGGCGGGTGCAAAAGCTGGGGCCTAGACAACTTCAGTATCTCTCAGCAGTGAGGCTGCAGACATCAAGCTTGAAGAAAGAAGTCCTTCAAAGCACTTGCCTATCTGCTTTCTCAGTTTTATGCTTATCAAGTGATCTTATGAATATGATTTGGAGAAGAGATGACTAGGAAGATATTAAAAGCCTTTCATAAAATGATTTTTCTACATATATTAATGCATTAACCTCTGACTTGTCAGTAGATTCTTATGCTTAGAACTAGTTTTAAGTTGAGGGAACCCAGAACATTTGGATAAAAGTCATGTTTCTGGACCTGAAAAATTTGCAGGGATGCTGCATTTTGAATATCAACCAAACACTGCCACACTGGAGATCAGGAGGTTCGCCCTCTTAGATGTCTCAAATCCACTTCTCTCTCTCTGTCACCAATACTGCTCCACAGTGCTAGCCACCACCATCCCTTGCAAAGCAGCTGCAATTAAAAAGTGAAGGCATTTTAGTTTGTACCAGTTGCTAGAACCAAATATTTGAACTGGGTAATAGACTTGTATTTCTCCCAGTTTAGGAGGCTGAAGTTCAAGATCAACGTCCCAGTAGGTTTATTGTCTAGGACGAGCTATTCTCTGCTTTAATATAAGATCATATAGCAATGAAGTCTTCTGCAGGGGTCAACGAAAGAACCAAGGAGGGCAGAGCTACCAACTGGCATAGCTGGGACCTAGCTTTTCTTTCTCTATGTGCCTCCAAGGAACTTTGATGGTAACCCTGTGTTTATAACAGGGCTTGTGGCTTATTAAAAAAAAAAAAATCACAGACCTTCGAGATGGAGAACTGAAGTTCACGTTCTCTATCTCCTCTCTCTACCCCTCCTCCCCCCACACCACACCACCCCCGCTCCTGTTTCAATGCTTGGAATGAACTGTGGGACAAGCCTCAGTCTTCTCGTGTGCATCACGGAAACTCCACATCATCATTGTTATTCTGTCCCATGGGGTTCATTTTTCAAGGAAAAAATGAGGCATGCAAGAGAAAGTGGCCGGTAAACTGTCAAGTTCTATACACAAAAGCTAGTTGCAATTGGAGATTTGTAACTTGGCATCTTGAGGAGTTGCTAAAGACGGAGGCATCAAAATGACCTACTTTCTACTGTTATTTCCCTTGAGGGCTTGAAGCTCTCCAGTGAATCCACCCAGGGCGAAGTCCCTGTCATAAGCAATTGCGATATTCCATATTTATAAAGACACATGAACCAAGTCCAGGCTACAGAGAGCCCACCTAGGGCTTATAAACTGTGGTTTTGGAAGAGTTGCCTTGCAGAGCATGTGAACGTTCTCTTGTGGCTGCACTTTGTTCTAAGAGTATTCTACTTAAGGTTCAAAACACATGCTTTCCTGAGATGTTGCATTCCAACATGAGTACGTTTTATTAACTATTCATCAATATTAAATACACAGCTTTGAGCACCACAGCTTGATAGGAAAAAAAGATGCTGTTAACTCTAAGGGACAAAATCATAAAGAAGAGCACCAAATAAATAGGACAATAACATCAACCTATTTAAATGACAAAACTTTATCTTCATGTAGATGAAGTTATATTACATATTAACAAATATTTATTATACTGTGGAGAGGAACATCAAAATGAAATAAGCAAGCTCATTTTGAGGTACTTAGCATCTTTCAAGGCACCTAGACTAAGGACATCTACAAAGCTAGATGCTTGTGCATAAAATTAGGGCCATAAGCTAAATGCAAAGATCTAACAAATGTATACATGTCACTTCTTCAGAACAATGGAAAAGATTCTGGTAAGACATCTAAGTTCATACCCTTAACATTAGGAGATTAACAAGGGGATTTCTTATCATTCAACACCAAGAATAGTTTGGTTCCTGAGTCAGCGGGACTTACTCAGTGTTATAGTCAGCATGGCACCCAGCAGCAGGCGTGGCACATAGTAGGTGTTCAGCCTACTTCTGATAAATGAATGAATGAATGAATGAATGAGTAGTTTATTGCTTAATTCTCAGTATCTGATAGGCCATTGCTCTGGAACGTCAGTAGGATTTGGTGGAAAGCCAATAAAGAGACTACCAAGAAGGCATGAAGTAACCCAGCACAAAGGGGCATGTGTGGCTCCTCTTACCTCTCTTCCTTTCCCTGGAGCCAAACTGTTTCTCCACACGAGTTAGCTATGAAACATGTCAATGTATCCTCAGGAAGGTAAAGACTAAAAAGAAGAAGGAAAAAAAATAGAAAAAGTTCTCAAGCTGTTTTTGGCATGTGTTGTTTGCTTAGTCCTCACAACTGGTTGAAGCCCCCAAATAAAGTAGAAGAAAATGGAGCTGCTGTAGGGGGACGGTAGGCTTTTGTCTCAGGACCCATGGCTTGCAAGTGGTTCAGGCAGGATTCAGACAAGGCACAGTCTGTCTCCCATGAGTACTGCCTACATCTGAGTTCCTAAGAGCCCCCCAGTGTCTTGCATGAGAGCACACGGCTTGACTGACATCACTCAGCTGTGAGAGCCCTCCAGAAGCCCCAGTTCAGATGCTCCCCTTTCAGAAAGCCCGCTCTTGTTCTGTATTGGGTGGGGTGCTTATGTTTGTTTTGGACTAGCCTAGTCTCTAAATGGGACTTTGTTGAAAGAATACTTACACAGAATGTCAAAAAGAAACAAATCATGAAAGAAGACATAAACTTTCCTAAAATGATCAGATTAATGTAGCCAGCACATAGACAACGCTTGATCCATTGTGGCATCATAGTCCCATAAAGGAAGTCATTTCTGGTCACCAACATGCCACTGCCCCACAAAGATGATCATTATTTCCCTCTGGATTCATAGGTTCATTTTGCTCCTTGCTTTAGCACATTATGTAAATTGGATCATACTTTATTTCAGGTTTTTGGTAACTGTTTTTTGTTTGTTTGTTTGTTTGTTTGTTTGTTTTTGCCATATAGACACTTAGGAAATTTACCCTCCGTGTCATAGGTTGTAATTGCTCTAATTGCTTTGACCCATAACATTAACTATGCCAACAGTTGCCACCAATTCATAAGAAGACAATTCAACTATATGAACCTTACAAGGGAAAGATGTTTACATTCCTTTTCTATGTGGCAAACAGGGAGAGGCTTAACAGACATGTTCCTGATATAAATGAAGCTGGGCTAAAGCAGCATTTAGATAACATTTAATTTGAAGGGAAGTTTATATTTGAGGTATCCTGTGATGTTTTCACTTCCCAATCATATGTATTTGTGGGGGCAGAACAGTTACCTCTTTGAACTCCAACTTCCCCATTTGTATCCAATAGAACGTCTCCATTGTTGGGGGAGCTTCTGTCCCCTCCTCCATGAAGTCAGGGGGTAAAAAGATCACACTGAGCTTCGAACACTACAGAGCTAGATTTCAGGGAGCTGAGGTCTGCTGCCAGCCAGGTCGCCAGCTTCGTAAGTGTTGGTATCTATTGCATGTGTTCTGACTGGGAGGAGCTGGCCGTCAGAGACCACTCAGAGCTTTCTAATTACCCTTTCCCACCCACCCTCCTCTGGGTCATCCTTCTAGACTCACCCCTCAGTACACCTCCCCCACCACACACACACATTGCTCCTGGATTAGAGTGAAAAGACTGGGGGATTTAGACTATGATCCCAAATAACAGACACGCTGAAAATTTATAAAAACAGGGGGAAGGGGGGAAGAGCATTGGCTGAACAAAGACACATTGTATACATTGTGATTTTATTTAATTTATATACATTTGTATGTAAGTACCAATACATAAATGAAAAAAGCTTGTACTATGATGTTAATAATGGGAGCCAACCACCGAGACCTGTATCATGTCAAGTTTTCCTCCTCTGCCATCTCCTAATTTTCTAAAATGATCCTGCACCCCATCTGTAATAAGAAGGAGATATCTGCAAAGCACATATGATAATTAAAGGCATATTACCTGTTCTACACTCCCACCTAGTGCAGGGTTGTTCATTTGACATCACTTTACATGTGAAGAAATTCAGTTTCACAGACCTTGGGCAATTGGCCTGAGGTCAGCCACAGCGGCAAGATGAATGTGAGCATCATACCAGGCCTTCTGAGGAAGTATTGCACAGCCTCCTTCTGCTAAGAGCTACGTTAGATGGACCAAAAAGGGAAGAGGAGACTCAGGACTGACAGCATTTAGGAAAGCAATTATGCAATTTTAAGGAGAAAAGACCTGGTCAGGCGTTACTTTAAATGCAGCATTTTCAGGGAAAAGGGTGGCTTCTCTGCGCTAAGCTGAATCCTCTTTAGTATAGAGAAAACACAATCCTGCCAGGAATCTGGAAGATACTATTGTCTTTGATGATTTAACCTCTGACTTCTTCCTTGGCTCTAGCCTTAATAAAAATCAATCATACCCCCTTGTCTGTCTGTCAAGCAAAGGTGTTGCAAGGATTAATGAATACTGTGGAGCTCCATTGAGAAAAGAGCTATTTGAATACAATATATCATTACAAGATTAATATTAATTATAACTTTTGCCCATTCATCAAATGCAATGCTGGCCTTACTATTGAAGGAAGGAAATCTTCCTCGGCCACTCTTGCAGGAATGACAAGAAAGAAGGTGGGCTTTCCCTGTGGCTTCTCTTTGAATGCTAGGCTCCGTGATACCACCATTCATGCTTGCATTCCCTGTTCTTAGCCTCTCCCCTCCCCCAGACTTGCTTCCACAATGATAACAACACTTCCTTTAGGACCTTCTTATGCACAACAGGGACAGAGATAGCTCTCTGGAAATATAACCTGTGTAGTTTCATAGAGCCCTCTACACTAAAGAGCCTATATTTGCTGCCCCAATGCTCATACTTTATCTTGGCACTTGGGTTTTGCAAATGAAGTTGGCTATTGGCCTGTCCCTCTAGACAGGTTCTCAAAATTTTTGTTTGTTTGGTAGGTGTTTGGGGTTTGTTTGCTTGCTTGCTTGTTCTTTGCTGCGCTGAGGATTAAATATGAAGCCATGCCATTAAGCAAGCATGCTGTCACCCCAGCCCTGTTTTCTGAACCACTCCCTTCCTCTGATCCCTGGCATCCCAGAAACCATCCAGCATCCTTCTTCCTCTCATCACCTATGACTATTGCTTCCCACCATTTCCGGCAGAATCTGGGCACAGGCACAGGAGAGATCTGAGCTGAGTGAGTGTGCTGTGCAGAGTCCTCTGGTGGGGTACAGTTAAGGCCTGCTCTTGCCCTGGGTTGGCAAACAGAGCCAGTGTCTCCATATGACAACCTTCTTGTTTGTCACTGTTCTAGTCGTCGTCCTGTGGCCATGATAAAGGCTGTGAACAAAAGCCACTTGGGGAGGTAAGGGTTTATTTGGCTTCAAGTGATTCCCCAGTCCATCACCGAGGGGCTCCAAGACAGGAACTCAAGCATGGCAGGAACCTGGCTGCACCTCAAACAGAGCATGATGAAATGCTGCTGACTACCTTGCTCCATGGCTCCCTCGGCTCTCTTTTTACACAACCTAGGACCACCTAACACAACTGGGTGGGACCTGCAACATCAATCATGAATCAAGAAAGTGCCCTCACAGACTTGCCCACCAGCAAGCTGATGGATGCGTTTGCTCAGCGAAGGCTCCGCTCCGTCTTTCCGAAAGACTATTTTGTGTCAACCAGCCTGACCTTTGACCTCAGTACTCAAAAGGTCCCAAGGAAGGCATAGCGGTACCCTTAGGACTCTATCTGTAAACCAAAGAGTCCCGTGCTAAGGAAAAATGCTTGCCTGTTTTTTCCTAGTCAGCCATAACGCAACAGCCTGCTTGGAAGAATGGTTGCAAGTAGCTGGTGAGCTGTGTGCGCATCTTCAGTCATAGGAAGCATCACCTCAAGTCTCTTAGGTCTCAAAGGTCTGTCTTCCCATCTGGTATTTCTACGCCTGCCCGGAAGAACATGTCATGAAGTGACACTCACCAAGCCATTTGCTCATTGAGTCAAAGGCATCAAAATAATGTAAGACATTAGCATTGAGGAAAATAAGCCGCAAGAACGCTAGGATCTTTGGAACTTTTCTGTGTGTCTACAAGTATTTTGAAATAAGAACTTTGGGGTAGGGGAAGGACAGAGAATGCAGAAGGAAGGAAAACACCATGCTCTACCCTTTGGTTGTTTGTTTGTTTGTTTGTTTGTTTTTTCCAGAAGCCTTACACTTACGTTTTGCCCCAGGCCCTGCAAAAACTTGTTACATATCTTTACTGAAAAACCTCCTGCTTAAAGTATACTTCTCCTCTCTCTTCCTCTTCCTCCTCCCACCCTTGTAGTCCACGCTGGGTCTTTGGGTTTCTTTGCTTGCCAGTTCTAAGGGCTGCTCTTCCCTGCTCACCTCCCTACGGAGCACTGGCCTCTCTCGTAAGCACTGTCTCCCGGCCTCTTATCTGTTCTCTTTATAACATGAATACTCATATCTCCTTTTACAGTTAGGCCATGGAAGTTGAGGATCACACAGTGAGTGTTCAGAGAGAAAGCTGGTCGGCCCGGTCCTTGCTTCAGCAGTGGTGTTTCCTCACCACACTGCATGTAAGCTGTCCTGCCTCCAGGTGCCAAGACTCTGCAAACAGCTTGGGCAGGCATTTTTAATCTCCATTCATAAGGGTGTCATCTGAGTGTCTCCTGGGGTCTCACCACTGGCTATTATGGTTCCAGGGTTCCAAAGCTACAAGGTGGAGGCTGGTGCCAAGCTAGTTATAACCCTTAGGAGCAAGTGTTAGTGCTGAGCTAGTTACAGCCTTGAGTAAGAAGTGTGAGGACATCCCTCCCTCTCACTTGTATCTGTGCCCTCTGCCTTAGTTGTGACAAGCAGGGCATGGAGTCTTGACTGTAGGATGAGAATTTGGAAAATATATGTATGGAGACAACATGTGAAATCACAAAAGGATTAATAAAAATATTTTAATGCAAAATAAACAGCTATTATGAGGGGAAAAGAGCTTGGAAAGTGACCAATTTAACGGAATTTTTAAATGGAGCAGTCTGCTTAAAAAAATATTATGGTTGGCCTGGGCCCGAAGAGAAAAAGACAAAGATACAGGGTCTGTTACCCAGGTACAAACACCCAAGGATGCACCTAGCTACCACAGTACCAACACTGCACACACACCCCTTGCAGAAACCAGGTACTGTGGTATATCTCTGAAGAGGCTGGCATTTTGAAGTGCTTTTGCTGGCATGACTCTGTAATTCCTATTCGAAGCTGGAGTGGAAATCAGATCCCTTCTTCCACTTCATGGAGCAATGTGCCTTGTGCTATTTTATCTTACAGTCATTTTGCATATCTGCTGATTCCAACAGCTTTGAGCAAACTCCTCCCCTTCTGGCTGGCCTGCTGAAAGCCTGGTCCCAGTTACAGAGGCTGCAGGTGGTGATGGTGAAAGGGCACCTAAGGCAGTGAAGCCCAAGCAGCTGGGAAGGGGTTGGACTTTTTCTTTTATTAGAGGCAGGGAGTAGGGCGGGAGGGCTCTGTCCCTTCAGGCAAAGCTTTCTTGAAGAAGTGTTCTTAGGAAACAGGGGAGGAAGGGTGCTCTAGGACAGACACACACACACACACACACACACACACACACACACACACACACACA
>NC_034595.1:53485142-53494739 GCF_900095145.1 Mus pahari
GAGAGAGAGAGAGAGAGAGAGAGAGAGTATCAATCTTGGAATTGAGACAGCATTACAAAGGTGAAGAGGAAGAGAGGTAAGGTATGTGCAAGCCTGGCTTGAAATGAGTTTTATTGAAAACACCTAAATTCATGTCTGTGCGATGAGGAGCGTGGAAAAGAAGGCGGAGGAAGCCACCTCCGGGGTTTCTGTGGGTTTTCAAGTTTGACATACAGGATGTTGAGTTTTTAACCCCTCTTTTACCCTGAAGTGTGCGCACACTGCAGGGATAAACAAATCCCTGATTCTGTGAAGTGTGCATCTGTGGGCAGGCCTCTGTTTCCCTGGAATCCCACTTCATTTCTTCTTCTTTCTGCGTCAGGTATTTGATGCCACACACACAAACGTCTTCGTCTTAATAGAAAGGCTGTGTGGCTTCGCTGAGGCTTCTCTGTAAACAGGGTTGAAACCACCAAATAAGCATGCTAAAGCCCGCAGGATGGCTGTATCTTATCAGTGGCTGTTGTATGCTTGTGTTCTGGAATGTGTGGTAATTAGCTGCTGTTCCTCAGTCTGTGTGGGGAATCTGCCTGCTTTATATATCTGAAGCTTCATTAATTCACCTAAAATTATAACATGAATTCAGTGTTTATTAACCTAGGTCTTAAGTCAATACCCTGAGGTATTTCTTGAGACCCACAGATGGTTGGCTATGGAGTAAATTGTTCTGGGAAGTGAAAAATAGCTTTCCAATCACAGCCAGATATATGATCTTGAATGCACTGTTTTTTTTTTGGGGGGGGGGTGTTTGTTTGTTTATTCATTTGGTGGGTTTTGTGGGGAGTTTTGTTTTGTATGAAACACTTTGAGAATTTCCCAGAAAGCAATAAATAAAGGAGACCCCTTAGCATCAGTGCAAAGCCCTTGACATCTGACTCCACCTGAAAGTCCGGTTCAGAGTTTCCCTGTGACCCTGGCACGACCAGAAGGGAAGTCTTGGCTTTGTTTATTATAACAAGAGCCACAAGACTCCCAGGCCAATAAACATGTTCACGTAAAACTCCAGACAGCTTCTCTAGACTGGAGCCTTATCATGGGAGACCTCATTTTACCTCTAGGTTAAGGGAGAGAATCCACGAAGAGAAAGGGATAGTCTATGCCTCGGACTTGTCCGGGTCAGTGCTGCTGAGAGTTCACAGTGACCCACCTGAAGCATCTTCCCCCCCCCCCCCCCAATGAATGACTGCCCTGCCTGAGACAGTTGCCCCCACATGGCCATAGCGAGTCGGTTTCATTTAGAAGAAAAGCAAAGAGAGGGGAAAGCCTCCCTCATTTCTCCTCAGGACTGCAAACACTCAGAAATGACATCACACACCCCACAGAGCCCCGGGATGACTAAGGCAGAAGTAGCCTGAGAAAACTCTGCTCTGCCCTGAGTTTTAGGGCACAGTTATGCAGATGAGCGTCTGGGCGCAGGTTCCCGCCTTCTTCCTCTGAGGAAGTTTCTTGGTAGATCACTGACACCTCATCCCGGCGAGGGGGTGAAAACTTGGCACCCGCCACCCCACCCCACCCCCCTGTCCCGGGCAGAGCACCAGAAAGAGCTTGGAAGCAAGGAGTCGGCAAGCAAACAATGAAGGAGCAAGGGGGCACCGTCAGTGGCGCCGCGAGCAGCCGAGGCGGAGGAGACTCGGCTATGGCCAGCCTGCAGCCACTGCAGCCTAACTACCTGTCTGTGTGCTTGTTTGCAGAAGAATCATATCAGAAACTAGCAATGGAGACGCTGGAGGAACTAGACTGGTGCCTAGACCAGCTAGAGACCATCCAGACCTACCGCTCTGTCAGCGAGATGGCTTCAAACAAGGTAAGGACAACTACAACTGGAGCGCCGGGCAGCAGCTTGTCTGTTGACTTGGTCCAAGTGCGGCGGCACTAACTTTCTTTGCTCGTACCTTGCTACCACAGTAAGCTGAAATTTCTTAGTCGGTGTTAATGCCCAGAAACAAGTTTCCGAATGTGTGCGTTATCGAATGTAAGTTAGAGGTATATCTGCGTTGCTTCCAGATCGTTTTACAAATGTAAGTGCCTTTTAAAATATATAATGGTTTGTAGAAAACTACAGTCTGTCTGAGTCTTGCCACATTTTAATCGGTTCAGTAGACACGTGTTCGACGAGAAAGTAGATCCATCACTTTTTTTTTTTTTTTTTTTTTTTTTAAATGAGAACACAAATTTCCTTCAAGTCTGACAATTTCTTGTTGGGAATAAGGGCATCTGGGGGTTTATAACACGTCCTTTGTTATGCTGACATGGTCTGAGACTTGAAAAGAAGAAGAAAGAAGGAAACAATATACTTTGTCTTCTACCACAGGAAGTTGGGTTTTGTTTTTCCTAATTTTAAAGGTGAAAATCATTTAAAATTAAAATACACCTATACTAAAGAAAGGGGGGGGGAAAAACACCACCCTGATTTTATTTACAATATCCAGAAAAACAAAACCAAACTTGGTGTTGGGGAGCTTTAATTATCTGTCATTATCTCATTTGTTTAATTAACATCTGGACAGAGTGCTAATTTATATAGTGAGGGTTGTTGCTAGTTGTTTTCTGCTTGTTTACACGTTTTCAGGCAGATTTTAACTGTATGGATGTGTGTGTGTGTGTGTGTGTGTGTGTGTGTGTGTGTAGAAGGGTGTACAAGTGTCTATGTGTCTGTGTGCAGGGGTGTGTGTGTGTGTAGAAGGGTGTACAAGTGTCTGTGTGTCTGTGTGCAGGGGTGTGTGTCTGTGTCTGTGCGGTAGAAGTTGTGCAGTTATACATTTATCTGCATCTACATAGGTGTGCTTGAAGGGAAAGGCTGATTGTACTGCACTCCACAGAGTATGCCTTCAAAGCTCCCTACAACTCAAGTTTGAGGTACTGTCCTATTGTCCTCCATTTCTGAGGCTGGAAGAGGCTTTGTACCCCACCTACCCTTTCATCCCAAGGTGCATTCTTGATTGAACTGCCCCCCCCTTCTTTCCTGGAGGAAAAGCATCTCTTTGGGACAGAGCTTGCTGGCTCCTCTTCAAAGCACCATGGCAGAGGAAACAGGGCATCCTTAGATGCTGGTGTGTGTAGGGTCCTTCTTCAGGGCATCCTTGGATGCTGGTGTGTGTAAGGTCCTTCTTACTCTGAAACTCTCTCATGGACTGATCAGGAACAGAGCAGAAGTGAGCCAGGTCTAAAATGTTAGCTCAGAGTTCACCTCGGTGGGGAGTAGAGAGAGAAGACACCCTGGGGTTTTAACTAGTATTTTCTGACTTCTCTCAAGCTGGGACTTTCCAGGTTGATGTAAAAACCCAGCCGCTTCCCCATGTTGGGGGCTTCACTGTGTAACTTCTCCAAATCACTCTGGGATTTACAGAGAATATTTTGCAGTGGCTTGGCCTGCCTCACAGCATCAGCAGCTGTTGCGTTGTCTCTTATTTTTGTGATATTTGATGCAACCTGTGGATCTAAAACTCTGTGGTGATATTTTTCTCTAGGAAGGACTTGACTCTCTAGAGTCTCCAGGATGAAGCCAGGGACTAACCAGAAGAGAACAAGAGCAGACAATCTTTACATACCCGTTGGTTTGCATGCCGTGTGTGTGTGTGTGTGTGTGTGTGTGTGTGTGTGTGTGTCTAGAGTGCTGGCCTTGTCCACTGCCTGTCTTGCAAAGTTATTAAAAATGTATCAGTGAATGAAGAGATTCTCAGAGATTCTCAGTCCCTCAAGCTTCCAGCCCTTGGCTGATGGTTGTCCGAGGCAGGAAGCGATGAAAGTTGAATAGAGTTAACACTGAAGAGCCACGCAGTTTTAGCTGAAGCAGAAACTGTTAGCTGTCTCACCTATTAGCAGGGTCCCCAGTGGGAAGGTGACAGGGCAAAGCAGTTATGCAGGGGGTAAATGAGAGGATACCATTTATTTATTTATTTATTTATTTATTTTTTAAGATCTCTACACTGAACTGTTTCTTTCACTGTTGGTCAAATGGGTGTCTTGGGTGATGCTGAGCACAGTGACAGGGGTGTGATGTATACTCTAACAGCCCAATGAGAATGTGTTGTGACCACCAGCGAAAGGCTCATCAGTATTATCTGGGAAAGCGAGACTCAGTTATGCACAATGAAATTTTTACCTTACATTAAAAATTTAAATGTTGAAATGATCTGAGAGTTCTGTGGAGTTGGAAATGTCCTCTTTGCTATCACTAAGTAGCCAAATTGGGTTGTTTTTGGCTTACTTTTATGGAACAAAGGAGCCTCAGCAAAGCTGAATTCCAGAGCTGAAAGGGAGCATAAATGTAAGGCCCTGCAGAGGATGGAAGACTGCAAAGAGCTTTGGAACTGGAGGTGCATGGTTTCAATCCTGCCAGTCTCACTTGCTAGCCTCTTTATATGAACTTACTTAACTTAAGCCCAGAGATTCAGTTTTACAGTATAGAGGTGGGTCTCATCTCACCAGGTTTAGTATACCCAAAGCACTTAGGAAAGCGCCTGCCAGGAAGCAGGATTTCTGTGAGTGATCCTTTACGAACACCTACTTCATTTGTTGCAAAACCAAATCTGTGTCCTTACTTGTGTTTCAGAGCTGACCCAAAGGTTTTTGTTTACAAAGTCTGAAACTTGACTTCAGAGTACAGATGGCAGAGCCTCTGCCCTATGAAGCCAGTGTTACTAGGTATCATAGGTGCCAGTCTGTGGAGAAGGTGAAGAATGGCCTGACTGGTAGGGGAAAAGCCAATGGCCTTTAGGGTTTCTTACACCTGGACCGGGCAGTGCTTCCTTGTTTGTGTATGTTTTTCCTTGACCTACCTGTGGCCTAAAGAAATGGAGGGATTCAAAAGTGTAGCTGATTTTCCCTTTGCTTCTTCGGGCAGGTGGACAGGAACTGCTACTGTACCTAACAAAAACAGTCTTTGTCTTTGCCTCAGTTTTCTTGATCCTGAAATGTTAGCAATAGGCCAAGTGGAATTTCAAAATTTTAGAGACACTTGCAGACAGGTGAATTCGTGTTAAAGAACATTTTCTTTTTCAAACTTAAAAAAAAAAAAAAAAGAGTGAAACTGGCAAGAAGATGGAACAGGGGAGCGTGAGCTTGAAGGACAGGGGCATGATTTCTGGTGTCAGGAAGAATGCCTGGGCCCCTCAGTGACCAGTCCAAGTTAAAGGTTAGGCATGTATGCCAGCCAGTCAGCCAGCCCCTCTTAGATTTGTACATTAATTGTTGTTTGAGTTTTGTCCGCTCTCCTCACCTGGGAGAATTGTCTTCCCCTTCAGCAAAGAAAAAAAAAAAAAGAGTTAGAGCATGAGTTCATCTGCCAAAAAACAGCCCACTGTTTTGAAAACAGGATGCCTGAGCTCTGCCCCTCCAAAAAAGAGGAACGGAAAGAGAAACAGTATAGAAAGGAAGAAAGCAAACAGCCCCGCAGGGATCCCCAGGCCAAGTGCGGCACAAACAGTGACCTCTCTTTCCGTCCTTTGCTATGGCTCAGTTCCTGAGCTCCTGTCACCAAAGCCAACCCACGTCATCAGAGGAGGATAGGAGGAATGGCACAGCTGCTGTGAGGGTGACTAGAATTTCCTGTCGCCTTCCTGACCGACGCAGTCAGAGAAGTACAGGGTTGCAACAACAGTGTCTGAGGAAGAACAATCCTGGGGAAGTGGGGCGGGACTGGGAAGGGATGGGAGGTGTTCCTTCCCACTCTGGATAGAGAAGCATAGTTGTTCATCCAGGATTTTCAGGTGAAAAGCATCAAAAGGCTTATTAGTACCTGGTATAGTGAATATAGAAAGACAAGCATACTGTATTTTCAACTGCAGCTACATTCAAATGATTAGTCACAGCCCCAGATACCCCCCAAGCACCCTGCTGGGGGACGTTCTTTCTTTTTCTATCATCTTTGCCTGGGACAGGTTTGGACCCAGATGATGAAATTGGATGTTCTGAAATTGGAAAATCTAGTCTCGGATACCAAAGCTTCCTTTGGACTAAAGAGCTGGAGTAGAATACTTGAGTCAATGTTTGCTGAGGCACCTCACCAGCTGGGAGTGGGGGATTAAATGGCACTTTCTTGAGGCATCCTGAAATCCCATACAGATACCATCACTGGAGAAGTGAGTCCTCCTGACTGCGCAGGCTTAGTTCTCTAGCTCCACTCTGAGAACCTGTACCAGCCTGGGCTCTTGGAAGGAAGGGACTAAAGTCACTCAATTCTACCAGCCTGGAGGCACTAGGAAACCTGAATGTGTGATTCTGGGAGGTGGTCATGACTGAAGCAAGACAAGCATTCTAAAGTTGAGAGAGTCACTTTCTGTACCCCTGAACAATCAATCGGTAACTATGGGATATGCTGGGCCTAACAGAATGGAAAGGAAATAGATCTCATTGGTCAATAGATGCATCTCAGAACTCTCCCTGGAGAAGGGAAGCGGGTTGTTGAAGGATTAATCGATGATAATGGTGAGAAGGGGGTTTTCCTTAACATAGAGGGGCCTTTTAGTGCTCCCTAGGCTTGAAGGGAGCCTTAGTATGGGTTCCTCCAGCTGTGCAGAAGGGCTTCATCAGACCGGAACAAAAATGTGTTTCCTACTAGACCTCACTGTGCCTCTGGCCAGACTCCTCATTCCCTGCCTAAATGGCTTTTACCCCTCTTCCAAAGGCCTCTGTGTGGATGTGCTTCCACACAGGTACACACACCGAGGCCCCAGGCACAGCCATGTAGCAGCAACACGGGACTGGGAAGAAGGTGTGTGGGGGCAAGGGCATACAGGCTGTGGCAGAGGCTCACAGGAGCTTACCTGGGAGGTCCTGAGTGGTGAAACAGGGAGAGAGTAGGATATAGTCCAAGTTAACGGAGGCTAAGCTCTAGTTGACCTCCTAGACTATGATGGACTATCTGTCAAGTTAGCAGTTTAGGAGATAGCTTAAGTTGCGTTCTTAAGCATTTAGGCTTGTAGAATGCACCCTGACAGATGCTGGGGATGATCTTGCTCTAAAGAATAAAGCAAACATTGGTTCTGACCAGCAGGAGGGGAGGTGTGCATTCTTTGACCCAGTTTTCTCTCTTTACCGGCTCAGCCTAAAGCGAGAAAATCTGAGTATAAGCCACGAGTTTAAATTTTAGCTCTAGCTTTACTGGGGATATTTTCCAATGCAATTGAATGATTTAAAAATCTTTTCATTTCCTTATTATAAAACAAAGTAGTTGGAATAGATTATTTTTGTGGTTTACTTCAGATCTTGAATTTTTGTTGGTAGACAGCCAGTGTCTCACACAGGAGTAGATGACTGCATGCAGATACTTGGCTAAGTCCTTTACTCACATTCTTCTGTGAATATACAGACTCTTTGAAATAGGCACTATCTATGGGTGGTTAAAGTGGAATTTAGCTGAAATAACTTGCTAAGCATGAGTAAAATCACCATGCCTGGAAATGTGGCTCATTAGTAGAGTGCTTGTAACCCTTCAGGTTGCAAGCTTTGAGATCCAACCCTAATTATAACACAAATGTGCACACATTCACGATGGGCATGCTCGCGAGCACATGCGTGAACACAGACACACAGAGACACAGACACGAAAAGAGGTTTTAATTCCTGGTGCTGAGGATATGGCCCAGTGGTAGTATGCTTGCCTAACTAATACACAATGAGGCTTCAGACTTGGTGGGGCTGGGAGAGCATCAGAGACCATGATCAGTATCCCAATGAGACAAATAAATGGAAGGGAAGTGTGGAGGTGCTTAGTGGTCCTTCCCGTGAGCTTGGTAGCCTTTGGTTGGAGGTCTTATCTGACTGGTCAGGTTTGGTTCAGATTTCTACTGTGCAGAGGCGTTGTTCTTGTAGCCTAGCCATTAATTTCAGACTTGGGCTGGGAAGTAGTCCTTCTAACACAGGTAAGGGGGAACACTGTGATAGTTCTAGAAAGTCGTCGATGACCACTCATGAAAACGGAATTGTTACATATGTCTGTCAATGTC
Organism: Mus pahari; assembly: GCF_900095145.1. Classification (NCBI taxonomy): domain Eukaryota; kingdom Metazoa; phylum Chordata; class Mammalia; order Rodentia; family Muridae; genus Mus; species Mus pahari. The sequence continues at coordinate 53,493,128 of NC_034595.1, forward strand.
AGACACGCCTTCACTTTTTGTGGATTAGGTGTTACAAAGCTGCAGTTCTCTGTTTTCCCTAACTTAGCTTAAGATAAGACAGTAAGCATATTTCTACATCGGTATGTGTATATAGGAGCCAGTCTCTTTACTGAATTCTGACCCAGTTCAGCCAGGCTTTTGGTTAACTCACTTGCAAGTTCCATAAGAGAGCAGATATCTCGAACAGAACTTCCCCACGCTGTGTCACTCTGGCCAGTGACAGAACACTGTAGCCGGGGAGTCAACAATAAACCTAAAATAGCAGCTTTGAAATATTGCATTGCAGCAAGTTAATGGACTTAGCATTCGGTTTCCACATTTTATACTCCCCTGCCTTTACATGTTTGATCTTTGAGAATAACTCCCAGACTCCCCGCCCCACCAAGTTCCTTGCCATTGTTATCTATGGAAGTAAAGCCAGGGGTGAGACTCCTTCTTACGCAATTCTTCCCAAATATTTAACTTCTAGGTGAAATGGGTTCAGCGGGTAAGGATCATTCACTGTTATGAAAACCAAAATACCCTACCAGAAGATGCCAGGGCACACCCGTGCTGGTCCGTGGGGATTCACTCCTGTCGGCACCATGCCAATTCTCACTGTACTGTCCTGTACAGACTCGCCTTAGCTCTTTTCGGGGACCTACCGGCCTCTTTCTGTCTTGCCCCCTGGCATGTGATGTTTCCCTCAGCTGGTGACAAACCATTTAGTCTTTAGGAGATTCTGCTGTAGCTTTCTTTGTTTGATTTACTTTGAAGTAGCCAAATGCTCCACAAAGAAAGGACTGTTAAGTCACTTAAAAGTAAAGAAGATAGTGAATCTTCTGTTCCTGAATTCCCGGGGTTTTTTGGAGCGTGCCAATAATCTCTTCTTTACAGAGTAGGGAATAACATTTGAAGCCAGAAGCCACGCATGTCTACTCAGCCATCACAATGTGTTCCTTCTCCCCCTCCACGTCCCCCCCCCCCAAGAAAAAGAAAAAAGAAAAAAGAAAAAAAAAATCTCAGAGTTAGGACTGAGGGCGGTGGAAGCCTCAAGCCCTCCCAGATTGAAGTGTAGCAAGTTTATTAAGGTAAAGCTCACCTTCAGGGTAGATTCATTGTAGTCTTCTAATTTTTTCATTTGAAACATAGTATACTTAAATTTTGCTTACAAGACCACATTGCCCTTTCTTTGCTTGCAGTATACTGTATTCTATTATAACCTTGAGTAAAGATGAAATCAGAGTACCATTACCTAGAAGATTTTAAAAGAAGGTCAAACCAATATTTTTTTTTTAAATATTTCAGACATGAAGTATTGGCATCTAATACCTTAACAACAGCAAAAAGAATCACTAAGTAAAAACATCTTTCCAATTGAATTAGATGAGCTGTGCTACACAGAGGAGCAAGTCAATTAAGTGTTGACCTGACAACTAGTGTCCTTGGTCATTATAGATGGTGACATTTGATAGATAATTTCCAGTTATAGTTTCACACAGGTGTACTAGGCACAATCTTGCAACTTCCAGCTCAGAGGGGAACTTTAAAAGTCCTACACACACACACACACACACACACACACACACACACACACACACAAACACACACA
>NC_034595.1:53494934-53538288 GCF_900095145.1 Mus pahari
TGTGCTTATGTGCTCCTGTTACTTTCAGAAGAAAATAATTTAATTAAATACTGTTTATTCGAAGTTATTTTACAGACGAGGAGACATTTTATAAAATAGGCCTATTTTCTTATCAATACAAAGGGAAGCTTAAATATCTAATATGACAAAAAAAAAATTAAACATACAAGGTATAATCTCACTGAAAAGTAGTTTCATTGTGGCATGACTTCTCCAGAGTCAGGGGGTCATGGGAAGATTACAGCACTAAGTCAGAGAGGTCTCACTTCAAATCCTACGGCAACCCTCCTTATTCCTTCCTTTCCTCTGTTGAGAACTGAAGGTGGCAAATGAGAGAGCTTACACACTGGTGAAATAGTCGCCAGGTTGCGGATTCTTCCAGCTCCTTAGCGGAGTGACTAGCCCCGGCAAATTGAGATCAAGGTGAGAATCCCAGGTTAACCTCTTCTAGCCCCGCAATGTTTCTTTCCAATGAATGTCTCAATGTGAAGCCCTCCTGGCGTAACCGACTTGAGTTGCCCATTCTTGAGTCCTAGTCCCAAAACCACAGGAGCTTCTTCAGTTCAATTCATTTGGAAGCTGCTCCCAGATTAAAAAGTGCCAATGCTCGTAAGCATTTTGAGTCTGATTACTCTTACTCAGAGAATATAGGCTTATTTTTGTTGTAAACTGTCCACTGTGGCTCAGGATGGGTTCATTACTTATTAACATTTACAATACTGAGGTAAATTCTTTAAATATTTTGTAATGGGCATAAATAAGCAATTATTATTTACTATTCAAAATGTTTTAGAAAATTTGTTAAAACCGGTGGCTTAAGAGCAGCAGGGCTTTATTACTTGCGAATGAGTAAGCACATTCTGTAAGCTTCTCTCCTCATTTCATTCCCCAGAGGACGCCCCCTTCCCTTCTCACACAGTCAGGCCCTGTGATATGAACCTCTCCTGCTATGGACAGTCTTGCCTATATTTCTGCAGACCAGCCTCTTACCATCCTGTCAGTTAACATCGCAGCTAGCCTTTGAGAGACCTGGGATTTGATATGTTTCCAGTGTTGTTTCACATGTCCACTTGACTCTGTGGAGCTAGGAACCTTCTGATAGTTCGCTAGTAAAGGGTAAGGCCTCTACTCTGGATAAGCTGGTTAACTTGTAGTCTGAAACTTAACAGGCCTGACACGCCACTAAAGAGCCCTGTGCTCTGCCAGCTACAAGGCCTTCTCTGCCCACTGTGATGACTATTGCTGGCTCCTCTCTGACCCAGATGAATGAAATACAGCCATGGTGACGGATGCACTGGCTATATTTTTCTCGGTCAGGTGAATACATTATTTGTGTTCTTGACAGGATATGTACCACTGACTTTTTCCCTGCTGTGTTTTAATACTCAGGATCTGCTTGCACAAAGCTTATTCTCCTCTTTCTTAGCATTACATGGCTGTGTCCTTGAGACTGTTTCAACAGGGACTACCAGTATTATATTTTAAATGTTTAATAATCGGACTCATTTAATTTCTGAGAATTTGTGTTTTTTTTTAACTCGTTAAAGATGTTTTTGTAATATTTTATATGATTAAAATACTTTTATATGATTAAAATCTGGATAGGTGTATTGTCTAGTGGTATGTAATATGACTAACAGAGTAAAATTTCAAACTGAAAAGGCCTTATGTTGCTTTTCAAGGAAACTTCCAGAGGGTGTGTAGGGTCTGTGTACCTTGGTATATCTGGGTGTGCTCAGTAGTGAGTGTGCACGTGGAGTCTGGAGGGCAATACCAAATGACTTCCTTTATTGTTTACACCATATGTTTTTTACTTTTGTATTTTTTAAACACACACACACACACACACACACACACACACACACACACACACACACACGGTCTCTCATTGAGCCAAAGTGGCAAGCTACTTTGGCTTGAATGGCTAGTCGATAAATCCCAGGGTTTCCCCCCTACACCTTTCCCCTCAAACCACACTAGAGCCACACTTGCACTGCCACGCCAGGCCTTTCTGCAAGGATTCCAAAGTCAGGTCCTCAGGTTTGGACAGAAAGCAGTCTATACACTGAGCCATCTCCCCAACCCACTGAAAGCCCTCGACACAGAAAACCAAGATGCTAAAAGGGAACCACCTGGCCAAAGGGGATGAACCCCTGGGGAGAAATAGAGCATCTTTTTTTTTTTTTTCAGTATGGTAAATGTATTTGGTTAGCATGAATAAAGCCTGAGTCCTTCCCATGTAGACATTTGATAGGAGTAACTCAGAAAATAGGCTTCGCTCTTTTCTTCCATGCTTTTCATATCTGATCTCATGACTTAGAACTGTGATGGCCAGAAAACTCTGAATCCACCTCAGGGAACACTGGCTACAGGGCAGCTTAGGTTTCCAAAGCCCATCTCTTCTCTTAAGGCTTATATACTCTGAGAACTGGGGTGCCAGAGTGCAGCAGTCAATGTGAGATGTGGTGTGTGGGGATGTGTAAATGTACCTTTCCTGTGAGCAGAAATGGGCAGCTTGCTGTGGGTGATTTGGAAGCTGCCTGGTGAGTCCGGCACTATTTGGTTTACCATTCTCTCAAATGGACTGCACCCATCTGGACAGGAAGCTAAGCCTTCGGAGCCTCGTGATGGCCACGGTTTCACACTCCTTGTATCTTGGGCAGTGGTGTGTCAGTCAACACTGTCTGTCTGCTGCATGGCACCAGGCTGCTTTGCCGTTATTGGACTATAATCTTCACGCTGGCATTTTATTGATGCCAGTAGTATATTCGTACTCCAGTAGCATAGTCAACTAATTCATATGTAACTAGATTGACTTATGCTCTATCTACAAATCTGAGCAAATGCATACACAGCACAGATATCCTTATGTCAGGCAGGCAGTCTGTGGTTATGCCAATCTTTGGTCAATACCTGGAGAATTCTGAAGTATCTTAATTAGAAGATATTGCCTAAATTAAAGAAGCATCGATCCATACTCTTACTAAAATCCTGACTTTTCCAAACAGATTTTTAAAAATGCTATAGCCTCAATATAAGTCCATTTCTAGTTATGGTTTTCATAATAAATAAGAAAATTAACGCTTCATTTATCTTTCTGGCAATTCTGGTTTACACTCCTTAGGCTGATAAATTCTCTAAATGTCAGTGAGCAAGCCTGCACCTGTATGGGTAGCTAGCTGCTCGTGAGTCATGTGACCTGCATGACATGGCACCGCATCACGCATATTGTGGGAATTTTGCAGTTAGTTGTGCAAGCTACTCTCAATAACAAAAAAAGTCTAGTTGCTGAAGAACCACAAGAAACTTCCATGAAGCTGTGAACCCAAAGCCTGAGATTAAAATCAGAAATAAAACCTAGCTTCAAGCATGAATTCCACGGCTTAGAGCGCCCACGAGGTCACAGACATGCGTCTTTCCTCGCCATCCCACTTTAAAGGTGGAAATCCTTGGTCTCTCGCGGGCTCAATAACGTGCAGGTTCCTAGACTAGGCTAGAGCTTAAGAGTTTATTTCCGGATGACAGCACTCAACTATCTCTATATCTGTGTTACAGAGGCGACCAACTTCTCTGATTGGGTTTCCTCGCTGCTATTGAAGTCCACTAGCAGGGCAGCCTAAAATGAATATTCCCTCTTTTTCTTGTAAAAGTTAGATGTCCATTGTCCATCTGACATTGTCTCTATATCCCAACAGAGCTGTACATCTTAGGAATACATCGTGGTGAAAGTGTGAATTCATCTGGTCTAAAGTATGGCCGCTACCACAGGAGAACAATATACAGAATATATAGCTATCTCTTCTAATGGGATACAAATTATCCAAGACATGTGTTTTCATCCTTTAGAGTTTACAAATATGTCCAACCTTCAATTTGTGGCATATTTTTCTCAATTTGGATGTGTATAGTCCAACATGAAGCATGCCAGAATACTAAAAGGGACAAGATACATGCTTCCAGGAGAGAAAAGGATAAACCTGTATAGCTCAGGGTTTCAATGACCTTAATAGGTCCCAGGGTTGACCTCGAAACGTGACAGACTATCGGGCTGTCCCAGCCCTGAGACACGTTAATTCAAAAGAAGTGATTCTTAAAGCAGCTTTGAAACCACCCATGTCTCATATGTTAGGGGCTATAGAAGAAACACTAGCTGAAAACAATATAACTAATATCAAACACATTATAGGCTCTATGGTAACCTTCAGGAAAGTAGGGGAGTAATCTCAAAAATAAGTTATGGCAGATTTGCATAGCCACAGAAATAGTAGACATTTTAAGAAAGGGGGATTTACAATAACTCAAGCAATTTTGGAGTCCGAAAGTGGGAATTCATTCTTAAAAGGAACTGTACTGTCAGGTGTGGTGGTACACACAAGCCTTGAGTTTATGAGGTAGAGGCAAGAACTTCCTAGGCAACATTGCAAAACCCTATCTTAAAAAACCAGGGTCTTCGGCTGTAGTTCAGTGGTCAGATGTCTGCCATGACTCATATTTATGGACTAAGAATGTTTCGGTGATTTTCTCCTTATTCTGCGTAGCTGTCTCCAGGGAGCTGGAGGTCGCCAACCATTGATTTTGTTTTCCATTGGAGAGGATTCAAGACTTAATGATCCATGCATCTGATTCAATGTTTCTATTTTTTTAAGAAATATTATAAGATGTAGGGTTTCTAGCTGAGAAACATTTTTAAAAAGGTTTTAGTCACCAACTTTAGAATCAATATGAAAAATTTTATGACCTTGGGGGCGTAGAAGAGTAACTCAATACTAAACCTGGATTCCTTAATTCTTTTTTCCAGTTCCTGCAATGATTTTGGTCATCTGTTGATTAAGGAGGTTAGATATATTTCACTGTTAGGTCAGCACACAAAATATGGCAAAATATCCTTAGAGATTAAAAGCAAGAAGGCGGAATGTAAATGTTCCAAGAGTGGTTAGTTGTCTTTCATTTCTCAAAAGAAGGAAAGATCTTTATCTAAGAACTAAAATTTGGCTATTTTTAATTAGCTAAAAGTTTGCATAGGCTTTCATCCTGAAAACAAATATATAACTTATATTTATATATAAATAAATGTGTGATATGTAATATCTGAACTATACATATACTTAAAAGAGTTTTATGTTTAAAAGAGCATCTTTGTTTTTTATCCATCAAACCTAGCAATTCTTTGTAGTGGAAGCATAAATATATATAATGCATCATATAATATAATAAACATCATACATAATTTAGAAATAGTATATTGTATAAAATGCTGTGACTGTGTTAACTCTGAGAAATATTTGCAGGTTTTTTTTTTTTTTTTTTTTTTTTTTTTTTTGTCTATTTAATCATGTCACTGTAGCAATTTAGAAGGAAATGTGGGTCATGAGAAGTTTCTGTAAAGGTTCTTATGGGAATTACTGCAAGGTTAGGAAGGGTCACTTCTCAGCATTCAAATAATGTGTGTCATATTTTCTCTCAAAAAGATTTCAGAAACTGTAAAAAGAAAAATCCTTGGAGAGTGAAGGGACTAAGTATGGAGAAACACCTAAAGATTTGGAGAGCTACATAAAGCCTAGTGTCACAGTGCAAAACAGCTGTATACTGCACCCCTCCCTTTCTCCCTTTCCAGTTCTCTGCATGCATGCTCTAATGCGTTGTCCCTACTTGGCCTTTCATATGTCACCTGAGCAAACACTCATCTTCAGGCTGGTGAACAGAACTGGCTTTGTTCATCAGAAATGACAGCCCTTTGTTGCAAAATTGTGATGACAAGATTCACACTTGCTACCTCATATCACTGCGTCCCTGGGCATAGAGGAAGAGAAATGACTCCATCCTCAAGCCATTGCAGAAGAGAGTCTCTAGTGTGGCCCTGGAGTGATGAATATTACCTAACCTTGTGCCCCCCACCCCCAAGCCAGAATTTGCTCCCAGTAGAACCTGTTGGCAAGCACAACACTTCCCCCCTCTCCCCACCCCACCCCCTCGGACTGTGTTCTCTGGCTCAGCTACTCTGGCAAAGGGGGCATGGCCATGGGCTCCTTCTTGCACTCAGTTATTAATTCACCCAGTGCTATTCCACTTGCCTTTCAAATAAGACAAACATGTCGTTAAAGAAACAGGGCTCGGTGTTTTAAAGCAATGGGAAGCAGCACAGTGCCTGAGCTATTAGGAACAGTGGAAACTGAGTTTCACAGAAGCGTTTTAAAGAACTACACCATAGCCTTGCTCCAGAATTTTTCTCCTGTTTTATTTTAAATTCAGATTAAAAAAAATAAAAATAAAAAGCTAGGGACTTTAAAATCAGCCATCTCACTCAACTAAAGAAACAGAGACCAAGAAGTCAACTCATTTTATCTGAGGTCACAAATATTGCTCGTCCTCTCTCACTAACCTGGGTCACCGGCTCTCCCTCTCTGTCACCCTGAGTGTCTCATGCGTGATCTCAAGAGGGATTTTTCAGCCCCTCTGCTTTCCTGATTCTTGGGAATTCTTATAACATTATGACTAACAAGAGTATAAAATATGAGTCAAAAGTCAGTCCCCAAAAGTCATTGTGACTTTAATGAGTTCGGCAGTTGTTTCAAACTGCAAAAACAGGAAAATCCTACACAATAAGGCGCCTGTCTCACAGCTGGGCTCCTACGTAGATGGCCACCCACAGGAGCAATGACTAGGGCTGTCTTCCTCTCTTTGGCACCTTCCCTCCCCCCTTGCTTCCCCCCCCTCCTTAAAATTTTCTCTCACTGATTTCACCAGGTTATCATTGAGAAAAAAGTATCTTTTCAGTCCAAAACTTTTCAATTAAAAAGCTTTTAATGATTTTAATGATATTTTTAATAATAGAGAATCACTGCTAGCAAATTCAGATTAGTATAAAAGTAACTTTTTCACAAGCATGATGTTAGTCCTTGTGCCTGCTGCCTTCTGGCTTTTTTTTTTTTTCCCCTGAGAAACATAATGCTACCAAGGATCCTTTCAGTTCACCCTTCTATGTGAAGTCACAAAGAGCTCAGGGCAGTGCCTGGAGATCTTTGCACAAACCTTAAGCTCATCTTTTGAGAACGAATAGAAAGCAAGGACATGTTCTCATCACTTTAGAAAGAGTGGCTCAGAAACTGAAAGAAAAATTGAACTTATTTGACAACATTTAATTTCAAATATTTGCTAAGCAGCCTCTCACTATTTAAAGAAGTCTGTGTTAAGTTTTGGTACACAGTAAACAGCATCACACATTGCCTTTCTTATCATTTGTAATACTTGGAACAAAAAATTAAATTTAAAAAAAATCACAGATGATTTTTTTTAAAAAAGAAAGAATATTCTAGAAAAGTGGTATTAAGTCATTTTAAAGTAATAACTCTTCTCTTTCTAAAGCCTAAATGTAATTTCTCAGTAGTGCTTGTAGATCTAGTGTTGGACAGACCCAGCTTTAGGGAGGTGTGGGGAAGTTTGTGTTCTAAGGGTTCATTCACAAACTTTGTTTGTCTGTGTTGAAAAGGGAATTTGGCCATTTCCTCTGGGGACATTATTTCTAGGTAGACTCTAACAGGGCTTTCTTGTGAGGACAGATTATTAAAGAAAAATAGGATATGTGTACAGGAGACACGGGAACTCATTTATCTTTGAAATAGCACCTTCCAATTTGTGGATTCTCCACTGCATTTGATGAAGTAAATAAATCCATTCCCTTCCAACCCCACAAGTCCTTGGGCCATGGTTTCACTCTGGATCCATTTTACCTTCATATTGAGACAACTAACTGGGTAAGTCGACAGGAAGGCTCCAAGAGTCTCAGGCTGTGGAGGTCTGAGTTACGACTGATATGTGTCTCCTTAGCCAGTGGTTTATTCTTGCACACAGAAGCATCTCCAGTTCCCTCTCTGCTTACCTCAGCAGTACAGAAAGAGTTTTATTTTCCGAGAGGAGCTAGTTGCTAGTAAATACTGTGCCCAAACTGTAGGAGGCTGCCCTAGAATCTACCACACAATCTTGAGAGGTTGGGGCAGAGAGGTGGGTTGGAAGTCCTGTGTCTTATTCCTGTTTCACAGGAGAAAGATGGGGTGATGTCACAAGGCCAGCTCTAAAGACTGATAATCAATACTGAGGCTTGATTGCTGTGTCATGGCTACTTATAACTTGCCAGATTCAGATACTGAAAACCCATCTATCCTGAGTTCCTCCACTGTCCACCAGCTGGCACCTTAACATATCAATTCCAGTCTTGGCTTGTCCAGGCACCAGGGCTAGCCCTACCTTTGCTAATCAGACTTTGTCTTGTTAGAAGGCCATATCTGCCTTTCTTAGTCTTTCAGAGCCCCCAAACAAGTGGGCCCTTCATAAATTTTTTTTTTTTTTTTTGATGAGAGCAATGATTGCCTTAGTCAGTGTGGTGGGGCCCTCCCTTGCTGAGGAAAACCAGTAGTGGTTGCTAAGCAACATTTAAAAGGTCTAGATTGGTTTCTGATCCTGGATGACCTCCATTTGTATACTTCGCCATGTGTATTTTATGGTTACCTTAGGATGACTTTGGAAAACTTTGTTTTTGGTATGCATTGGCCTGCTCTCAGTAATAGGATCATAGGAGAATTCATTTAGGCATGGAAATAAGGGAGATGGTATTCCTCTGTTTATTTGCATGAGTACACTGACCCCTTCTGTAAAGATACAGAAGGTGTGTAGTTTACTTAGCCCCATGGCTAAAAACCACCATCCTCTACCACACAGAATCTTGAATCCCAAGAGGTTCCTACGACAAAGAGAAGTTATATGGGGGACGGAGGAGGAACAAAGTATCTTGCCATATATGAGTCATTTTTGACCTGCTCTCCTCTCCTGAGCAGAGCAGCCAACCAAACCGCTAAGTAGTCCTCTTTACCCTCTTCAGACTGTTAAATGAGGATTAGTCAATGGGTCCTAATAGATTTGTCTCTTCTTCTAGAATTTTGAAAGTTGATTAAAACCCTAAGAGAACTTTCATTTGCTCTTTTGCTTGCTTTTTCCCCAACTGCTTTGCATGGCCATTTGAGGTGTCCCATTGGTGTTTGTTGAAAACATGACAGAGTGATTTGATTGAGGTAGGATGGTCCTAGTGGATTCCAGGATGTTTGCAAGTGTTTCAGAGATACCAAAGGAACCAAAATGCCTGGCTATTGCATCTATTATATTTGGCTAAGTTTTGGGCGGGAGGTTGGGTGGGGGACTAGATACGAGATCATTCGTCTCTAAGCTTTTATGTAAAATATTTTTACTTCAGTTTAGTGTTTGTTACTTCACGAAAGGCCAGCAGACCAATCAGCACTTATAAAGCTGTCTTTTCCAGCTTCCCAGTCTTCAGTAAGTGCTGAGTCCATGGCTTGAAGAGGCCATAGTGACAGGGTTATATCTTAACACATAACTTGGAATTTATGCAATTCACCTGGAGTTCAAAATTGCCCTGAGGTTCAATGTGTAGTCTATAAAGCAGAAATAACTGACCCAGAGGTGTCAGGTTACTCTTGAAAACATACACACATACACAGGCAGGGATACCCAGAAAGGCAGTGGTTGTGTCTCTGAGGACAGTGTGAGGTACAGTGAGCCCACAGGCAGAGACTCGGGTTCGGCCTGGCTTCACCTCAAAAGAGAGCTCTCTGGGGAAGCAATGGTTTGACCTGAGTCTCAGATGCCTGAAGTGAAGCCATTGTCAGAGGCAGGATGCTCATTTGGAAAGGGAATGCCTCACAGGAAAGAGAGCCAATTACAAGTTCAGGCTGTTGCCATGGTGCTTTGCTGATCCTTCAACATGCAACACAGGAACTCCTCCGAGGAAGGCTAGGAAATAGGATGTAGGGGAGGTGGGGAGAAATGAAGTCAGCTAGGGCCAGGCATCCCACTGCCTGCGCTGTAATGCTGACAAGAAGGGGCTGGCAGGGGAGCCAGGAAAAGAATGTCATTTTCACCATGTCCTGGGTCGCTAAAGTGAAACTAAAATTATTTAACTCTGAGACATTTCTAGCATGAAATATAAGATGTAACAGCAGTAAAATATCACATAAGCATAACGGCAGATAAATCGTTGTTCATGCAGCAAACGCTTTCTCAGATTTTCTAGCATACTCAGGACCCTACACGGAAAGGTTATGAATTTAATCCATTTGCTGACTATGATGTAATAAGCATATTAATGAACTTACTGAGTGCAGAAAATTGCACACTGCATATGAAGTACTTTTTGAACCAAATAAATTAATTCCATCCCCATTCATTCCACCGGGAAAAAGAGGCTAATGCATCAGCACCCAGTTGGTGGGCAAATAATGTTCCAAAAGCTGGTCTAAAAGAAATTCTCCTATCCTGGAAGCCAAGTCAGAAAGCAGCTACAGTTCTAACCTTTTCCAATAAAAAAAAAAATTAAAAAAAGCTCGGCATCAATTAATCAAATGCACCATCACTTGGAAGCAATTAGAAGAGCGGAGTGCTGCTGTGTCAGGCTGCATCCGCCGAGGGCTGTCTGCGGAGGAAGAGAGGGTTAAAGAACACCTAGCTGGAACGGGGGAGGGTAGGACCTCAGGTTTACTTAAATATTCATGGGGCTTCCTCCATTTTAATCTTCTCTTTTTTAAAAGATGGCTGTTTCCCAGTCAGACAGCTCCCGAGGGGAAAGAGATTCCCCGCGCCCTGGCAGAGTTGGACTCTTCTAGGGTGGAAACCCCTCCGGGCACCAGGACTGTTCCTAACTGAAGAAGTGCTTCAAGCCGGCCAGCTGAATACATTTGGACAGGCTCTTGCTCCTCCTTCTTACAATTCCGGGTTTCATTACTCTCTTCTGCCTGGAAATAAGCAGGGAGGGAGCGCACGCATAGGCTTCTTGCGAGGATGGGGTGTGAATGAAGATGGGCTCGCTGTGGATTAGGAAGTACCACCCATCTGGAAGGCTTTGTCTTTTCTAAGTTTTGGTTCTTTAACCAACTGGAACTGCAGAGGTTTCCTGATCCCCTGGGAGACTTCTCTCTTAGAATTGAATTCTTTCAAAGGGATTTGTGGATTGTGGCAAGAAGACCTTCCAAAATGCCTGAGGCAAACTATTTATTATCTGTTTCTTGGGGTTATATCAAGGTGGGTCAATCTGATTGTGTTCTGTGTCTCTGATAGAATGTGGTCGTTTTTTATGTCCGTCTGTATTTCATGGAGTGGACGGCATGAGCAGTGGTTTAATTGGTATATACGTTTAGCCCACAGGTGCTTTTTAAAATGAAATAAGACATGTTATCTTGCTTTGTATTTTAATGTACTGTAATGTGTTTCAATTCTGGTTCTTCTCAACTCTGTTTTAAAAGAATGCTTTCTGCTCTTCTTTTCATTTTTTCTTAAACTTTTCACTTAATCTGTTTTCACTGAATGCGTTATCACGTCAAACTATATTTTTGGGAATATTCCCAGTTTTCCTAATTCAAGTGACATTATTTTGGCCTTTATTAAAATTTCTTTTCCTGAGTTTGCCACTTCAAAATCAACCAGAAAACTATTTTAAGAGATTTTAACAACTATTTTTTTTTTCTACAATGACATTGGGATGATTTCAAATTGAGGGGACATTGTGATTTCTATTGTAGCCCTCATTACCTAATGACATTGGCTGGTGATACAGTCTCTTGGTTCCTAGAAAGTGAAGTTGGAAGTATGGCAATCTTTTGCTCTTTCCTAGACACTTAATGCATTTTCTTTTCTTTATAAACAGTTCAAAAGGATGCTGAACCGGGAGCTGACACACCTCTCAGAGATGAGCAGATCAGGGAACCAGGTGTCTGAGTACATTTCAAACACGTTCTTAGGTAAGATGGTAACAGGAAAACGCCCTGAGCTTCTGCAGGGTGAATTTTTACCGCCTACCAAGGGCACCCCTGTGAATTTGGAGTGAGGTTAAAGGCAGAAAAAAATCCATTCAAGATAAGAGCTAAAGCCATTCTCTATAGGAAAACAATAAGCAAGAAGATAATATTTCTGAAATGAAAATACCCTCTAAATCTCAGGCTATGGTGGGCTGCTTGCACTTCTATGGTTTCTTATTATTGCCCCGGTCCTGCAGGGACCTTCAGAGCAGCTGAAGGTCTGATACCCTACCCAGCAACACCAGCATCTCTTAAAAAAAAAAATTCTCCTAGTAACTGGGCTTTAAGACAAAAGCTTTCCTTTTAGGTGGTTCGTAAGGGTCATGCCACCTCTACATGCAGAGTCCAGGAGAGCATATTCTGGAAATAATTTGACTGTCGCTTTGGTGGGTTATTTCTTAAGGATGAATGTATGAGTGTAGGGGGAAGGGTTGATGTCTGAGAGACCTTGTTTTCTCTAAGCTGTACCATTGTCTCCTCATTCTGATTTTTACTGCTCTCTGCAGTTATGTGGACGGAACTTAACACAGAGCACTGGCCATAGGTTTGCAGGGGTGGTCCTCAATTACTCCCAGGGTCTTGTTTGACTCTTAGGAATTTCTTAAATTTTCTTAAGGGGAACTTTTGTATCATGAACCTATTCTGCCTGTTTTAATGAGGCCTGCAATATTGGTATATCTGTACCTCAAAATGCATGGGAAGCCCTGACATTTGAATGCTTCTCGCTTTGCGGTATCCTTGCTTACATAGCTCCGTATTTTTCCCCCCAAGGAAGTGACCCATTTTTCCAGCTGAGTATCCCAGCTTTCTTTTTGGCACAGCCCCTTAGTAAATGAGCATTTGCCTTGATGTCTTATGGAGCTACAGTCTGCCTACAGCTCTGTTTAAAAAATCTATCTTTTTCTTTAAAGCAGTTAGTTCCTCCTAACAGGATATCAACCGGCTTTCTCAGCAGCTGCCCATGCAGTGGTGCTCAGTACAGCTTTACTGTGCAGCCCTCAGTCCTTCCAGCAGATCAGCAAACTGCAGATTAGCACGCAGAGACCATCCTACCGGCTCTTGCCATGTGTGGGTGTCCTCCAGCACCTGCTGTTCCCAGCTGCAGTTGCAACAATGTTTCCCAGAGAACAAAGGAGAGGAATTTTTACACATACTCTGGTCCAGTGGTGGCTGGAATATAAACAAAGAGAACGCATTATCACCCATCCTTTTCTTCTCTTGGCTTTCCCCATTATCTCTGAACACAGGACTCTTCCTCACACTATCTCATGAAACATTCAATTATTTTTCCTAAGCTGGGAACTGTTTTCAGGACATTTGACACTGACCACAGGAGTGAAGCAAGCACTAACTTCCCTCAGTGTTAGTATTAGAAGGATGGTGTGTGTATAGGTGTGTGTATATGCCCTTGAATGTGTACATGGCTAGGTGGGCAAAGGGGAAGGTTCTTAAACACAGAAAAAAAAAAAAAAAAAAAGGATGCAGACACACAAGAGGCACCATGTGCTTCATTTGAAATATGGGAACCCGGGGAGAGATGCAACCCTTCGGCTCCTTCAACTCTGACATTCTGTGAGTCTTTCATGGGCACAATTACTCAGCAGCTTCCCTGAGACACACTTGACCCCCCTGTAATGAGCATCAGCCTTGCAATTTGTACAGACAATCAAAGCTTGCTTCTGAAATACAAATGCAGAGCAGGGGACTCTTAGCTCTGTCTTGTGGGAGAGGGGCTGTCCCTGGAGAACCTTGAGGCCTCCTCATAAACTGTCATATCTGTAGTGGATTTTAAGGGCCTCATGACACAATTTCCTCATTATACAGGAAACAGAACTGAAGTTGTGAAGAATGAAGGAATAACCAATCTAAAGTCACTTGACTAATATTTTTCTGAGCCAGAACTATTAACTCATTAGACTTTTAGAAATAAATACCAGATACCATCCTTTATCGAAATTCATGAAAGCATGAAGAATAGGATCCCCTCTAAGGGTGTGATGTGGATACTATTTGGGATTTTTTTTTTTCTGTAGAAATCAGGATGGTTGGAAATACAAAGGAAGGGTTAATAATTTCTTGGTATATAAAAGGCTTTGTTCTGAAAATAACAATCATTGCAGAACACATGGAGAAGACATTATCTCGGCAAGAGTGGGAGAGTGTTAGAACCTGCCCAAGAGAAAGAAAGGGTACCTCCTCACCCAGTCATCTGTGAAACTTGTGGGTTTTCCCATCTGAAAGGACAATGTTTATGCAGGACACAGAGAGCCAGGCGGCAAACCGTGGGCCAGCCTAGGCCCTTGCTAATGCTATGATATGACAGTGGATTTCATGTTGCTGGGAAAAGTGGACTTTGGCGCACCTAATGTCAGGAGAAGTAAAAAGGGTGTAGGAGCAGGCCACGGATATAAAACAAGCTTTTAAAGTGTTACATTGAAAGCTACTCAGTAGTTTTACAGGTAAAGAAAATTTTCTTTTTAAATATACTCAGCATCCTACCTCGAAAGCTAGACGTTTTAAGGTTTGAGGGAAGGAGACTTAGAATTGTCATGCTCACAGGACCTAGCAAGCAAAACCCTTCAAATTGTACCACTAACAGAGTTTAAGGCCAGTTCTCATATGTGTTTTTTTGCTTGTTTACATGCTTGCTTTGAAGTAGCCCATGGTGTCTCCACCATATTCTGACAACTAGAAATGCTAATCCGCTGCGGGTTTTTTTTTTTTTTTGAGTCTGTGGTTCAGGCTGTTTCCATAGGAATCTGACTAATTGCTTACCAGAGAAAATTCCAAGTAGGGAAGCCTTGCGCTCGGGCCAGTGATGACGTAGGGGAACACCCATGAATGTCACTGGTACCTCGGCAGATAATGCGCTTCTTCATTGCCGTGTTCCAGGCACAACAGTTGTTCTGCTCAGTTACTCACTGGTGCAGGGAACCTTTAATTAACCCAAACCAGAAGAGCTGCTGTTCCCACCAGAGATGCTTAAATCTGCAGAGGCATTGAGGAATCCAACAACGTTTTAAACCAAATGGGAAGAACGGTAGTTGGGAAAAGCACAGGCTTTCATTCTCGCAGAAAGTGGTCGTTATTAGCCATGGAGTGACAGGGGAAAAAAAGGGAGCTTCAAAAGTAAAATAACATATACTTTCCACACCAGAGACTGGAAAAAGATTTTTAACAGGAACCCTAAGGCCTGGGCTCTGGGCTATTAAATTGCTATGTACAAAGTAATTGCAGAATAAATATCTGTTAACTAGGTCGTCCTTTGAGTTTGGGCAAATTGCTGACTTCATCTGAGAAATGAGTGTGGGATTGTTATTTGTTCCCAAATCTAGTTCTGATCATCCAGACAGCAAGGGAAATTTAGATAGATAGATAGATAGATAGATAGATAGATAGATAGATAGATAGATTGATTGATTGATTTGGGTGTGGCCCATACATTTGTGGATTGTTTTAATTTTCTCAGTGCCATTTGACACCAAATACTTTCAAAACCTCTAAATTAATTGAAGGGACTAAAATTCTCTAATCAAAAGTTATAGACTTGTGAGCTAGCTCCTCCAGGCCTTTCAGGGCTGCTGGCTCCCCCAGCAGCCAGGTGGTAGGTAGGCTGAGCATGAAGCTGGTCCTATCTTGCTGTGCTTGCTTTGCTTTGACTGAATGTCCCCAGGGCTTGTGAGCAGGCAGATGTCCCCCAGGAGGACACATGGGTATGCCATCATCTGCAGGAGTCTGAAAGCAAGTCAGTCCTGTCCCAGCATGTCATCTGGATGCAAGCCATTCTCAAATGGGGAGACTGCTGCTATACTGATTTTCACTGTGACAAGCAAAGAAAAATGTGGGCACTTCTGAGAGCCGCATTAACTATTTCAGCTATGGGTATCACTTAGTCCAAGGAAGGATTGGGTCAGCAATGGAACCAATCACTACCTTTGTGCCCCTACAGGTGTCCCTGTAGCAAGACAGAGGTCATACACTATCACAAGCACTCAGAATTCCCTGCAAAGGGAAATATAGTTTTTGACAGTCAATAGGTAATAGTAATATAAGGAGAGATTTTACATGCATTTAAATATTCATTTATACTAATACTAGCTCTGCTGTTACCTTGCAAATTTAAAAGAAAACTGAGATTATCAATAATTAATAACCGTAAACATATTAGGAACTAAAATGCCTATTATGAATAAGAGGCCTTATTATTTATTAGCAATTAATAGGCACAAAACATGAAGAAAATCAAATTATAACCTTCCCCAAAACCTCAAATAGTAATGAACCAAAGCTTTAAAAGAATTATTTGAGGGTTATGAAACCATTTATTTTTCTAACATATATATTCTTATTTAAACTGAGCCTAATTAAATTCATATGCATTTTTACATAAAAAGTAATAAAAATATAATAAAATGAGCTTTTGTTAAACTGGGCCTGTCTTTTACAATTAATTTTTTGGTGCTGTTTGTTTTAAGCTGAGTCCCATGTAGCCTAGGCTAGCCTCAAATTCATTATTTAGGTCTGTGGATCCTTGTCCTTCTGCCTCTGCCTCCCCAGTACAGAACCACAAACCCATCCACGCCACTATGTTCACTAATGAACATTTTTTTTTTTTCGAGACAGGGTTTCTCTGTGTAGCCCCGGCTGTCCTGGAACTCACTTTGTAGACCAGGCTGGGCTCGAACTCAAAAATCCGCCTGCCTCTGCCTCCCGAGTGCTGGGATTAAAGGCGTGCGCCACCACGCCCGGCACTAATGAACATTTTATACACAAAAATATGTCACTCACTTTAACAAAATCTTTTTATATAAATATTGGTACTCCACATTGAAAATGTGATTGTAACTCTGGTTACACTGAACATAGAAGATGGGGTTTGGGTCTGATCTCTGCCACTTCTTATTTATGTCACTTGTTCCTCTGGACCTCAGTTTACTTTGGCAGTACCATGGAACAACTCATGTGTCTCCCACCTGCTTCACAGTCCCATCTGCAGGTCAAGTGAGGCCATGCTACAAGGGTTCTTTACGAAATTTCAACCCCATTACACAGGGTTCAAGTTGTTCTGAATGCTATTGCATGCACACTGGCACATAGGTGCTCAAAAGCATGTTCACTGTTCTGTTGCAGACAAGCAGAACGATGTGGAAATCCCATCTCCCACACAGAAGGACAGGGAGAAGAAGAAGAAACAGCAGCTCATGACCCAGATAAGTGGCGTGAAGAAACTGATGCACAGCTCAAGTCTGAACAACACAAGCATCTCACGCTTCGGAGTCAACACAGAAAATGAGGATCACCTAGCCAAGGTGAGCATGAGCTGGGCACATGTGTGTGTAGCTCTCCGCTGCATACTCGCACACATTCACACACACGTACATACACACACTCACACGTGCACATACACACACAGACTCTCATACATACACACACACACACACACTCACACATGCATACGCTCACACCCAGGGACACCCAGGAACACACACACACACACACACACACACACACAGAGGTGCACACATGGACACACACACACACACACACACACACACACACACCATCCAACATTTATAGAAGAAGAGGGATCCCATATCCTTTGCCAATGAGTTTTATGATACAGAAGCTGATGTAGCCTCTTTGCTAACTGCTGGAGCACCTGACCAAAGTTCTTCTATACCGAAAGACTGTTCCTTTGTCCTGAATATAGGCTCAGACTCAGTAACACAGAGTTCTTTGTGGGCAGAACATCCCGCTGGGGAGGATACAGAGAAAGCTGGCAGGCTGGGCTGCATTAGCCCAGAGGACAAAGAGGGAAAGTATTCTGGGCACCAGGGAGAAAGTCTGCCATGATTGGCAGGGCTAGGGATAACATGAAGAGCCTGTGACAATGCAGACCACTAAGCCCAAACCCAGTAGTGGAGGAAGGGACGGAAAATGTCCATTACTCCTGTAGGAGGCTGCACAGACACTGGCTGCTAAGTTTCTTGCAGCCTGGTCAAAGGATGGAGTGAGCTTCCTTGGAAAAATTCTTCCATGAGGTCTTCTGAAAACGGCCATCAGAGAAAAGTTGATTAAACATTAAGCCAAGCCTCTGGCCAGTTATTCAAATTGAAATAAGTTACTCCCCTCAGCAGATCATTTTTGGAATAATACCATAGCAAAGGTCTAAATGATATTCCTTCCATGTCTGTGGGTGGTCCATCAACTCTAAGCTATAACCCATATCAGGCAGTCTTCATGACCTATTAATACTGAGTTAGGATTGAGTTCTACTCACTCCTCTGGCAGCTGAGTCCCCCTGATTTGACTTCAGGGATAATGAGAAAAGGCTAGGGAGTTTCCTCTGCTGTTGCTGATGTAGCAAGGGAGATACAGGGAACAGGACCTTCTAGAAGCCTGTGTACATTTGACCTGCCTTTGAAGGTAGATGAAGATGGGGTGTTGTCAAGTATAGATCAACAACTCAAGTTTTAAATGCAAACATACATGGGTGTTTCTTTATATATATATATAAATTTATATATATATTATCATTTAAGCACTGATTATACATGCTGCAGACAAGAACAGACTCTATATAATGAGTAGCTAATACCTCCGGAAATTTAAATACCATCACCTTAATGCTTCACGCCCTGACTGCAAATGTTTCTGGACTAGAACTTGGGCTTGCTTTAACTTTTTTTCCATTGAAAAAAGGAACCATTGATATTGAGTTGTTTTTTTGTTTTGTTTTTTAGAGATTTATTTATTTATTATATATAAGTACACTGTAGCTGTCTTCAGACACTCCAGAAGAAGGCATCAGATCTTGTTACAGATGGTTGTGAGCCACCATGTGGTTGCTGGGATTTGAACTCCAGACCTTCGGAAGAGCAGTCGGGTGCTCTTACCCACTGAGCCATCTCACCAGCCCACATGGGTATTTCTTAACAAAGGAATATGTAGAAACCTGTAGTTATCACAAAGAGGATATTCAGCCAGCCCACCATTCTCAGATTCTTATACAAACAGAACTCTAAACAAATGCATGAAAGACTTGGTAGCTAATTTCTTCCAAATAAAATCTTATAAAATATCTTACAACATTAAAAAAGAACTATTATTCTTAAATGCCTCTCATTTTGATTTGCAGGAGCTGGAAGACCTGAACAAATGGGGCCTTAACATCTTCAATGTGGCTGGGTACTCACATAATCGGCCCCTTACATGCATCATGTATGCCATATTCCAGGTGAGACAGATGGAGCAAACACCGATTATCTGGGAACAGAGCTCTTTATATTTTATACTCCATGTTACTTTTATGACAACCTTTTCTCTAGTTTGGACATCCACTTATTCATACCTGAATCCATTTTCCTGCATAGGAAAGAGACCTTCTGAAGACGTTTAAAATCTCATCCGACACCTTTGTAACCTACATGATGACTTTAGAAGACCATTACCATTCTGATGTGGCCTATCACAACAGCCTGCATGCTGCTGACGTGGCCCAGTCAACTCACGTTCTCCTTTCTACGCCAGCACTGGATGTGAGTAGTTATGGTCTGTTTCGCATACCCACCCATCCTAGTTTTTTAAAAGTATCATAAATGCACAATACCTTTATAAAAATGATGCACTTGAATGACCCTGGGTACTAGAACTACTTCTTTGGTAGCTATGGCATTCAGCAATTTGGGTCGCTTAGGAAAATAGATAACACTTCTGCTTTCCTCATCTTCCAGTATCAGTGTATTGTTCCTTTTTTCATCTTTGCCATCTGAAAGTTATTTAATTATGAGACAATGAATTAGACCCATGATTTATTTTCATCATATTCCTAGTAAGGGATACACTGTATCTCAAGGCATCTTCTTTAGTGTCTGTCATACAGTACATATATACTGTATGTAATCATCTGAATTGCCCCAATATGTACTCATTCCAGGCCCTGAGGAGAATATAATGTATATTTTACATGAAATGTTCTGTATAGTCTCTATTAGGGATATACATCTATAGACTTATTTTCCTAGGAATTCAAAAGTAGTAACTGAAAATCAAAAGCAGACAGAAGTTAAGAAAAACTGCTCCCTAAAACCTCTGTGGAGATGGCTATGACTCTTTCCCTTGTAGTTCAAGCTTTCTTATGAGCTACTGTAATTAGTAATGTGCCCAGCCATGCCACCTCTGGGCAGATGGCAGTAATGAGTAACTAGGTACATCCAAAATGTACTGCCTGCTGCAGGAAAAGACCTGCCATGCCTTATCCAACCACCTTGGCAGACCCAGTTTGGGAGTTGGAGAAAGACTAAACTGTTTGCTTGACCTTCTTATAATCTGAGACAACTTGCTAATGTGAGATGGAGGTAAGGGTGTTTAATCCCCCTAATGGAAAAACCAGTATTTACATTCATGAAGTCAGGGAGCACTATTCACCTAGTGTTGTACATAACTATTGTTTGACTCTAAATTGACTGAGTGTTACAGACTTAGAAAAAGGGAGGAGAGAATGCTGGATATGCAATAGCGTTGGTCTTTCAGGGAAGAGGTAGAAGGACAGTTAACATTTGAATGAACAGAAGAGTTATGTCTTCAAAGAGGCTAAAGAGCCAGCAGCATTGTGTGCCTAACAAGAACAAGATTGAAGTCATTGTACATGGGGAAGGAAGAGGACAAAGAGGGATGTCTTCATGACAGGGTGAAGGAGCGAAGCAATATGACATTAGGCTTTGTTTGTAGCCTACAGTCAACATGCAATGGGCATGCAGATGAATTACTAAATATATGACAGCCTGTGACCTCACTATAAAATAAACTTTGGCGAACATTTTATCATTTACCTCCCAAGGATAGAGTTTAGCCTATTCCACCCCTAGTTACTTAGCCTGCCTGGGTATGAAGGTTACTGTCTGCCATGTTCCTTGTATGCCTTGCTTCCTTGACTGGCACAGGCTGCAGTACATAAGCATCATTATGGACTGCCATAAATCCAAGCCACCAACTACAGCCATCCACACACCCCATCAACCTTGTGCAAATAACTTATCCAACCCTCAGCCCATGGACCCAATATGGGATGAGCTCTGGCCATCATCCTCACATCAGAGAGTTTACGGTGATACACAAAGTCTTGGGCTTAATTCAATCAACATCCTGAGCTTTCATAAAAATCAGCAGTGCCTCTCCCAACTAGAGTAAAATGTGGTACTTGAACAAGATGAAACTGAAGAGCGAGACAGGTACATTGGATGTGGAGTTAATGGGCTCCTTTGAACCCACAGGCTGTCTTCACAGACCTGGAAATCCTGGCTGCCATTTTTGCAGCTGCCATCCATGATGTCGATCATCCTGGAGTCTCCAATCAGTTTCTCATCAATACAAGTGAGTTTCACCACTGCACAGTTATTCCGCATTACTCTGTGATTCACTGCAGCCTTTTCCTCCTAATGTTTTCATTGTGGGTAATAACAAGGGTAATAATGAGGTAATCCTTCCATTCCATGGAAATCGCTCAGGCTTTTCCTGGATACTGTGTCCAGCTTGTCAACACAGTGTTTGAGGTGTATGGAGAACTTGGAGAGGGTCAGAGGCAAGCCATAAAAACAAAGCTCCAAATTTGGAAAAAAATACAATACGGAAAGAAAGAGTAAAAGATTTGGAGTGGCCTGGCAAGATAAGAGAAAGCTTGGGTATGTGAGAGTGACTCTCAGTCTTTTGTGAAGCTAACATACATAGTAAACCATAAGTGTCCCTCTATCCAGGATAATGGGCAGAGATGCAAGGCCTGAGCATTCCAGCCTAGAAGTAACATTCCTCAAGGAACACTGGGAATAGGTCCCTATAGTTCAAGAGGGAGTGTCATTAAAGGTCTACACATTTTCTTCCAACTGCCCGGCTTTGACTGCAGATAGTGGAGAAGCAAGGGAAGGACCTAGTTTGACCAGCCTCGGGATCTGAAGATGTACCAGGGCTTTATCATTCTCAAACCATTTGATTTTCACGCTATTCAGAATTCATTCATTGTCTCAGTTAATGCTCCATTTCTATGTACAGTTTCTTTTGATAATATTGGTTATCTCATCCTGATCATAATTGACATCTAGTGCTGGCAGTTTTCTAAAAGTACTGTCTAAGCTTCCTGCTAGAAGAGGCCTTCTGTTGTTTGGCCTTGTCTTTAATCTTCAAAATATCTTCATATACTAAGCTTGGGGAACACTGGTTTTCTTCTTTCAATTTTAATATCTTGTTCTTGTCTTTTAAAAACATCAACAACATAAACTTTGGGTACCTGCCTCTTTGCATGGGTTAGTTTAGGCAATTTAACACACTGATAGTTTGTTTTTCAAGGGAAATATAGCTACTTACAGTACTGAGACATACAAAGCATGTTTGTAAATCAGTGCCCTTGGCTAGGAGGTTAACAGAACAAGGGGGCTTAAATTACTTCAGAGAAAGCTATGACCTATGAGAGAGAGAGAGAGAGAGAGAGAGAGAGAGAGAGAGAGAGAGAGAGAGAGAGAGAGAACACTGTTGTATAGTAGGCACATACTACATCAGTTGGTTGTTATACTTAGTTAAGATTAAATATGTTTTATTGATGACCATACACTTGGGTACAAAGCTGTGTCAGATAAAATATAGATAAAGCAGAGGGAAGTTATAGTTTGGGTGCCTAGCCATTGCAGTTTCTGGTATAGAAACCCAGAAAAAGGAAAATCTAACATCAGCATTGTTTTAAAAAAATGTTCATGCTCGGTTGGCATATTTATAGAAACCTCCGAAAGCTACATTATTGAGTTAAAATAAAATTTTATGCCAACGCATCATCTTTTTTGAAGATCTAAACTCACAATTGTCAGAGGTTGGGGAGTGTATATGAAAGTGAGCATAGTTTTAAATTCTTAATACATCTGATAACGCATCTGTGTTTTCATTTCATTCTTTTTCAAAACACAAAATTTACCAGGACTTAAAGGAAATTGTAAGCTGAGATGAAAATACAGTTTATCTAATGTTAAATTCTTCATCTCACATGAAAGAGAAGAGTCATATTGTAATCTCTCCAGGAATCATTTTTTGCTCTGCTTCCCTAGTATGTAATGACCTATGGATGATGACTCTTGAAATAATTTAAAATAAGCTAGATCAAATTTCACATTGAAGTGATACCAGTGTTTACATTATACAATTTTATTATATTTTTATGATCATCATTTTTCTTTATTAGATTCCGAACTTGCTTTGATGTATAATGACGAATCTGTGCTGGAAAACCATCACCTTGCTGTGGGATTCAAATTGCTACAAGAGGAACACTGCGACATCTTTCAGAATTTAACCAAGAAGCAACGCCAGACACTCAGGAAAATGGTGATTGACATGGTAAGATGACAGCCTGCATCTCTCGTCTACATTTGCCATTTTCTTGTATAGACGGACTTGACTGAGAGTTTTAATTCTGTCTTTGCTCAAGGTGTTGGCAACTGATATGTCCAAACACATGAGCCTCCTGGCAGACCTTAAAACAATGGTAGAAACCAAGAAGGTGACAAGCTCCGGTGTTCTCCTCCTGGACAACTATACTGACCGGATACAGGTATCTGATGTTTAACACGAAGCCAAACTAAACAAAAGCAAGCAGTATTTAGAAAACGAAAATAGAAATTTGGTTAGCTGTATGACCTAGGTTATTACTTAACCTTTGGGCATATTTTTAAAGCAAGTTAAGAAAATAGAGTTTATCGTTTCATTTATGAAGTAAACAATACTGTATTCATTAAATTGCTTAGTTCTAAAATTGAGTTGCAGTGTCTACTTATAATAAGGTATATGTGAATATTGGTTCTCAAAACTCACATTTGAATACAAATCCCACCAACTGCAACTTTGTTAGATCTGATTTTGCTAAACAAATTGCCATTGACTGTTCTTTTTCCACACATGGAAAAATCTAGAAGTAACTACTTTGGGTCATTCTTTGCATTCTTTCCAAACTAAGGAAAGAAATGTTAACAGAATTTGACATCTAATACTCCCTCCAGTTTTTAAACTCAAAAACTGTCAGTCTAGGAAAATATACACACTTCCTTTTTGAGGCTCTAGTGGTAAATAACCAACTCTGGCCAGCACCATTGAAATACTGCTCTTTTGATGGTAGAATTGTAATTATATTCAATGAAACTGTTCTTGGTGAGAGAGAGGGATAAGATGTTCTGGTGGCATTGATGCTTAGTTTTATGGGATTTCCCAAAACTTGATCATTTCAGGTTCTTCGCAATATGGTACACTGTGCAGACCTGAGCAACCCTACCAAGTCCTTGGAATTGTATCGGCAATGGACCGATCGTATCATGGAGGAGTTTTTCCAACAGGGAGACAAAGAACGGGAGAGGGGAATGGAGATTAGCCCAATGTGTGATAAGCACACAGCTTCTGTGGAAAAATCCCAGGTATCTACACTGAGACAGTTTTTTCAATGTTTTTATGAGCTCTACCAATAGTTCTTTTCTTTAAGCCAGTGTGTGTGTGTGTGTGTGTGTGTGTGTGTGTGTGTGTGTGTGTGTGTAAATGATAAAGAAGCAACTATACATTTAATTCCATCATATTCATCATTCCTTTGCTTTCTCCATGCATGGTCTCTCAGGTGAGGTATTAAGCAAAGTTTCCAGTTATCTAAGACCTCATCAGATTTGGTGGACACATGAGCACTTGTACCCTCCATCCCCTGCCTAGATATCTCCTCATCCCTTCTCCATCCAGGAGTTCAACTCCTTATCTTTGCTCCCCACACATCTGTTTCAATCCTTAATCAAGCATGATATCACCGTTTCAGATGAGAAAAAGACCCATCTTTGCAATGTGGCCGACAATATCTTCCCAGCGTAAGGCAAAGCAAGCAAGCAAACAAACAAATAAATAAACAGCTGTCCTCTTGGTCCAGTTTGTCAACTTCTTAGTGACCCAGTTGTCCTGATGTGTTCATTCATACTGCTGTTTAATTCATGGGCTCGGCTGAACATCATATGCTTGATCTGGAAAGAGCGCTTCTAATTATAAGTTCTCAGTATTTGGGGTTTTCTCATCCCACATCCTAGGGAATAAACAACTAGCAATGATCTTCCATGAAAGGCTGAAGTGTTTCTTACTAAAAGCAAAGCAAGTGGAGACATTAAATGACTGTGCTGTGTTATGTTACGCATGTTTGTCTGTTGCTGTGGGCTTCTTTCTAGTCCCTGGAAATCACTTTTAAAATGGTCTCTAAAATCCTGCAAACCGTATATAAAGAGATAAGAGGAAAAAACTGAGTGGGTGGGAACAAAGTAATATCTGAATCATCCAGCCAAATTCCTGTAACTAGGGCAGCTCACAACTGCCCTGACTTTAGTATGAGTCTCGCTCATTAAGTTGGAAAAGAACCATTAAAAGTCATTATATGTGCATGCATGGGTACACACCCCATACACACACACACACACACACACACACACACAAACACACACACATATAGACACATAACCACATACACACATGCACATGGACACACACATATGGAGTGAGGTAGGACAGAATCTCACATATGACCAAAGTTCTTGTATTTATAATTTGGATATATTAAATGACTGGCCATATACCAGAATACTGATAGAGAAAGGTTTCCAGCAGAGTGAAAAGATAAAACAAAATGTCCCCAAAAGACCCTATCTCATTCCCCTATTTGATTTCAACACAGCATCTCTCCCTCCGACCCCACCCAATCCTGACGGGAATTCCACTCCCTCACTCACTGCTGCCTATTCTCTTTACCTGCCCCAGTCCCCAAGGTTTCCTGTTTGTCTGACAGTGAGGAGGTCAGTTTAAGGCCACTTAGCTAGCTCCTGCAGGATACATAGCCCCTGTGTAAACCACAACAGAGTCACAGCCTTGATTTATGCTCTTGCACACAAGCAAAAGGAAATGCTAAATTGTTTTTAATTTTCCTTCTTTCTCCTGATGGAAAAGACTGCATGCACTATGGATCCTAAACAATAGCAGAAGTATCCACACTGGAAATATTTGTTTGCTTAAGTTTTGAATTGTTTTTAGGTATTTTAGTATTTATTTGAATAGTCCTCTACAAGGTAAAGACTTGAGAAGTTCCAGAATAGTGAAGGGCCAGCTCCTGGCATCTTGGCCCGGTGACATATTTAATAGTTATCAGGGAGAGAATATTGAATCAGAACACTTCAGACTTGGGGCTTCGTTCAGAGAATGACTCACAGAATCCAAGCAGTGACAAAGTTATTCCCAGTTACATCCAGCCCTTGCTGGCAGATGTGAAAGGAAAGACTGTTGACGTGAGATGAACACAGGCCTTGGAGCCAGATGAAGTGGAGACTAAGGCCCACGTCTACCACTTCCAAGCTAACCTCTGTACCATGTTTGGTCTCCATGGTTCTCAGTTTCTTCCTTTGTAGACAGCAGGCAACAATACTTTGCAGGATTGAGAAGTGTTTGCACATGCTGTATACGGTCCAGGGCCTACCATATAGCAAGCGATCAAATAAACAAACCTCTTACTGTTGGTCCCCTTGGGTCTCCTTCTCTCTTTCGATAGTAACCAAGACAGGATGCTTGGCTTTCAAGGGCCCAGGCAGTAACGGATGTGTGGTCCTCTTTTTCTCCAGGTTGGTTTCATCGACTACATCGTCCATCCACTGTGGGAGACCTGGGCAGACCTGGTTCAGCCTGATGCTCAAGATATTCTGGATACACTAGAAGATAACAGGAACTGGTATCAGAGTATGATACCCCAGAGCCCCTCCCCACCACTGGATGAGAGGAGCAGGGACTGCCAAGGTCTTATGGAGAAGTTTCAGTTTGAACTGACCCTTGAAGAAGAGGATTCTGAGGGACCAGAAAAGGAGGGAGAAGGCCACAGCTATTTCAGCAGCACAAAGACGCTTTGTGTGATCGATCCAGAGAACAGGGATTCCCTGGAAGAGACTGACATAGACATTGCATCAGAAGACAAGTCTCCGATCGACACATAATCTCCCTCCCTCTGTGTGGAGATGAACATTCCACCCTTGATGAGCATGCCCGCTGAGTGATAGGGCCAACCTACCATGGCCAAGGCCTGCACAGGACAGAGGCCACCTGGCCTTTCCAGTTCCTTGAGTTTGGAGCCAGAATGCCAGGCCGTGAAGCAAATAGCAGTTCCATGCTGCCTTGCCTTGCCTGCCAGCTTGGCGGAGACCCGCAGCTGTACGTGGTAGTAGAGGCCAGTTCCCACCACGGCTAAATGGCTTGAAAACAAAGAGGACACAAAGCTGAGAGATTGCTCTGCACTAGGTGTTGGGAAGCTGTCCTGACAGGTGACTTAAGTCACTAACAACTTCATCTATAAATCTCACCACCCATCCCTGTTGTCTGCCAACCTGTGTGCCTTTTTTGTAAAATGTTTTCGTGTCTTTGAAATGCCTGTTGAATATCTAGAGTTTAGTACCAACTTCTACAAACTTTTTTGATTCTTTCTGGGAAAAAAAAAAAAAAAAGGAAAAAAGAAAAAGAAAGAAAGCAGTTTCCCTTCTTTCTTGGGCAATATCTCTGGCTTTCCTCCAGTTTTGCAAATAGACAGGACAGATGCAGTTCTAGGCACCGGCTACTTCCTTCTCTTTGTCCAATGTGACTCTGTAGTGGCCCCTGCAACTTAGCCTGCTTTGCTTTAAACTCATGCTCAACACACCAGGAGGTCTGTGGAAAAGCTGATGTTTGCCACCAGTCTGTGGAGTGCTCAGTCACACAAGGCTGTGTGTCTGACTGCGTCCAGCCTCCAGGCCACTGTGAGCTGCACTGCACCTTTTATCCCTCCTTCCTTCCCCTCCCCCCTTCCTCAAGCATACTGTTTTCAATTTAATGCTGCCATCTTTGTCTTGTACGGTCCCCCCACTGCACTAACACTTCCCTCTACCCCTGTTTATAACCATGTATTTATTACATAATGTACATAGTGTAATGTTTTGTAAGTTATTAATTTATATATCTAACATTGCCTGCCAATGGTGGTGTTAAATTTGTGTAGAAAACTCTGCCTAAGAGTTGCAACCTTTTCTTGTAATGTTTTGTATTATGTGTTATATATCCCAGACATTGCTTAAGAGAGACACGAAGCCCCATCAGCAGTTAAGGACAGGAATGGCCGTTGTTCCAAGGGTCTGCCCTTTCCTTGTCTGAGACCGTAGTTCTGCCCAACCCTTTGATGAGCTGGTTTTGCAAACAGGATTATCATATTCGATACTAAATGGTTTATACTGAAGTTTTATTTTGTATAGTTTGGTAGGGGCTAGGAGCACTGGGATGTCATTTGTTTGTTTGTTTGTTTTGTTTTGTTTTTCACCCATGTTCTAGCCAAGTCTCCGGATGCATGAGTTGGGTTGTCACTGGGCTCTGCCCTAATTGTGGCTTTTGTTCTAAAAAAAAAAAAAATAAATAAACAACACTACATTTGATCACAGATGATACTGAGTATGCCCAAACTACTGACTTGGAAGAGCTAGTCTCCATACTGCTCATAAGCAGTGGAGCCGTGTTCAAATTCATCAAAGGCAACAAGAAGACAATGTGAATTTTTATTGTAGAATGTGAACTGATGTCGTAAATGACGCAATGTGAAGCTTCTGATGACAATTGTCAGGCCTCTTCCTGGTGTCAGTTTCAGTTTGTAAGATACATGTCATGCTTCAGTTCAGCGTTGTGACAATAGTTAAAAAAAAAAAAAAAAAAAAAAGGCACAAAATGTGCATGACCAATGGGTTCGTACGTCTGTAACACTGCATTGTTCCGGGTGGACGTTATATTGTTTTCAAAAGTTTCTCACAATGTATGTTATAATATTATTACTATTATATATTGTGCTCAAATGCGTTCTTAAGAGACTTTTATATGAGCTGAATAAACAAAAGCATGAATAAATTAGATTGTAGCCCCATTCATTTCGTGGTCAATTCTAACATATTAAAGCAGGGTTGTTGGTGGTATTTTCTTCTTCTTCTTCCTCTTTACCATACTTCACAAAAAAGCAAGCCACTTTGCTCATCCAAATCACAACTGAAGTTTCATATTCTCCGTGTCCAAAAAGTCCCTTGGCTCAGAGCATTTTGTTTTCTTCTCAGCAGATTATTCACCCAGCTCCTCGGTACAGGAAGGAGGGTGGCAAAGACTAACAAGCAAAACCACTTTGTGCATCTTGAACCATTTCCTTCTAGCTCTTTAGAATTCTTAAGAGTTTAATCTCTTAGGTAAATAAAAGGCATCTTTAGCTGGGCTGTGTAGGCTACCACAGTGACTCATAGAATCAAATCGTAGTACATTAACTCAATGTAGAGAAACCTGTTGATTCATTTGGCACATGAGGAGTCTGAAGTCTAAAAGAGTCACCTAGACCACAGCCTTCAGAGCACATAACAATGTTCGTGGACACCCCAGCCATCTGTCTGTGCCTTTGTGGACACCCCAGCCATCTGTCTGTCTGTGCCTTTGCTGGTAGGTGATGCTGTTCTAGAAAGAACTGTTTAAATGTTATCAAGTCTTAAAGTCATCATTTTTAAAATAAGTCATCCCTCCAAGTGCGTGTGTGCATGCGTAGGAGGTGACACAGACTCAGTGAGTAGCTCTTCCTAACTTAGCCACAGAGAAGTAAGTGGCCTGTGGCCAGGAGAGAGTCTGCTCTAGATGAGTTCCTCGGTAAGAGGAAATTGCTGAATTTCTTTAGAAAATCAAAAGCTTGCCTGTTAGTTCAAGCCAAGACTTCCCCACCATCCAGTGTCTGCCTGGACATTATTATCTGATATAATGGCAAAAAGAAATTGGTTTCAAACAGGTCATATAAAAAGTATAGCTGATGAGTATGCCTAAGAATGTTCTCTGTTCTGTTTTCTACTGTAGTGTCCTTAGCCTTGAAAATGTGCACGTTTTTAATGCTGTTTGGGTTCCAGTCTCCTCCAGAGCCCTGCCTGAAGTGGCTTTTCCCTAGAGGCCTACACACCAGACTTTTAATTCTCCCCAGGTGACAGTAATGTAGGGAAAGAGCAGTGAGCCCACTGGTTCTGTCTCCAAGGTATGCAGGCCTGAAGCCTTTGGAAGTCACTGTGGACCCCAGGACCTCAGCATGGCATGCTCTGTGGGATGGTTTTCCAGCAATGAGTTTGGCCCTTTCTTAGTTTTATTCTTCCCACTGACTTCTCACTTAATTTCTGCTTGTTTTAAAACTTATTTATTTAAATTTTATGGGTATGGATGTTTTGTCTGCATGTATGTCTGTGCTGTAGATGCACATCTGGTGCCCACCGAGGCCAGAAGAGGGCAGGCATCAGGTAGTCTGGGACTGGAGTTACAGACAGCTATGAGCCATTATGTTTGTATCCTAGTTTAATAGCTCCTGCCAATAAGGCACTCTGACAAAGACAGCTGAGGAAAAGAAGGGGTTTAATTGGCACAAATTCCAAGTTACAGTCTTTACCATGGGGAAATCAGGACGAAAAGACCTTGAAATAGCTAGTCACATCCACAGGTCTCCCTATCCTGGGTCGTCAAGCCTCCACCGGACCTAGGGGCTTCCCTCCCAGTGATGCCAGATAAGGCAGTCATTCCTCTGCTACATACACAGCTGGAGCCATGGGTACCCCCTGGTACTCTTTAGTTGGTGGTTTAGTCCCTAGAAGCTTTGAGGAGTCTGGTTGGTTGATACTGTTGTTCTTTCTATGAGGTTGCAAGTCCCTTTAGCTCCCACAGTCCTTGCCCTAACTTTCCAATTGGGGTCCCTGCCCTCAGTCCAATGTATTGGTCAAGATCTGGCAGAGCCTCTCAGGAGGCAGTTGTATCAATCTCCTGTCAGCAAGACACTATTGCATCAGCAATAGTGTCTGGGTTTGGTGTTTGCCTGTAGGATGTATCCCCAGGTGGGGCAGTCTCTGGATGGCCTTTTGTTCAGTCTCTTCTCCGCTCTTTGTCCCTGTATTTCCTTTAGACAGGATCAATTCTCGGATGAAATTTTGGAGATGGGTGGGTAGCCCCATCCCTCAACCAAGGGGCCATGCCTAACTTCTGGATATGGTCTCCACAGGTTCTCCCTCCCCTTTGTGGGGTATTTCAGCTAATGCCATCCCTGTGGCGTCCTGGGAGGCTCTTGTTTTTCTGGCATCTGGGACTTTCTGGTTGCTACCCTGAGGTCCCCATCCTGCATTGCTACACACCTCTGTTCAACTTCCTGACCCTCTGTACATTTCCTCCCATATCTGATTCTTCCCCTCTTTTCCCCTCCCCCCTCTTCTCTTCCTCCCAAGTCCCTCCCACCCTCTACTTCCCTTAATTATTTTGTTCCCCTTCTAAGTAGGACTGAAGCATCCACTCTTTGGTCTTCCTTCCTCTTGAGCTTCATGTGGTCCATGAATTGTATTATGGGTATTCTATGCTTTTTGCCTACTATCCACTTATTAGTGAGTACATACCATTTGTGTTCTTTTGTGACTGAGTTACCTCACTCAGAACAATATTTTCTAGATCTATCCATTTGCCTGCAGATTTCATGAAGTCATTGTTTTTAATAGCTGAGTAGTACTCCATTGTGCAAATACACCACATTTTCTGTATCCATTCCTCTGTTGAAGGACATCTGAGTTGTTTCCAGCTTCTGGGTATTATAAATATGGCTTCTATGAACATAGTGGATCACATGTCCTTATTACATGTTGGAGCATCTTTATGCCCAATAGTGGTATAGCTGGGTCCTTAGGTAGTGCTATGTCCAATTTTCTGAGGAACTGCCATACTGATTTCCAGAGTAGTTGTACCAGCTTGCAATCCCACCACCAGTGGAGGAGTGCTCCTCTTTCTCCACATCCTCGCCAGCATCTGCTATCACTTGAGTTTTTTTATCTTACCCATTCTGACTGGTGTGAGGTAGAATCTCAAGGTCGTTTTGATTTGCACTTCCCTGATGACTAAGGATGTTGAACATTTCTTTAGGTGCTTCTCAGCCATTCAAGTTTCCTTAATTGAGAATTCTCTGCTTAGCTCTGTTCCCCAAATTTAGGGGAACACTAGGCTGCTGAGGCAGGAGTGGGTAGAAGATCAGGGAGCACCCTCATAGAGGCATGAGGAGGGAGGAGGGAATAGGGGGCTTGTGTGTGTGGGGGGAAACAGTAGGGGAATAACATTTGAAATGTAAGTTTAAAATATATACAATATAAAAAAAAAGAGCAGAAATAAAATGCATGCATGTATACTTGTGCTCCATTCATGTCCCTCTTTTCATATTGTTCGGGATCCAAACCGAAGGACTGGTCACATCCACTTTAAGACTGAGTCTTCATATCAATTAACATAAGCAAGACATGTATACAGGCCAACCTGATCTAAACAATCTTTCACTGAGGTTCTCTTCCCAGGAGATTTTACATGCATCAAGTTGACAAGTAAAATGAACCATCACAGTATGTAAGTCCTATTCCAATTTTGTGTTCAAGCTGAAAATAAGAGCCAGACTCTCAATGTTGGCCTAAGTCTTTGGGAACTGCTCTAGAACCTTGTGCCTCAGTATCCTCATCAGTAAAACAAGAGTTAATAATGTCTTTGTTATGTGACTACCAAGAGAATCAAATGATAGAAAGATGTCTGATTCGCTGTGTGCAGGAGTGAATGTCAATTTCAAGTAAGGAGAGGTGACATGCTTTCTATGCGGTAGCTTTTGCAACCATTTTTCATGTGACTTACCTTGGCAATTCTGATCAAGTCATCCTGGGCTTATCTACACAGACAGGATGAGAGTTCCAGACCCAAAAATGTGTAGTGTGACTCTTGGCCATCTTTGTTGCTAGCAGTGTCTCATGGCAGAGACTGTGCTCATTTGGGAGACCTCGTTGACTCTTCTGGGTGATCCCCAAGGAGACACAGACAACCAAAGCTTTCCACACCTTGTCCCATGAACTAAACCTTCTCTACCCTTATACAACTGAGTTTCTGAACCTTGTTGCAAAATGTATACTTCCCTGATACATTTCATCTAAAAATCCAGCATAAATTCTTGCTCTAGCACCAACTTTGCTAGCTTAGGAAAGGTCCTCATCTGGTGGATCTTCAGTTTTCTTTTCTATAAAAGGGATCCATTGCAATCTATAGTAAAAGACTATTTAGAATGACAGGCTATTTTAGCAAAGCTTCTGACATATTCCAAGCATGCAGTAAATAAAACTAATATTAATGGCATATTGTCATGGCTAAATAAGATAACATACATAGAAAAGCATCTTCATACCAAAACCTCTTATTTATTTTAGCCTAAAAATTATTTTGGATTGTGATTCTGCTAATTCGGATACCACACCCTCCTTAGCCCTTGCCAGCTTTATCTTTGACAATTCAGTTAATATTTTTATATACATTGATGATCATGACAGGACAAGGAATGGAGTTGTTACCTCTATCTTCCAGATCAGCACTGCTCTCTGAAGCAATGCTCCATTGGCAAGAGAATTGAGGGGAATGTAAGTTAAACCAGGGTCACCATCACTGAACTGATCTGGCCAACAACATATTAGGAAATACTTTACTGAAATGCAGTTATACCATATCCAGAGCGCTCACTCCTTGGTGCTATGCACTAACCTAACTAACAGATAAGAGACCATATTGCATGCGAACTTCTGTTAGTTACCTCCCTCCCAAAAGACATGTTCATAATCTGTTCAGAACGTGTCATGTGGCTGATGTCATGCTTGGTGATCTCTATTGCTTGGCTTTGGAGGGTGGGGTAGTGTTTGCCTATTAAACACTCATAGGGTTATAGTTTATATTGTATTCTTTCTCATTCTCAAAGATCCCTAATTATAATTTAAAAAAAATATTGGCAAATCCTTTTCATATATGGGAAATCATGTGTCTGTAGACATGAAATCACTTATACAACAGAGGGGCTCTCCACTTTTTGCTCTGTTTAGCTCATCTAACAGGTAAACACATTCTTAGGTAAGGCCTTAGCTCCATTGTACTGAGGAAACTGTCCTCTTCGATCAAGTATGTAGTTTCATGGAAGTTACAATACAGCAGGGAAGGGGTATTGAAGAACATCTCTACCAGTTCTCATGCATCTTCATCAGCTGTTATAGAATATAATAGGATCATTGATAGACTATATCAAGGAACATAGAGTTAGTCTACAAAGGCAGAAATGGGGATGAGCTATTTCTTGCCCACTATGAGAGGTCATATCTATCACCATCTCACCAATGGTATAAGTTAATAATAACTGATCAGAAGAAGCCCAGACTGCTAGGGTTCTTCTTTCGCCTGTCTGGGTGATTCCTCTTTTCTGAGTCTAGGTCCCTATCTGGAGTAGAGTCTTCTACCCTACAATCAAGCAAAGTAGACCAAAGAATGTTTTTATAGATTGCCATAGTGTGATATAGGAAGTCAGAGTGACATATTTACTTTTTATGGCTGGCTTTAGGAAAAGGTATTCTGGTTTTTGTGGCCCACCATGGCAATAGGAATTCCAGTTTCTGAGATGCCTGGAATAGGAAGAGGCACCCAGAGAATGAGGTGGTGAACAAGCTCAGATAGGAAGCTTGTTTCTCAGGCCTTCATTTTGGAGTACGGTTTTCTGAGTCCAAACAGGCCTCTAACATGGCCTCTTGTGCATCTCATGCACTGGAAGATGTGGAAAAAATAGATGTACAAGCCAAAAAAAAGAGTGACAGTACAAGAAGTGCAAAAGTAGAGGACTATGTGAAAGCACCTAACTCTTTAGGGCTCGGGAGCCCATGCTCAGAGAGCATTCCTCCTAGGAAGTCATATGCAGGTTTTGCATTAGTATGAGAAGGGACCAGAGAGATTGCTCAGCAGTTTAGCACAATTCTTGCTCATATTAAGGACCCAGATTCAATTCCTACACCTACATGGAAGCTCACAACCATCAGTAACTCCAGTTCTTGAGAATCTGAAGCTCTCTTCTGGCCTCCATCATTAGATACCGATGCCATTGAGGAGACAAATGCTAATACCACTTTTAAAAGTTAAGTTCTTAGGTTCTGACACTAATTCTCTAAAGGAGAAGCAACCTTGGCCAACCGGTATGAAAAGGGGAATAGAAACATTTTATGGCTACAAAAACAACTGAGAGCTAAAGTCCTGTAGTGGAAGGCAGCATTGCTCCAAGGATGAAGAGAAAGAAGGCCCGTGTGACTCACCGTGTAGAGCAAGCCGTAAAGCAGTGTTGCTCTGTGAGGTATCACCGATCAATCTCGTGTGACCCATGATAAGACTTTTGTTATTCTTTAAACACAGTGGGACTCCATCAACATTGCTAAGTAGAAAAGTATTATAACCACACTTTCATTTGGAAAAACTCTCCTAATTATAGTGTGTAGACACATTTGGAGAGGATAATAAAGAATGTGGAAGATGAGATTATAAGCCATAACCAAACCATGACAAAATGGTAACTGAAATGGTAGACTAGAAAGAGGCTGTGGGGGTAAAGAGACATGAATGCATAGGGAGTTATGTAGAAACCGCATTTACAAGTCTTGGGACTGGGCTAAGTCAAGGAGGAAAAGACTTGAGAATAAATGTCAGGTTTTTGGACTTAATGGAAAAGTGGTAAGTCTTTCTCAGAAACAAGAAATACAAGGGAAGTTCCATTTTGCTGGAAGGCATGTGGTGATGTTTTGGTGAGGAGGGCTGTTTGTTACAAGGAGTGGGTCATGTGGATGAGGTAACTGAAGATGGCAGTCTGAACACAAAGAATTCCAGTCTAAAATTTATCATACATGTGTTTGCAACAATACACACACACACACACACACACACACACACACACACATTATTGGCCATACAAGTGAAGGAGTGTATAATTGGGGAAAGGGTTAGGGGATAAGACTGACCAATGAGTTTTACTGGTATTTTTGTGAACAAATAATACATTGAAGTCTGCTGGGGTTTTTTACCTATGAAATAACGCTTATGTCGAATGAGATTCTCGGATTTCCTCTACTATAAAAAAAGGTGTGTGTTCCACTACTGTGTTTCATGTGTGCCTGTCTGTAGCACTTCTTGTAATGTTACAAAGCATCCTAGGGTGATATTCTAGGGAGAGACAGTATAGTGAAAGAAAGCATAAGAGACAGGACTAATCTTTGAGGTACTCTGTAATATATAATGTAATGTTTAATACAAAGAGATATGCCTTCAAAAGAGAGAGAAGCCATACTCCTGAGAATTTTACAGGAAAACTTTGTGTCTGAGGAGACTGGATAGCCTGAAACTCACTCTGTAGACCACGTTGGCCCTGAACACAGAGATCCTCCTGCCTCTGCCTCCCACATGCTGGAATTATAGGTGTGCACCCTCATTGAAAGATGACTACTTTAAGAAAGAAATTGATCACAATGGTATACCTGAGTGCATAACAGAGGAAGGGAAATCTCCCTAAGGATCTCTGGTAACAAGACAGCATTTTCAGTCAAGTGATGGCTCAGTAGTGAATTCTCAGAGAGTAAAGAGGTAAGCAGAGGTTAAGAGGCTAAGCACGGGGTGGGGGGAGCACTATGAAGAGAGTGGGATGGAGAGACACCTGGAGGAGGCAATTTAACATGTAAGAACTATTTAAGCATGTTCTAATAAAAAAATGGAAATTATCCTACCACCGATAGGAGAAAGAAACCAAAAATACCAGAGAGAACCCTGAACACCAATAACATCAGCTAGGAAAGGTGGAAGAGCACTAGTAGAGCACACTGATGGGGAAACCAAGTCATTTAATAAGAGACAGAGAGATTCTTTTGGAGGGTGTAGACACTAGTAGGTTAACCATAGGCCAGTGGCTAATCCCCCACCAAGGAGTACACATGGTCAGCAGAATTAGATTATGTGGGGGTTTTTTTTGTTTGCTTTGTTTTGTTTTTTTAAGAAGAGGACATGAAATTGGGAGGGTTGGAAAAGTGGGGGGTGGATGTCAGAGGGGATCACAGGGAGGACTGAAGTGTGAACACAATACAGAATATGAAACTCTCAAAGAATTAATAGAAATATGTATGTTTGGCAAGTCAGTTTTTCCAATGAAGCAGAAGAGTGGGGAGTTGTGTTGTATGAGACTTTTCCCGAGGAGGAGACATATCACACACACACACACACACACACACACACATCACAACAACGCAACAATTCTACCAATGTACAATTTGGCCAAGCTGTGAGTTTCTTGGGGAGACTTACAGGATTATAGGCCATAGGATCATGAACAACTCACAGAGAAGCTCACTCCAGCAGGAAGCTGCAAGCCTGGAGCTCTCTGCATGACTTGCAGGCAGTTCACCAGATAGGGCATTGATTCTCTAGGCTATTGTTTACTGAGTCTATAGCTTTGGCTGAGGATCTGTGAATCTTGTCAGTTTGGGCTTTCCTGGACTTGTGAGGTGCATTTTCTGAGTCTCATTGAGCCCTATACACCAAGGTCTGAGTAGGTTTGTAGGTCCACTAGAGGGGAGATAAAGGAGGGACTTCCAACTGATAGCTTATTCAGTCCTTCAAAGAAGAATATTGGTGAACTGGGCCCAGAGCAGAGCAGGCACTCCAGACTCCCTCCCATACCCAGGGATAGGGAAGGTCACCTTATACTCATCAAAGAAAAAAATCCACCCAGATGGACTCTCAATACTAAACATCTATGCCTCAAATGCAAGGGCACCCACATTTGCAAAAGGAACATTACTAAAGTTCAAAACGCACGTTGATCCTCACACAATAATAGTGGGAGACTTAAACACCCAACTCTCACCAATAGAAAGATCATGGAAACAGAAAATAACAGAGACACAGTGAAACTAACAGAAGTTATAAACCAAATGGATTTAACAGAAATCTACAGAACATTTCACCTTAAAACAAAAGAATATACCTTTTTCTCAGTACCCCATGGTACATTCTCAAAACTGACCATATAATCAGACATGAAAAAAAAAAAGCCTCAACAGATATAAGGCTGGTATTCAATAACAATAAAAACAACAGAAAACCACTTAACTCATGGAAATGGAGCAACTCTCTATTCAATGATAGCTTGGTCAGGGGAGAAATAAAGAAAGAAATTAAAGAATTTCTAGAATTTAACAAAAATGAAGGCATGAAGGCATGACATACCTAAACTTTTGGGACCCAAGAGAAGTCCAGAGGGACTAATAGAAATAAGTAGCAGTTGGGGGAGAGGGACTTGAGAAATCACTAGAAAGTCCCAAAACCAGGGATGCAAGAGGCTCCCAGGACCCACTGGGGATTAGCTAAAATACCCAACAGCAGGGAGATTGAACCTGAAGATAGATAGATCTTACCTCTAGTAGATAGACATGGCCCATGACCCAGTGGAGAAATGGCAACATCCACCCATCTCAAAACTTTTAATCTAGAATTGTTCCTATCTGAAAAAAAATGCAGAGATAAAAAATGGAGCAGAGGCTAAAGGAAAGGCCATTCAAAGGTTGCCCCACTGTGCAATCCATTCCATCTGCAGATACCAAATCCCGACACTATTGCTGATGCCAAGGTGTGCTTGACAACAGGAGCCTGGTATGGCTGTCCTCTGAGAGCTTCTGCCAGCACCTGACGAAGACAAATGCAGATACTCCAAGCCAACCATTGGACTGAGCCTGGGGACCACATAGAAGAGTTAGGGGAAGAGCTTAAGCAGCTGAAGGGGATTGCAACCCTATAGGAAAACAACAGTGTCAACTAACTTGACTCCTCAGAGCTCACAGAGTCTAAGCCACCAACCAGAGAGTATACATGGAAGGAGCCATGGCTCCAGGTGCATATGTAGCAGAGGACTACCGCATCTGGCACCAGTGGGAGGGGAGGTACTTGGTCCTGTGGAGGCTTGATGCCCCAGAGAAGTGGAATGAGTTATAATGCAAACTGTATTACTTACCTTCTGCTTGTCCCAGCATGGTAAACTTACTGAGGCTTCTTGGAAGCAGATATGGTTCCTAAGCTTCTAACTTTTGAGATGGAGAGCACATCCACGGACATTATAACTTCAATAATACAGCAGGCAAAAATCCCCAGAAAACCAAAACCAAACTAAACAAAACCCAAAATACAAGCAGACAGGACACCATGCCGTAGTTCAGGATACGGACTCTGGGCCTGAAAACTGTGGGTTTGTACCCTGACTCTATTTTAGCTTGGATCCCAGTGTTCTAATCTGTAAAATCAGGCTCTGAGAAGAGGACATTCAGATGGATGATCATCTGAAGACTCTAATAAGATGTATTAGCTATCGTCATCACTCTCTGATTGCACAACCCACAATGAGAGACTATCCGTGTGTGTTCTTCTAAATATGCTGGTAGGAAGAGAGGAAAAAATGAAGAAGAATAGGAACTCATTAACATCAAGATGAGTAAGTTTCCTGTTCCAAATGATAGCCTGCTGTTTCTGTCATTGTCTTGGAAGTATTTGCCCATCCCACACTCGTGATGGACAACCTCACAACAGCATGAGTCCCTCCCAGGCACCCATCATTTTCCATTAACATACGCTACAGACTCCACGCCTTACTATTTTATACCCATTGAAAGAGCCCATTGTCATTTAAAGAAATTTCTTAAATGAGAAAAAAGTATATGTTTAATGGCGTTGCTACCAGGTCTGGCTTCCTTCATTCCTTGATGGTTCGTGTTTCCATCTGGTTCCTTCTTGTTTGGTTTCTTTAACAGTTCCTGTGGTGTGTGCCCTTCAGCCATGTGCACTTTTAACTTTTCCTGGGCTTAAAGCCATTCTTTCATGGTCAGTTCTGAAAAGTGTTTTTACTTCTTTGGCAGGTCTTATTTGACAGCCCCTCACCCTCATGCACACATGCCAGTCCTTTAAAGACATTGTTCCACAGTCTTCCTGCTTCCATTCATTGTATCGCACAAGAAGTCTGTTCACATATTTATCTTTGTCGCTCTCTGTAAGCACAAGGCTTTCCTTCCTCTGCTTCTTCGGGTGTTCCCCCTCCTCCCTTTATCGTTAGCTTTAAGCCACTTAATTATGACAGACTTTATGGATTTTCCTCCCAGTGTCTTGTGGTTGGGTTTCACTAAGCTGCTTCCATATGTGGTTTTATGGTTTTCATCACATTCGTAAAGTTATTATTATTTTTGTAGTATCCTAGTGTATAAGCTATGGAACATGAATAACCCGACTCTTTACAGTTGTATTCCTTGGACCTTAGGAAGGTTGTGAGGTAGAACTGTCTTCAGAGTCACCAACTATGCCTTGTGTGAGGCCTTGGAATGCAATGATCCAAAATAACTGGTTTGTTGTGTTTGTTTGTTTTTGTTTTATAAATTCTCTTCTCTGGTGCTCTATTTTGAATTTTGTTGGGTATATGATAACTGATATTGTCAACTTAATAGGATCTAGAATCACTTGGAAGGCAAGCCTCTCAGAGTGTCTGTAGGGAATTATGTAGGTTAGGTTAACCTTTGGGCCTGTCTATAAGGGATTATATTATCTAGGTTAGGTTAGGCTCTAGACCTGCCAAGAAGCGATTATATATGTTAAGTTTGTTGAGATGAGGAGACCCATCTAAACTATGAGTTGTATCATTCCTGAACTGAGGTCTGTGACTGAATAAAAAGGAGAAAGCAAGCTGATGGTGTGACCAGTCATCTCAGGTTCCTAATACCATGACTTCTCCATCATGACTTTGGTGGTTAGTCCATGGGCCCCGTGGACTCAGGTGTTTGAATGCTGGGTTCAAAGATAGGAGCACTACATTTAGCTTCTCTTATATTAAAAAAAAAATAGCATAATTTATTCTTCTAGCATACATATAGTTAGTACTGGGGGAACTGGCTTAGGAACCATGTCTGTTTCTAAGAAGCGTCAGTGAGTTGACCCTGCTGGGGCACCAGAAGGTAAGGAACACAGTTTGCATTGTAACTCAGTGGCACCCGGCTAGAGGTCCACAGGTACTTAGATGTCACAGGGAAGAGGATTTGTTATGTCTTCTTCAAGAGCTAAACGGGATAAAGCTAGCTTTCTGTGTACATCACATGTGGAACAGGAAGGAGGTAGGGGTGTAAAAGTACTTCATAAGTCACTGACAAACCGAGACACACACACACACACACACACACACACACACACACACACACCCCATCAGAAACTCTTTTTCATTTCCCCCCTTGTTTCTTCTTTGAGTACATTTTGGAGTACTTAGCACTAGCATAGCAACCTCCAAGGCTGTGTTACATGAACGCAAGTGCCCAAATAAGCAATCTCTGTGGCTTTCAGCTTCAGGAACTTAACTCGTTCTGGTACTGGAAACTGGAAATCTAAACTCAAGGTGTTGGCTGGCCATGCTCTGCCCTGCATGGCTCCAGACGGCTGTTGTGCTATCTCTTACTACACCACATGCCTTCCCATGTGGCTGCACAACTCTCTCTCTCTCTCTCTCTCTCTCTCTCTCTCTCTCTCTCTCTCTCTCTCTGCATGTCTTTTTTATCTTTCTCTTCTGTGTGGCGTCTCTTTTCCTGTTTGTATCTATGATACTTTTTTTCTCTTCTGTGTCTATTTAGGATGCTTGCCATTGTATTTGGGGCTCATTTACTTATTCAGAATAATCTAATCTTGAGATCCTTAACCATATCTATCTATCTATCTATCTATCTATCTATCTATCTATCTATCTATCTATCTATCTATCTATCTTTAAAGACTTTAAAGTCTAGGATGTGGGGTAAAACTCAACCTACTAGTAGAACGTTTCTGACAGCATCAGACGACATTGGGAAATGCAAAGTACTCTGATAGTAAATTCCAAAGGTAAGGGAACACCCCCCAAATCTATAATAAAGACAATAGCGTAATATGATACTTTAACTCAAAATTAATGCAAGAAGATAATGGTAAACAAAATCATTTCTTAAGCTAAAGAAGGTATTTGTATTGCTGTTTCTCCCTGCTCTGGCTCCATATTGCACTGAATTCCAGCAAAAGCTGGACTTTCCAGTCCATGTTAAAGATGACCTCATCCGAGTTGCACTCCTTCCCCACCCCCACCTGCTCCTGACAGGCTTCTCAGAAACACTGCTCCAGGGAGCCATGCCCATAGCTCCAAGCTCCCCTGAGCATGGATTTTCCCACCACAGGCTTATGTATATTATGAGCTGTGTAAATGCCTCCCGAGAAATCTAATTAAAATGGAAGTCATGCTGCCAAATTCAAGAAGTCTCCAAATGAGCACTAGAGGCTGCCAGAAAATGTCATTAGCAAACGCACACACACACACACACACACACACACACACACACACACTCATCCTTGCCTCAGGAGTGGTAGTGGGGTTGGTGACAGAGGACATTGAAGAGCAGATTCATTCTGAAAGGTGAACATAAGGTGAGATTTACAGAGTGCCACTGCCTAGCGTAGCCTGGAGCACCAGAAAGGCAGAAGAATGTGCAAGTGACACCTGTGATAGGGCGGGTGGCAAGGGGACAGGGGTGCAGCTTGGTACTTGGTACCAAGTACTAAGAAGCAGGCAGGGACTGTGAACTACATGGTGTTGATGTGCTCACTCCTATGAGAAACTGTATCAACAAGACAGATTGGGAATATGAAACATAAAATTTGACATACTCGC
Organism: Mus pahari; assembly: GCF_900095145.1. NCBI lineage: Eukaryota > Metazoa > Chordata > Mammalia > Rodentia > Muridae > Mus > Mus pahari. Next base: position 53,537,436 of record NC_034595.1, read on the forward strand.
TGGGTAAGAATAATAAAAAAAATAAAATTGCATCAATAGTAGTTCATCCACAGTTTAGTAAAAAGTTTTGCCTAGGAGGAAAAATAGGAAGGGTCTATAAGAAAAAAAAAAGGTGGAAAATATCTAAAGAATATTTGAAAGAAAAAGTACATAAAAGTCCAGGGAATTAAAAAAATTATATGTTATAGTTTTCAGAAAACAGCTGGTATTTTAGGCTAAGAAACTGGACTCATGAGATAGAATCACAAGTGTATAAACTAAGCTCCCTATACATACGACTATAGTGTGTGAGCCACTTTGGTGAATTTGATCAATCTAGGGCTCATGAATTATTAGAGAAAGTTCTCTCACATTGTGCATTGCTCGAATTTAACTTGGTTAAAGAGTCTAAGGCACAAATTAATTATAGGACATAAATATCTTTTCTAAACTTAAATATAAAGAGAGTAAATATAATGGCCCAGCAGGTAAAAGTGTGTGCCACCAAGCCTGATGACCCGAGTTCAATTCTCAGGCTTGAGATAGTGGAAGAAGTAAAACGGTTCCTACAAAGGGTCCTTTGTTCTCCATATGCACGCTGTGGGCATGCACGCACTCACGCACATGAGTGCCCAGAGAGAGAATAAATGACTTTTTTTTTCAAATCAAGAGACTACACTGGAAAATATTAACCAATACTTTGCACCATTAAAGTATTTTCGTCAAAATTCACTATAAGCAACTTTAAAGGACTCAACAGATTAAGAAAAGTATGTCATGGCCATTTTGACTATGTTAGTCCTGCCAATCCATGAGCATGGGAGATCTTTCCATCTTCTGAGATCTTCTTCAATTTCTTTCTTTAGGGGTTTGA